>NW_005187457.1:366175-409728 GCF_000239375.1 Pundamilia nyererei
TGCTGCTGCTGCTGCTATCGTAGACCTACTTTTGATACCAGTCTCTGCTAACTGAGCCTCAGAGGTTACCGCCCACTGTATTCAACACTTCCTCCAGTTCCCTCGCCCCATCGAGTGCCAGGAGTGACAAAATGAACACATTAAAGACGACATATTCCTCACCACGCTCCCCATTCTAGGAAATAGGTTGCAACTGTGCTCATTTGGTTTAATTTCTCCGTCTTGGTAATTTGCACAAAATGCCAAAAATCAAAAACTACAAATTTAAAACAAGAACCTTTATTAAAACTGACATAAGACAAAAGGCAACATTTATAAGAATGTTTACATGTATTTCAATTTTCGAGCTGAAATAACCAGCAGTGGAATCTGCTTGAAAAGTTTGCACGCGTCACATATTCTGATGCAGCGTTCCCTTCCCCCAAAAAACAAACGCTTTAAAATACAAACAAATCAAATATCTTGAAATGCCAGTAATCCCAAGAGCAGCAAGCGTGCAGAGAGGGTTCACTGGCAGCAAAGATTAGTACAGTAACATACATCTACAGTTTAAAATTTAATTTGACCTATTTACACGGCAGACCGTTAGGCTTTCATTAACTTCAAATTTAAAGACGAACAGACACGATTGACAATATCAGACGAACTCTGGCTCGCTGTCTCGATTTCTCGTCAGTGGTAGTTTCTTTCCACAGAGACGTGCCAGTGGAAGGCCCGACAGGCTCAGTGTGGGAGAGCACGGGTGGTAGTTGTTGTTATTGTTGGACTGATTCACGTTGAGCTCTGCCAGAGTAGCACTCAGATCCTGCTCTTCTCCAGCACCTTCTTCTGGGGGCCCGCTGTCTGGCAGAGCGGGGGGTTCTTCTCCCTCTGGGTTTTCCTGATCCTGATCCAGATCTTGTTCAGGCTCGATGTGGATTGCAGACTGACTGGACAGGTCCAAACTGTCCCTGTAGCTCAGCTGGTCATCGTCTATGCTCACGCTCTCCTGCTTCGTAAGGCTGTGGGAGTGCCTCTCGTCCAGCTCAGAGTCAGAGTCTGGGAGCTGCTCACTGGAGCCCAATGACCCCAAAGAGCTTCCTGAATGCAGATAAATAAGTGATAAATGTATATGACATTTTCAAGAGCAAATCATTTACTATAAAATTACACAACTTGGCCTTTAAAACTCACCACATCCCTCCTCTGTCTTGTCAACCTCAGGTTTAGTCTTCTCCTCTCTGCTCGCATCCTCTTCTGCGTCAACAGGGCTCACCATTTTGTCTTGTGTAACATTTTCCTGAAACCAGGAGGGAAAGTGTGAAAGCTTCACAACATGAATTTGTTTTCAGTCAACAGAAAAATGCAAATCTGGTGTCTCTATTACCCAGACTGATTATGACCAGTTTTGGTATTGCTCGTTAATACCGGGCTGTTTGCAACCTTTAACTCTTTAGACTTTGTTAAAGCAGGTTTCCTGTTCCAATGCTTTAGAGTATGTGTAAAAACAGAGCAAATATTTTGTGCAGTGGTATTTAATTCCTAAAAATGTCTCACAAAAAGGCTCAGCAGTAAGTAAATACTAATGTGCACCGTGTGCTGGAGTCCTACCTGCTGCGTGGAGGCAGTACGGGAGGTTTTGTGGGTCTGAGAAGTTTTGGATTGGAAGATGGAAGAGTAGAAGACTATGAAGGCCTCCACGATGCGAGCCTGATGGGGATAATCAACCAAAGAGGACAGGGATATCGTAGCCCCCGTTGGACGGGGCCGCATCAGAGAGGGCCCAAACACAATGCCAAGGTTGCTGGGGCTCATCTTGTTATCCTGTTCCAGCTCTGCGATCCTGGAATGAGAAAGATGGAGCAAGAAAGGATGGTGAGGTTAACAGAATCTTTGCTTTTTAATAAAAAATTAATATGACTTGTATGACTAACTCACCTTCGAAGGTGACGAACGATGTAGCGCAGTGTGGCGATGTTGGGTTTGGGCAGCTCCTTTAAAAGTTCCCTCAGACTGTCCACCAGGACCAGGACCTCTGGGTCCGTGTCTGGGCCCAGATCCACCAGCTCTGGCCCCCTGCTCACTGCCGGGTGAGTGCTGCTCGACTCTGAGTCCTCCCCCTCCGGTGTGTCTCCTTCATTATGCAGACTCTCCTTTGCCAAACCCATCAGCTTGTTGTACAGATGGAAAGGCATGATGGGCTCAGGCAGCTGGGGGTAAAGGAAAAACACCAAACATATGATGATTGACTTGAGCTTCAGGTTCAGTCTTTACTAGCTGCTACACATCAGTGTAACCTCAGTTACCTGTCTGAGGTAAAGCTTGAGCACGTTGCTTATGTCATGTGGCGAACACTGAGACAACTCGACCAGCTCTTTTCCATTCTCAAAGGCCTGACACAGTTTCTCCACACGGGTCTTCACTCCATTCACCCTGTAGATGCCCTGAAAAGAGGAGAAAGGAGATTTAAACCCAGCAGTTCAAAGGCAAACAATCAGAAATCGACCACCCCTTCAAACCACAGCATACGTGCTTTTTCTCACCTTCATCTTCAGTGCCCGTCTCTCGATCTCAGAGATGCACTTGGTGATGATGAAGGGAATACCGTCACTGGCACAGCTGGCTACCTGAGTGAAATCTCTGCCAAACAGCTGCAGACGGCCCTGCAGCTTCTTATGACCACACTGGATCGCCAGAGTTTCCAGACAGCGCTTGTGGCACGCCAGGAAACACTGAGAAAACAGTTAATATAATGATTATCATCTAAACCACCGTAGCCTGGGAACAGCTGTAACTTGTGACTAAGTAGAAAAACTTGTGACACCTAATTAGGAAGAACGTTAAAAAAAAACCCAAAAATGATTACAAAGGTGTAATGTGCAATTTCAATAGTGTAGGTAACATAAATAAACTATGCATAATGCATAGTTTTAGACATACAAAAAGTTTCTCCCACTGAAAACTCGACGTCTAGATGAACAGAATCAACTTTTTGGGAACCTCTACTGAACCTATGTTCAATTTCACTAATAAAAAACTTGAACTACAGGTGTTTCACATTTGCAATGCAAAGTAAGGCTGCTTGTTGCAATCAACAGTATTCAAATGAGTATGGTTAATCTTGCTGTGAATCTCAATTATCAGCAAGTGACAGCCAGCTGAATGTTGTACATGTCTATATGTGTTTATAGTCAATCCTCATGTACACACACACACACACACACACACACACCATCCCTTAATTATTCCAACATCTGCACCATAAATCTGCTATGTGCATTGTTATTGTCAGTAATGACTGTTGTCTACTCTGTTATATACACTTAGAACAAAGGAACAACCAGAGTTAAATTTCTTGTATGTGTACACATGCTTGGTTAATAAACGTGTGTGTACAAATACATAAAATTAAATAAATAAATAAATTAAAAAAATCACCTGATGGAATAAAATTAGATAACAAGGGCATTAATAAGGGGGTGACACAGTGGCATCACAATTGCCTTACTACATTTCCACTGTATTTATTATGCCTATTGGAAGGAAAACCCCTGATTCAATAGAAAAGATGGTGGAAAAAAAAAATGGTATAAAGATATGAAATTTGTCTGTCATTACATATTCCTGTTACAGTTGTTTGTTGTGGTTTTATTGTCTCTTTGTTTGCAGTTCTTGATATTTTCTTGGAACACTGGAAATTCCAGTTTCCTGTTCTAAAAACAGAAACTGTACCATCTGTTGTAATCAGAGTGACGTGTAGCTTCTTTCAACTAACAAAATAAAAAAAAAATTATTTTTTTTTTTAAAATTCTTTCTTCGGAAATTATTTTTTCTCCCCTCGTTTGCTTTGAGTCATGCTTTACAGTTTATGCTACGTAGTTCCTTATTATTGCTATAAATATACAAGATTGTAACAGTTACAGTGACATCACCTTCTTGTTAATAAAGTCTTGCGATGGGCATTTTGAACTTTGCTAAATTTTCCAACCAGAAGGGACGAGCAAGGTGTGGACTGACAGCTGAGGCCCATTTTACGCACAGTTTTTTGCACTTCCCCCTCCAACCATTGGAAACAATGCAATTTCCACATTGGCTTTACTTCTCAGGGAAGTCCATCCTTTACAGAAAGTCTGAGATGTTCATTTTTAGTGTTGATCATTACATACTGTAATTTACATGTATCCACACTGAACATATTTATCTAACCACTTATGCATTTTTCCTCAGACCATTTGCTATTTTGTGGGGTTCAACATAAAAAGTTAATTATTTTAAGAATACAAAATATTTTACTTTGACATTTGCATATGCTCACTGAACACGCTGACTACTATCATTAAAATGTAGCATGCATCAGCAACACACTGAGTCGATCTAACCACAACTGGAAGGCTTTCAGTGTGCAACTCAGAGCGTGAGCCTCAAAACATGTTAGCCTGGTGAAGTGATGAACTCACCTCCTCGCACTCAGCTCCCTGGAAATAAACGTAGCTGTCACATTCGCGGCACTTGGAAGGAGTCCGAAGCTTCCTCAGTCGGTGGGTCAAGGCTGCTTTGGACAGGCCGATATTACGGAAAGGTCCGGTGGACACCACCACGTCTGGATCCATGCCGTTAATATCTGCACAGAATAACCCCCATCACACACTCCGCAAAATCCAAACTCAACCGATAGCCAGGTTTAACATGTACAATCTGAAAATCTTACTTTGAGTTTCAAATGAGGACACATTTCCATCTTTTTCATCTGCATCCTCATTGGACGACATCGTTCCAGTCGATGAAGTCCGAACAATCTTAGCGATGTCACCTAAAATAAGTGAGTTTGAGAGCGTTTATAATGCATACCGCCATCTCTGGAGCAGGGTTTTGGTACGGATTAGCGTGAAACTAACAGAAGACGTGTCTACACTCACTTGTGCTGGCAGTTGGAGAATCCAGGCCTCCATCTCCAACAACGCTATCATCGCTCACTGTTGAGCCCCATGACTTATGCCCCTGTCCTGTGATAACAAAAGGGACAATAACATGAGCTAGTCACATTTTACATTGCCAATTCTGTTAACTACAGACATCAGCTTAGTAACAGGTCACAAGTAATTGTGAGGAATTGTTGAGATTTGTGTAAAATCTTTAGCAGCGGCAGGCATCGGATGCACTTACTCTTGCGCTGGACTTCTGACTCTCGGCTGTCTCCAGCCGTCGTCTCCACACTGACGGCAGGACTGTCTGTTTGACTCGTTTGCATGTCTGTGTTGAAGCTGTCATTCCTCGGTCTGTGACCATGGCTGCAACAATTTGGGATTTTCAGATTGCAAATGCATTAAAAGTGGGTTTCTTTTATTCAAATTTCGAGAGTCTAGTCCTACGCCTGGGTACAGGGTTGTGTGTAGCAGGTGTGATATGGCATTTTAGTACAAATTACAGCATCAGTGGTATAACACTGTATATAGAGTATTCTATAGTTGTATGTAGTCAATCAACTCCTAAAATAGTCTAACCCAGGTTATATTTGGGAAACAGAAACAACGTGCTTTTGATACATTGTGTCATGTCTGTGAAAATGTTTGGTTAAAGAGAGAATACATTTAGGAACGAGTAATCAGATATGAGTGGATCCTTGCTAAATTCTCTCTGCTGTAGGCATATGTGGCCCCCAAACTGTAACAACCCCCATCCTGAGCTGCATAGGAACGGTTTCATTGAGAAACTAATTGAGGATGCGCTTGAAGTTCTTACTGCGATGATGAGTTGGAGGGAGAGTAGGACTCAAACGCGTACTGGATGGTCGGCTGCTCTGGCAGCTGCAGGTCTCGCACGTGAGCGGCGTACTGCTGGCCGGGGTCGTACAGCTTGCTGCTCTCGCACAGAGTCTGGTAGTGCACAGGCAGGGCTACTGTCTGCATGTGCATGAGCTGGTAGTAGGAGATGGTCGCCTGGAAGTGAAAAGATTAGATGGTGAGCATTTGTAGCTTTTCTTCTTGGCGAGACGCGATGGCTTGTGTGGCCTTTGTTCTCACCGAGCGAATGGTCTGATCACTCTGTTTGATGATGTCCTGCAGCTGCCTCAGCACTGTGACCTTTGTGTGCTCAAGCTCCTGCTGCTGAGTGGCGGCGTCTGCTATACAAGTCTTGTAGGTGGCCTCTGCTTCATCTGCCTGTGCGCGCACACACACACACACACAAACAGTTTACTTCTGCTTTTTCTTTGCCGTTTATATCTGTCAGATCATTTATCAGACAGAAAAGTGTTGATGAAACATTTCACACAGTGGCAAAAATCAGAAAGGGTAAGCTTAGTTATTCTTGAAGCGCAGGGTGCGGCCCCCTGGTGGGCAATGAAGGTACATAATTCTTCATTTTCTAACCTATTTTTTAAAATCATGAATTCATCCAGTAGTGGGAAAGATCTGAAAGTCCAGCAGTGGTTTTCACGAGCCCTATGTAAAGCTGAACTGTTCACTCAGCCTAAACTAGCAAGTATCAGATAAACTATTTCCTTCTTTGTGTCCTCACACAACATCTTTGGCTCATGTGACAGAGTTGTGACCAAAGATTTGCAACAAAAATTTAATCGTCTTTCTTCCTGCAGAGACAAAACAACATCAGCAAAACAAAGTTATTGAGAAGAACCTTGTTGCGAGCCTCTTCTTCCACTCGTTTCTTCTTCTCCACAGACTTCGCTGTGGATCCCCCTCCCTCCTCTTCAGCTCGGCAGGCTGCCGTTTTAGCCTTGTCGTACTCCTCGCAGCGTGCTATGTAGGCTTGCTTGGCCTTCCGCAGGTTTGCCTCACATTCCATCTAAACGAGGAGGAACGAAACAAAAAATAAATAAATAAAATGGTTTTGTGGTATTTTCAGTTATTGCCTGATTTTCTTGTCACAGTAAAAGGATAAAACAGGGCTGTTGATTAATAAAAGATCATAAGGCCATACCAATTTTCTTTTAGCTCGAATCCAGTGTTCCTTGATCTCCTTACGTCTCTTTTCATGCTCCTGTTTACGCTGCATCAGAGGCTGCAGGATACACATTAAATATGAGAGGTGAGAAATCGCAAGTGACTAACCAAAAATGTGGTTTGTGCTTCATTTACTAGAATAGTAACCAATAACTCAGAAATGTACCTGAATGAAGGTTTGGTTGTGCAGGGTGTTGTTGGCCTGCTGCAGGCCCACACTCTGCTCCTGGTCCTGCTCCAGAGCCAGAGAGTAGATGGAGAAAAGAGGCATGTGGGGCTAGAGGAAGAGAGCAAGCAATAAGATGACGATCGTGAACTATAAAGAAATTACAGCTCTTTAGAGGTGAAAGTGAATGGAGCTTACATGTGTAATACTGTGTTTGGAAGACTGGTATAATCTCTGGAGGCCTTTGGAGAACTCAGTCTCTGGGGAAGACAAAACAAAAACAGAGACTATTAAAATTATGGTCAAAAGCACAACTTCTAGGACAATGTGCACTAATAAAAATTTAATCACCCCAAAAAATTCACTATTTTTTTAATAAGATGGAATAAACTTGAATGGCCACTTGAAGCGGTCTTCAAAGATGCCTCAATCCTCATGGACTCCCGGGTTAAAACCCCCCAAATGTACATAAGAAATAACAATGTCTCCAGCCTGTAGTGGTTTTTTAAAACCAATTTCCTCCCATGTGACAGCTAAATGGGTGGATTTTCCCCATACAAGTTTTAGTAAGCTCATCAGTTCACTGATAACTTGCTACATTGTACTCTCATCTAAAAATAGTCACTTCTGACTCAAAAAACAAACAAACAAAAAAAACAACAACCCCAAAACATGTCAGTGATAAGAAGCTCAAGTCTAGTTTAGTGTCTGAAATCATAGATGATAGTTGGTCTGACTTTGTACAATCACTCTCACATAGTTTCCTTAGTTTCGTCACTCCCACTAACCAAGTGAAGTTCTCTTTTCCACGTAGCACATCAGGTCCTTCATGTACTTGGAAATGGTTTTGGCGTAGAGCAGAGCAGAGTCCACCCCTCCCTCGCTGTGCTGTAGGATGACATCCACTTCCTCAGCTCTACCTACACATCAACACACCAACACAGGTCACTGTGCAGGAAACGCTTTGTCGATACGACAGAAAACAGGACGATTGTTTGCATCGGGTATGCGAGTGGATTTGATTTGGAAGCTTATTTTTAGTGTCTTCTGCTGTGGTCAGTACTTAAATCTGTAATTTCTCTCTGCTAAAAACTTCCCCTGTGACTGTGACTTTCCAACAAACTAACTGCGACAACATCCGAGCACTGCAGGATATTCATCAGCAGGGGGAGACCTACTATACATGAAATCTCTCACATGAACACAGAGATAACATTAAGATGACTACAGTGACGTTGGCGGTTTGAAAGTATGCACCGTCACATCAAAATACAGAAAATAGGAAAATATCCACTATAACGTTTACATATGGAGTCAAATGAGATGAATGGAAAGGAGGAGGTTACACTGTTATGCAAAGCAGCACCTGCGATTAACTGAAAGCAAAAGCTGTACGGCACCTTTATGCTTACCCATGTCCTGCAGGTCGCTCCTGTAATGTCCACCATCTCCTCCATGGCCAGAACCAGTGTACAAGTTCTCCATGGACTAAAACGGCATAAACACGAACCTTTACTCGCTAGAATTAGAGGATATTTTTCTTTTTTTTTTCCCCCCTTACACTCAGCAGAAATTTAGGTGTAGGTGTCATTTTGCGGGCAGTGACGTTTAATTTAATCAAGGAGCTTTTTGCATAACCACCACATTAAGTAACTTTTCTTTTTGGTTGGCACGTGTGAAATATAGGTGACAAACTCACTCTGCTCTTCTCTGTAGGCAGCAAGGAGAGCAACGTGCTGCTGTCCACCTCTCCCATCAGCAGTTCAGACACACTAAAGAGAAACACAGACTCCTTCACACAAACGTAAAATCTTTGTTGAATTGCAGAGAGAGAAAAAGCGTAAGATGGATTTCAAAAGAGAAAGCAGTAGAGAGGAAGAGGGCCAGGCCTTCTACGAAACCTCCACAGGTACACTGCAGATTGAAGGTGATAAGCAAGTTTCGTGACAGTTTTTGTTAGTCTACCAGCTTTCCTTCGCCGCCCCCCAAAAATCATGTAATTTGGTAGCAGTCATTTTTATTTTCTTGCAACCATCCTGTGTGCTGAAATGCAGGCCAAACAACAACACTAGATTTTTCCGTCTTTGCATTCATGTCAAAATCGAGTCATACAGAGGAAGGCTAGAGAAGAGAATGAGGAAACAGACTCATATGGCAGATTTCAACTGTCTCTGCCAGCTCACTTCCTCCTGAAGCTGTGTGACAGTTGTGTAAACCCTGAAATGGCACAGACAGGCATGCGATGAAATCCTGGTACGATACGCCACAATTATACTTCAGCTTTTAGTATTTTTCCTTTGCCATTAAAAAAAAAAAATATTCATTTTACATTACTATTAGAAAAAAAATACAAAAAGTTACAGGAAAACAAAAGCAAATTTAAAGGCCAGTTCTTTTGATCTCAACTATTCTCAGGTAGCTCAAATCAACCGAGTGTTCCCACGATGTATTTTCTCTTTGGTCTGCAATCTGTTCATTTAGCAGGCAGGTAGTCAACAGCATTTTCTACTTTTGGTTTTGTGTCATACGGTAGAAGAAAACCCACTTCCTGTTTTCAGCTTTGTCTCATGCAAATGTGTCACCATCACTGCACTTCTCTCTCTCATTCCCAACAGCAGACTACTTTGTTCGTATTAATACCTACAATTACACACCACCTGAACTGCCTGTGTGTGAACAATAGCCTACTGGACACCACTAAGGCTTCACTGCCACTGAAATACATTCTTAGAAGCTACTGATAAGAAACAGAAGCAGCTTTTGACAGCGTTTTACTTTTATATATGAATAAAAAGCTGATTTAGATACTTACTTGCTACTAAAAGCGACAGCAATGGTTTCAATTGCCTTCTCAAAGTCCTTTTTATCAGCCTCGTTAGAGGACTCATAGTGGAAACCTGGAAAATCGTACATGTGTTCAGGTTTCAGTCGTGGTCAAGAGTAGTTACAGAGTGATGTTGGGTTTTACCGTCATTGTACAACTCAGATTTACATCGAGATTTTCAAAGACATGCATCTAAAAAAAACAGAAGAGTCTGTCTACCTTTGACCTTGGATATGAGTTTGCCGGCAGCAGTGAGGATCTCCACGGTGTTGAGCAGAGGATAAGTGTTGATGACCTGGCGCAAAATCCGAAGCACCTCCCCTAAACACTCGTGGGCCACGGGCCGCTGACTCTCCTTACCTGGGTGAGATAGAGTCGTGGTAGGTGAAACAAGAACCAAGAGGAAAAACAGCGGAACAAGCTTCAAAAAAAGATCACGCTTGAGGTTTAGGATGTGTTGACTTGCCAACAATAAGCCATCTACTAAAATCGCTGCCAGCGCGTAGCAACTTGTCTCGTTCTCGATACAATATGTACGTGAACATTTTGCTGACTTTATTTTGGCCGATGCATTCTGCCAAACGCAGTTGCAATCATTGTGAAATTGCTGGTTTGTGGCACCACCTGAGATACAGTTTAAACAGAATCTCTGCTTCCTTTCCGCAAGAAACACTAAGAACTTGCTGATTTTAATCCTCACATAGCCAAGTCCGTGTTCATTAAAGAAATGTAGGTGCTTACAGGTGGAATTTTTAAAAAATGTTTGGATGGAGCAAGGCTAGCAAGAAAACGAGTGCTATCGATACATTAGCTCTTCCCTGAAATAACATTGCTGAAAGTCTCCAAGTCTTTCTTCCCAGGGGAACAGCAGATGGAGACTGACAGTTGAAACACCAACCATAAGGACACTGATAATAGGCCAAGTGTCAGACAGGTCAGCTCCAGATAAACATTGTCAGCTTTAATGTCACTGGTGACACATTTCTAGCCTCCTTTCCTCCAGACACCAGTTTTGTCAACCCTTTAATGTTGCAACCTCGCATTCTTCCATCGAGTCATCTAATCACACTGGCTCGCTGGTGGAGGAGAGCAGAGGGCAGCTGGTCCATCACCCTCGTCTCAAAATGTGTGTCAGAGTATCAGATTAGCAACAGCACACTACAAGAACAGAGTGACCTAAACACAGTGCCGGAGAGGATGTGGTCCCTTCTATTGTTTTGCAACACTACAAACCAACTGTGGTGTTCTGCAACATTTTTTTTCCCTGTGGCTCAAATGTTCTTTTTGAAGTTTCTGAGAACAGTTTTTAATGTCAAAAGAGGTTTTGCTTTAGATTAAGAGCACCTCAACGCCGCAATTGTATTTTTGATTCTGAAAGTGATCAGTGTCGCATCACTGCAACGCAGCCAGACTATCAGACGAGGAAGTGCGGACGAGGCCTTTCTGTCAGAGACAATCCATCATGGCTTCCTGTTTAGAAAGCTCTCTGTGGGTGGAGAACATGACAGAACAGAGCCAGATAACAGACAAGTGAGCTAAACTAGCCAAAACAAGACAAACTAGAGAAGACAACACAGTTTGAGCATTCAGCAGGTGGACTTTCTTTGTTTTTTTTCCAAACCCCTGTGATATGGCCCTTTTTTTTTTAAAGCTTCACTGCATCGTGCACGTGGAGCACAAGAACATGTCTGCAGTAAACAAAAAACTGGTTTCCTGCTGGAGACAAGCGTGCGGTTGTCTTTGTGAGCGCGCTGCCTCCATTTGGAGAGAGGAAGCTCAGAGCCTCTTGTAAAGCTTGCTTGTGCAGAGATGCTCCGCCCATAACATACTCCTCCTCCTCCCCCCTTGCACACCGCGCACATGTGTCGCTGAACACGGCGGATGTAAGATTGGATCCCTCATGTCCTCTCTGTGTAAGCTCTTGTCAAAATGGAGTGACACAAAAGGGAAGAGAGAGTGCAAACACTATTGTTGTTTCTCCAAAGCTACTGAATGGAGGGCGACTATTCAAAACCTTACATGGCTTCGTGTCAGCAGGAAAGTGTGTGTTGCCCCAACAGTGGGGAAAACAAGTGATATTTTTAATGTGCTCAGCTCTGAGGGACTCCCAGAGCGCTTTGTTCAAAACAAATCTAGACACAGCATGTTTCTATAAGTCAGAGTTTGGCAGGGAAGACTGCAGCTGCTAACAAGACCAAACAAAAGCCTGTCTGACAGGATGTATTTGGGGGCTTCTCACGCAGGTTTGTGTTGGAGATGTACAAGACAAAGCTTAAACCTGTCACGGCTCTCACCCTCAGCCAGAACAACATCCTTCAGTTTCTCCACAGCCTCTGCAAAGCGTGCGACATCCCTCAGCAGGGCTGGGATGTCCTCCACCTCGATGGCTGTGCTCTCTGGACTGTCAGATGGAGTCGTCGGGGTTATAGCCCCTTTTCCCTGACCTCTAGTGAAAACCCACGATTGGAGCGGGAACCCTGAGGAGACAGAAATATCACTCAACAAACACGCATTTAGTCTTCATGTGAGACTTTAAATTTTTACTGAATAATCTTCATGAAACGTGGGGATCTGTATCATTTGGTTTTCTGCAAATGTGCAACAGTTTCAAGCTTATATGCTCACTAGTCCCAGTGGAATTACATTTACATTAGATTACATTTACATTAATGTGACATTAGAGGGGGCCCTTCGCATCTACCCAAAACATTTGACTATTCCTTTACATTAGAGCATTTTTTTTTGGCTTGTTCTTGGTCAGAAGTTGTAGAATAGCAATTTCTGGTCATGATTTTCCTTCTTACATTTAACAGTGTAAGAAATCTATTTAAAGAGCAATCATTAGTTAAAGAACTGCTCAGTTTCACAGTTTCTAGGCTTTGAAATCCAAGTCGATAATCTCAAACTTTTCAGCTTCACTCATATTAAATGTTTAAAAGGTGATGACGCCACATAAATGCTTCAGTTACAGATCATAAATGGTGTTTTGACCAGATTCTGTTTGTGATGGGCCACGCTCAGCAAGCAGGAGCAAGACTATAATTGATGTGATGGAGCAGACCTGCAGCGCTGGCGTGTCGGCTCAGTGCGGTCGGTCTCTTGAGAGTGGCCACAGGAGACGGGCAGCCCACCCCCTGCATCATTCCCAATTTATTATGCTGAGTGCTCGGGGTGCCCGGGCAGGACGCGGAGGGATCCTGGAGCCCGGCGGAAGTTGGGGTAAGTGTTGAAGACGAGGAGGAGGAAGACGAGGGGGAACAAAAGAGTGTGATGTCGACTGCATCTCTGCGAGGCTGCTCCTGGAGAATGGAGAGCTGAGAGAGGACAGGAAGACAGAGAAGGTCAAGACTGCAATGTAGCTCGTCCCTTTCAGCATTACGGCTAACAAGGTGACTTTTCTTTGCCTCTGGGGCCAGCAGCACTGTTGTTATTAGTAAACAATCATATGCAGACTTTCACAAGATCCTGTGCTGCGTTGTGCAATACTTCCTGACTCCAAGCTGTTAACGGGTGTGGCAAACTCAGCAGAAAGTCGAATAACTTTATACATCACCTACAAAAAAATAAAATAAACAAAACACACAACTCACGGAGAAGTTTCTTTGCTTTTTTTTGGCCTGTTGGTACTCAACAGAAAACTTCAACTAAAGTCAGCGGCCTGTAGATTTAGGGCTCGACAAGTGCATCTCAACCAAGCAAAAGCAGCCTGAAATTTTTAAATACTTTACAGGAAACCAAAAAAAAGCATCAGTGCATATTTTCTGTTCAGAGACTTGTGTGTACACGACAAACGTACCTGTTTCAGCCATACGTTGTGCTTGTTGGGCAGTATGTCCAGTCTGTCCTTGCCTTTCGACTCGGCTTTTTTAACTCTCTGACTTGTAGAATAAGGGTTGTAACTATTTTTGCCACCACGTTTCAGCATGCTCCTTGCCCTCTAGACTTTTGTCCTCATTCTAATCACAAATTCTCAAAACGCATTCACTCACTTGCTCACTCACACACGCAAAAACCCCACAGGAGACATACTTCCTATGCGCCACATAACCAGATATGAGTCAGCTTACAGTCAGGTACCCATCTCAGCACTCAGCTCTGTGACACTGCATTATAATGACTGGTTTCAGCTAGAGGACAGTTTTCACACCCCTGATCGCACCAGCTACAGCAGCAGAAAAGATCCCCCCCCCAAAAAAAGACTAAAAACTTACAGAGCCTCACACAAACACACACACAAACAAAAGCATCCCTGGTAATGAGCCCTCTCAGAAACTTGTCCACTCCAGATGATGGTCATCTGACACACACAGTTAAACATAAGAAACCAGAAGTGATGCGCTACTCACAGACGGGGCGCTGCTCTGTGGCCCAGGGCTTCCTGCTCGACTCTTCTTCGAGATAGACGGTGTCTTGATTAGTTCCCGTTTTTTCCTGAACATCTTCAGGGTGCCTTTGCCGTCCATCCCGACTTCTTTAAGCTTCACGTACAGCCCCCCCACCCACCCCCCGACTCGCCACTTGGGTGCTCTGCCGCTCGAGCTCAGCGGGAGCTGGGTGCCATCCAGGTCGAGTTTGAGCCACGATAACTGTCTGTCTTTCTTCCTCCTCCTGGTGTCACTCATCGAGCCGCGCAGGCTCACTGACAGAGAAACTCACCGCAAACCGTCAGTGCGCACCCGGCATCCGCTGTGCGCGCGCGTTTCAGTTTCCTCTGGGGGGAGGAGGAGGAAAGACGCACGGATGACTTTGTTATCCACCGAGCTTCGCGAGGATTAATTCAGGTTGAGGTGCACGCGGGGAAATGCGGTCCCGACGGCGTTTCTCCTGGTGACGTCAGAAGCAGCGAACACAAGCAACAACTTGTTGCCTCGTTCACAGCAGCAATCAGTCCATCCTGACACACGTGTGTTCCCAACATCTGAAACGACGCTTTTGACGGTAACCTTCCGCCCCTCTGTGCACCTGCTCGGGCCACAGAATTAAAACCCCGAGGTGTACATGCGCCCCGAAACCGCTTTAGACCGAGCTTTGTTTAATTTTTTCATTATCAGAAGGAAAGCGGAGAAATTATTAACCTACATCTGATAATAATGTTAAATGAATTGTATGGAAGCAAAATAGATCCCAAGTAACATCAATTTATAGCATTTGATCACAGCAAGTACCGAATCTGTATCAGTTCATGTTTTATTTCAATAGAGTTGAGTCGACGCGGTTTGAGATCCACTATATGAAGTGAAAGTCATACAAAAACAAGAGTAATTCAGACTCCCGCATTTTAAGAAGAGGATCCCGCTAAACTAAATTTACTTTCTGGGAATTTCAAAAAGGGGAAACATGAAACCGTGTCAACAATAACTATCTAGAAAATTCAAATTATTTTTGTATTTGTTCTGTGTAATTGACAATTGTTTAATTCCTTTTGCTTCCACAGTTACTTTTTGCAGATGTGTGAATCTGCATGTCCACCTCTGTACAAGCATATTAATACTAATCACCGATGAGTGACACAAATATCACAGCACATATTCATGTGCTTGTACATTAAAGGCAATTAAAACCGTTTCAATAACAATATGGAGCCCTAACCACAGAACCTTTATTTATTTAAGAAGTCAAACCAGCAGGTAGCTCTGCATGTTTTGTGCTGGATGCACTTCCTGGTACAATCCTTCGTTTACAGTAAACACCACTATACTAAAGGGTACTAAAAAAGGAATGCCAAAGATTGAAGTTTGGGAGAAAATATCTCAGTTTTAATTTTTAGATGCTAATATTACCAAATAGATTTTTTTTTAATTTATTATATATTTAAAAAAAAAAAAAAAGCAACAACAACAAAGTGAATCCGGGTCCTTTGACGCCTCTGACAGTCAGTGGTAACTTAAATAGTGTGCCAATCTTTTACTCTTACTATCCAGTGAATGTCCATAGTAACACATGTAATATTCACAGTTTCACTTATGTTAATATGAGTGATTTTAGTGACAGCTTGGTAAAATGAAGCTGATCAAGTATGTTTTCGTCGTCCTGCATCATCAAACAAACCCATTTTAAAATCAGAAGAACAAACAGTTTAATGTAGAAAAATCTAAAGTATAAATGTCCTTGCTATTCCTAAAATGATGCATATTTCATATGATTTCTTATAAAATATATATTTGAAATTGATTCGTTTCACAGAGTTTTGTTTTTTATAAATACAAAAAACACTGAAAAAAAACAACAAATCAGGCACTTTGATCTCAACATTCTTCTGAGAGGATTTTTGGTGACTTTAAAACTTGCAGTTGTCATTAAAGGCTACAGTGACACCTGAACGAGGCTCCCTTTACATGAATTTAAAAACACTATGACAATACCATCCAAGATAACAGAGTTCAGTGCGGGAATGAAATCATTTCCATGTCCTTTGTAGATCACAAGGAAAAGCCGCATCAGTCCTCTCGGCATCTAAAGCTCAGTTGCGGGACCCCATTCCATATCGTCCGCATCGTCAAATTCATCCTCAGAGCTGTCGCTGCCCTGGATCTGTGTGCGTCTGAACTGGACTGCTTGGTGGTGATGTGCGAGCCTGTACGGGAGAAGAACGGATGGGTCAAAAATCAGCGCACAGCCTCAGTCTGGCGTTACTCCATGAACCCCATAAACCCGCAGACGGCTCAAGAAGACTTACACGATGAATTGTGGGGCTTTCTTTTGCTCATCTCTGGGCTCTTCCTCTCCCGAGCGAGCCTGTAACAGAGGATATAAAACAGTGACTTCTCACAATTATTTAGTCTTAAGAGACTATTTTAAGAGATGGATTTTAAAATCCACATAAGCCTTTCCGAACCAGTTAATACACACTGAGGATTTGTCCTAGTCTCTGTATTCATGATGATAAACAGGCTGTAAACCTCTTGAAAAACAGAAACCACACTTACTATAATCTTTATACTGAATTTAAAATGAGGTTGTTATATGTGTGCCAATTCGGCACCGCCTCCATAGCCAGGAAGAATTTATGATAAGGTTCCAAAAATGAGGGGGGGAAAAGAAAAATTTATTAAAAAGGTTAATGTGAATTTAATTTAGGAGCTTTGCATTTAAAAAGTTGGAAATAAAACAGACTACAAATTTTCATAACTTTCTCCTTGAAAAACACCTCCAGAACTTTGAGTCGTTTGTGTCAACTAATTATAGTCACGTTCTTTTAAAGAAGAAGTAGACAAACAAGAAAAACCAATGAACCTTGCGTTTTTTGGGGTTTTTTAAAGGATGCAACACCTTCAATTAAGAAAACCTGAGGGAATTTTGTAATCGATTACAGATTGTTTAAAGGAAACAAATGCTCAGCTCTGGAAATTCACCAGTCACCACAGCATGTCATCTGACCAGGCCTGTATTATTATTATTATTTCCTTTTATCCTCTGAACTTGTCTGAATACTGTATTACTCAGATGTATTAATATACATTGCACAGTTTAATAAATCCCAAGACACATTCTTAGGAACAAAAAATCCAAAACAAAATAAAACATTGGCACTCTGGATGATGTTTGTTTGTTGTTGTTTTTTTAAACTAAATCTGTTTAGTCTTAGTCGACGTCCTTAAATGCCCCTCGTTTTAAATTCAAGTTAAACTCGAGTAAAAGCTAGAAGTAATACTTCATTTTGTTTTACCGTTTCAAAAATTGAATTCATCTTTTGTTATCAAAACTGTTTGTTGTTAAGTGAAGGACTGAAACACAGCTGGTTTTAAGTAAAAGGATAAAAAAAAGAAAGAAAAAAGAACTGGTATCCAGTAACTGTTTTAATGAGGGCACAAACCTGCTCTAATCTGTCTTCGATAGCAGACAGGCTGGCGTGTTGGAAGCTCTCCGGCTCCTCCTCTGTGTATGAAGGCTCGTCCACCGAGTACTGGCTTGTGGGGTCGGGGGCTCTAAAATCTGGCGGTCCTTCAGACGGAGCGGCGTGTGAAGCTACATCAAGAGCGCTGAAATCTGAGTCTGTAAAACTGCGATGAGAGGGATCTTCCTCCTCGGCATCGCTCTGCGGCGGGCTGTAATTCGTCTGACGAGGTGACCTGGGTTCAGGTACGTGCATTATTGGCGGGACTTCTCTGACTCCGTACGAGTCATCGCTTTCCTCGGGTTCTATAGAGGGGCTGTGGTGTTCAAACGCTGGCTCGGATGATCGAGCTAAAGCAGCTCCAGCTACCCTGGAGCCCCCTGGGACCTTGGCTGTATTCTGACCAGGGTAAGCCTCCTCGAGTTCCTCGTTGTCAGTGTAGGCGTCGTCTGTGAAGCCCTCTCCATCGGTGTCCTCCAGGTCACTAGCAGCACTGAGGTAGTCAGTCTGGTTCTGGTCCAAAGCATCCAAATCTTGTTCTCCACCACTCTCCAACTGTGCAGACAGAGAAATCAAACAGCTTTAGTTATTAGTGTTTAACTAACTTTACAATACATAATCAATGGAAAAAATATTAATAAAAACTGTTTGCTTTGTAAAACGTAAGACGTAAAACTCTAGACCATAAACTCATCAGGAAAGCGTTTACACAGGTTAGCAGTCAGAGAAGCCAGAGGGTCATTTTCTCACAGACTTCCATAGAACTGCATCTTTTTGCAGCTAGTGTACCCCAGCAAAGATGGCCTGTCCATCTTTTATTTACAATTTTTGGGACCACCCAGAGTGCTATGCTTCATTTGTGTTGCACTATATTTGTTTATGTAGCCGAGAATTTTTAAAGCTGGTTCAATCACACCAGCATCACAAACTCATCATCATAAGCTTTGTTTTTAACTACAGGTGCAATTTTTGTTTTTCTTTTTGCAGATTTCTAGAATTTCACGTTGGCTCAGTTTTTGGTCAATAACGAACTGTAGTTCAAACTACTCCGTTTCTTGTGGCTTAATATTCGTGTCAATTAACTAATAATCAGGTTTTTGGATCATTTGAGCCACACAGCACTTGGATTAATAAACAGAAAGATGTAAAACTACATCATGAGAGTCGGTGCGCTCATTAGATTGTTATAAGAACTAAAGCAATAAATTAAGAACAAAAAACAAAACACCACATCGATCTGTATATAAAATAATATCTCATAATCGCTTTAGTGTACAGATGTGTGTGTGAAGAGAAGCTGTGTGTTGTACCGTGACTTCAGACACCCAGACGGGTTTGGTCTGCTCGTGGCGAATCTTATTCTTTAGACTTTCATACCAAGAGTGGGAGCTGGGATCCAGGTCCACTCGAGCTGAAGGGGAAAAAAACAAAAAAATAAACCAAAAGAAGTAAACATTTTAAACTTGTACCAGCAGACAGAGAAAATTTTATTTCCTCATAGATGTACTGGAAAAAGCTTTAAGTGTTAAAATTACCCGAGAAAAGGTGGCTGCAGTGTTTTCTCATTTTGATGGCCTGTGAGTAAAGGCGTCTGGAGCTCTTGCTGGATTTGGGGCTGTACCTCTGCCTCATGGTCTTGACATCCTTGCGGTTGTGAGGGTCTAAGAACAAAACCATCGGGTGGTACTGGATGTAGTTGAGCCTTTCCACTGCAGTGGGAGTGATATCCAGCAGAGGGTGCTTATCCTGGGACGAGAGAGGGAAAAAAAATAAAAATCAAAGAGGAAATACCAAACAGACACAGAAAACAGGACTGTAAACATAACTTTAATGTTACTGCTCACCTTCTCTGCTATTCTCCTCACAGTGTCCAATTTAATAACTGTGGAGCTGCCATCTGCACTTCCACTGCGAGGAACCATCTCTGTAGAAATAGAACAACACACCCAAAATATTTTAAATAAAATAGAAGATGAGGAGAATAAGTGAAAAAGGAGGGAAATAATACTCAAGAATAAAAAAGGGGTATCAAAACAGCCCAAAACAAACCAACCTGCCACTTCATAATCATCAGGCAGCTCTCGTGCCAGCTTCTCCATGGCAATGTCATTAAGAGGTCCCAGAATAACAATGGGCCGCTTGAAATTAGCTGGAGAAAAACCAGTAAACGTTGTTAAACCTGGACCTTTATGCATGAAACAAAGTATCTGTGTGAGGGTATGATTAAAAAAAATAAATCCAACCTTCTCTGAGCAGGACTCTCTCATAAGCTGGGAATTTGCCCTGAATGGTGAGCTGCAGCAGGTCTTCGCGACTCCGTCGCATGTTCTTCTCGTTCTTCTTATTCCCTCGGAGCCCCCGTAGTTTCCAGAATTCGGCTCTCGGTCCGGTTGCCTGCCTCTCTCCGGTCGCCCGCTGTGCCTTCTCGATGTTGGCCATCTTCTCTGCCCTGCAGGAAAAGACGGCAGATGTAAAAAACTGAAACAGTCCTCGTGGAAGCAAAGAGATCTTCATCTGCTTATCGTCTTCTTTCTCCTTACTTGATCTGATTTGGGATAGTGCCCTTGTCCATCTCGTGCAGGTCATTCCCCATGCGGATAGCCAACCAGCTGCCTATCTTTCCACGATGCATTGTGTCCACCACTCTGAACACCTCTCCTCTGGTGAAGCCCAGACCAATGGGGTTATCGGGGTCATGGTCAAAATGTGTGCGGATGTAGAAGTTGTCTCCCAGGTTGGACTTGAGGATCTTTTTGTAAACTGAAGATAGACGAAATAAGATTTTGTGACACGTGACACAACTCAACAGAAGTCATCTCGGTGTCATATTAAGGTTTTGCTCTTCACTTACTGTCCATCTTATGCTGCGTGGAGATTTCCACCCGTTCTCCTGTCCTGAGCTCAAGGAGGAAGTTGGCAGCTTCTTCTCGTGTGAAATGGCCAAAATCAACTTTATTAACCTGAAAAGAAGAAGAAGAACAGGGATGAACTTGGACTCTGGTCTTTTTCTGTCATATTTAAAATATAAAAAAAAAAAAAAAATGGACAGGTGTCAAATAACAATGTAAATGCACAGCTAGGAGCATAAGGTTTTTGGACAGTGGTCATTTTTACTCGGTACATATGACATGGATACTACTACTACTACTACTACTACTACTACTACAACTACAACTACAACGGTCAAAAAAAAAAAACTAATAAAGAAATGCAAATGAGCATAAACATCTCATTTAAGCTAAAGAGTTTTTCTAAACTGGACAAGACGCTGTTAATCTATGCCGCCATAACCACTTCCATATAAGGTGTGCAAACAAAGGTCACCTGCATGATCTGGTCTCCCTCCTTCATCCCGTGTTCATACGCAGGGCTGTGTGGCTGGACTCCACCTACAAAGATCCCAACGTCGTTGCCTCCCACGAGTCTAAGACCCAAACTGCTCTCCTTTATAAATGACACTGTCTTCACATCTGAGCTGTACCTAAAGGGGAAACCGAAGGAATCCGATTACTGTTGCTATGACGCTAAGACACGGGGCAACGCTTTAAGCAAATGCGGCACTCACCCTGGAATAGATGATGGGTATGAATCTGGAGGCAGGGAATAGAGGGGCTCTTCTTCAGGTTTGGCTGGAAGAAATGCAGAGATGGTTAGACGCCTAAAAGATGTCAACTCATAAGATGTCAAAAAAATAAAATAGAAGAAAAGCACAAAAATATCTTGATGCCCAAAAAAGGTTTGTTTATTTCAACCCACAGATTGAAAACTTATTTATGATAATCATGCTACACATCCTGAGCCTTACAGTAGATGGGCAGGTTGTTCTTGACTGAAATCCCAGACCTGATGGTGCCGTTTCCATTTGCAGCACGAGGAGCACTTTGAGGTGGAGAAAACAGAAATCAGTAATATTGGTTATTTAAGAGAAAACACATTTCGGGCTGCCATATTTTAATCTGATTTTAATGAATTAATTCCTGATGTACCTGCGCTGACTGTTCCCCCGCTCAGAGCTGCCAGACCTCCTAAGATGTGAAAGCTCATCTGACTCAGAGGAATCTGGTTTTAGAAAAATGAAAACTTTAAGCAGGGAGACTTCAGTTTGTGAGGATTTTCTTTGGTTGTGGTGCTCTAATGCTTTTATCTAAAAACAGAGAGAAAGAGAGGTTGAAGATGAAGCAAAAAAGTAATCAGCTGACCATCTGGAGGCGGTCTAGCGGGCGACGGGGCTCGATGAGGAGGCTCCTGCTTTACAGGCACCGAAGTAGGCACTCTGAGAGAAGAATGGGGGGAAAACTGAATTAAATTTCAGCCGTCATCTTGTTAAATGTTCCCTAAACATACGATGAGAAATGCAAAAGCCATAAATTGACAGTCAAGTTAGTGCATGTTAGTTAGAAAACCACACGAGATTTCGATATGGTTTTCTAAGTCGGCAGTTTGAATATTATGTGATGCAATCACTGCAGGAAGTCATGTAATGAGCCCCCGTGTGCACAAAGCACGTTACTATCAGGCAACAGTTGTGTTTGTGGTAAGCATAAAAACCTGTCGGACATCCTCTCAGTGTGATTTCCCACAGTTCACAGTGAAGCTGTAACTTGCATTTCTCATATTTTCACTTTCTCTTTCTACAGTTGCAGCTTTAAATTATTTCTAGCCTGTGCTAAAAGTGCAATAAATAAAACAAGTACTGTGCAAAAGTCTTGTATCAACTCTTATTTCATGACATTTTTCTTGGAAAATGGAAAATGCTTGAGGTAATTTACTGAAATGTGCAAACATACATGGAAATACAGTAAATAAGGCAAAAAAAAAAGTTAAAATATGATTGAAAATTGGTTCTTTGCATTGCACTAGTTCTGGATGCTTCATAGGTCAGTGTTAAGTGGCTTAACAAATCAAAACCTTCCTCTGAAAATGGACAGGTACAAGGACTGGACTGAAAACTCTTCAGAAAGACTAGAGAAGTGCTCAAGACTGCTTAAAAAACAAAAAATACAAATAGAAAGCTCAAAACTTTTGCGCAATATAGTGGCGTTAATCATCATATTCAACTTTTGTGAATATAAATATTATATTAAAATGTTGTAGTTTCACAAAGGTGTCAGAGGTGCATCAATGCTAACAATGTTTCTGTTGATATGTGGTTGCTTAGCAACATCAAGAAATATCTGGTACAGATAAGCTTCAGGGGCCTAAGACATACCTGTGTGTCGAGTTTGGTTGCTTAAATTCCTGATCACGTAGGAGTTCATACTCAGACATGTGTGAGGTTTTATATTAGGATAGTAAATAAACAAAACTGACAAACAAAATAAAATAATATTAATTTGGAAAGAGTCGGCTGCAGTGTTTATTTTTAGAAGCAGTTTATTAAACTGAGTGGTTTCATGTAGGAACCATTTTCCTTCTGAACAACAAGGGAAGCTGTAGGTACCAAAGGAAGTGACATTAAAGCATGATCCCCTCATCATGTGTGCTTCCTTCTGACACAGTGATGTGGTCAGTGGGTGTAGCTCCCTTAGAGAAAAATCAGTTCCTATATCAAACTGATCTGATCTTCTTTTTCCTTTTTTGTGAGTAACCAGATGATGATTTCTGGGAAGTTTTTCAAGTGTATCTTTTGCCATGTTGAGCAAAATGAGGCAAAAGGCATTAAGTTCCATTATAATCAAAAGAAGGTGGATATAAAAATAAATAAATAAAAAAAATAGGTGTTGAAGCATGAAGCACGACTCAATGCGTTTGATGAGACAGTCAAAGTGGAAGGCGTCTCTCACCTGTATCTATTTCTGGCTGCTGAGTTTTTACTGCCGGTGGATTCCCTCTTGGGGACTGGCGCATAACTGGCCTCTGATTCAGAGTCCGAATTCGCTGTGGAGATCAATAAGTCAAGACTGTCTTTATGGAAAGTTTTATTATTTGTTAGATGACTCATGCGTCCTTTTAGATTCCAGGCACCAAATATGAACTCCCACTGCTCACTACAAAACACACACACACACACACCTTTCTGTGGTGGATTGTTGGCAGTGCTCCATTTTGGTGGTTCCACCTCTGGCTGCAGGGAAACTTCTGGCAGGACCCTGGAAGAGAAGAGAGGGAGGTGGGAGTGAGGGAGGAGGAAGACAACAAATCTCAGTTACGTTTGGCGAGGGGGACCAGCGGCTAATAGACGATTATTGATGAGAGGATGAGACTAAAATATTGAATATTCACCTTATTCTGTTTGAGGGAAGCTCTCTCTTTGGCGGTAAACTGCTTTGTGACTGATTGAAATTAACCACTCTATTAAGTTTAGCTATTAGCTACTTGATTGTGATGCTCACTGTGAGATTCAAACATGCTGTATAACACATGCACACTACGCAAAACTTTGAAAGACTTTGATTTGAGTCTTAGGGAATTATTCTACGATATGATTGTTGCTGCAACGAGTGTCCTATATTTAATCAACACTTCAGCCACATATAGGAGAGGACATGTTCAGTTTTATTTTATTGGTCAACAAAATTAAAGCACAGATTCTGTACACAGTCAAAAACAGAAAAATCAGACAAAATAAAAAGAAATTTCCAAATGAGACAAAGCACAAAATGAAAATCAAATTTAAACAACTCAAAGAGCAAAGGTTAGGTAGTTTAACATTAAAAATAAAAATATATATGATTAACTAAGTTTAACAACCAGAGAGCCACAGAGTCTGCTCAGTTTCCGGTCCGTGAGATCTTGTTGGGTTTCAGGTAGGTGTGGGGGTTTCATGTGTACCTGTATCTGCTGAGAGAGTCCTGACTGTATGTGGTGCTACGCCTCTGAGGAGGCTCAGAGAAGCCATCCGACTCGGAGTCAGAATCTGAGGAGAAAGAAAAGCGTTTATAGATTAATTTTATTAATATTTTTTTAATATAAACAGTAAACAACATATTTACTTCTGATTAATCTGCAGCATTTCCATTGTGTGTTTACGTTCCCGAGATGCCTCAAATCTCCACAATTCAAAATCCAGTATCTTTAATGCTCATGTGTGGAATAACAACTGTTTTCAGATACTACAGTTTCTTTATTACCCAACATTATTTATGATTATTGCATCTGTCGTCTCTCCTTTCTTGGAAAATGTTTTGATCTCAATGAGACGATTGAATGAAGAGTTATACATAATGTTTTCCACCTTTATGCTTTGATCTAATCACTTATAAATAATGCTTTCAAAAATATTTACATGAATATTATTTTTTAGCCATCATTTCCTTCTATATTTTAAGTGTAGTGTTGCATGCAGTGTTACATGCATTCATACGTGCACTGCTGGATCTTTTACTCTTACTTACTTTATCTCTTCTACATTCATTCACTTACAAGCCATCTTATGTTTTCATGTGCATCTTTCATATTCTGCTCTGGCCTTAGCTTCATCTCACTGCTGACACGTGGTCATAAGCAAACATTTAAAGATAAAGTAAATATTTCCAAGGAGGTGTGAGACAAAGTCCGGGACGTGTACATCACAAGGAGACTGGATTGTTTGCGTGTTTTTGTGCAGACCTGGAGGCGGGCCTCTCACAGGTGAGTTGACCCTCCTTGGTGGATCTTGGCGAACAACGATGGGGGAAGATACCCGGCCTGCGTAACGATCAGGCAGAACTCTGCAGAGACAAGAAAGGGTTGGGGGCATGAATGAATAATTGTTTACCAAAATAACTGATGACGCTGGTGCAAATTATGGCTTCTGTTTTTGAATATTTCTGTGCAAGTGATCTTGGTGCTTTTGTTGTTTATTCCTGGAACTGGATAAAGAAATGTCCGTACTTGTATCTACTGTCCAGACGAGGGCCATCTCTGCGTGGGGGTGGGGAACCTTCGGGGTCAGAGTCTGACTCCGACACCGGCCTGCGAGGGCGTGAGGAAGTGGAGGAGACGGAGACGGGTGCAGTCCAGTTGTGAGCAACAGGAGAGGATTTGGGGTTGGGGAGGGTGGAGACTCCTGACAGAGATCTGCTCAAAGAGTAAAAGCAAAAATAATGTCTCATACAGTTTTAACTGCATTTAATATGTAGTAACATATACTTTAATAAAATAAACCTAGGTCATTTTAATGATATCATCCGTGTGAACTGACTTGTATTTGTTGTTTTGGTCCAGGCTGTCCCTGTCCCTCTCTCTCCTGACTGGAGGAGGAGGAGATGCACTGTGGTCGGACTCAGATTCAGACGGAGCTGAATAAACAATAATCAACAGTTAGAAAACTAATTATAGGACATGTAAAGATTTTTTTTCCAAGAAAATCAGCAAATCAGTGCTGGTTTGAGTACAAGCATCTTTGTGCTTCTGCACAAAAAAAAAAAAAAAGTAAAATAAAATAAAGTAATTCTCTGCAGGACTGACCTCGGCGAGGAGCGTAGGCTTTTACAGGTGGCCGGGATAAGGTGGAGCGCACAGGCGATTGATCCCGAGACTTTGGCAGTGGAGGTTCAGCTTTTGTTCTGTGTGAGAAATAAAAGATTTCTTCAGTGCTTTTAGATCAAATCCAATAAAGGATTTACGTTTTTTGTGCATTACATCGGTGGGGTGACAGGGTAAAGTCTGTACCTGCGTGTCCGCCTCTCCTTGGCGCTTGGACGTGTCCTGTGGGCTGGAACGTCCTCATCAATGTCTGAAATTTCTGATGGGAGACAGAAACAGAAAATGTATTAACTTTTCAAGTTATACAGGGGGTGTTTGCAAGATTGAATTAATTAATCTGAGCCTGTAGCCCAAAAAAGTTCTACATTTAAAGGGATTTGACTGTAGCAAACATGAGGGACATTACAGGATTAGACCGACTTTACAGCACTTTGATTTCACCCATGAAATAAGTAGAAGCTGCTTCACCGTTTTGATTTCTCCACCTTTTCCCCTGTGTTTGATTCCCTTACCATCCAGCTCTGAGCTGCTGTCTTTGCGACGTTCATCATTGCTGTTCTGGGGGCTGTCCTCCACCTCTGGGATGCTGACCAGGAATCTACGGTCATCCCTGAGGACAGTCATGGTCAGTTTGCCTCTACTCTTCTCCACCAGGTGCTTGGTCTCCAGCAGGGATAGGTTCTCTGTTGTCATGCCATTGATCTGCTCACAGATACAAATTTGATTAAGACAAACTGAAGATTAATAATGAAATCTTCCAGTCTTGTAGAATAGTTGTAGCTTAAAAATACTCCAAGACAAGTGAAATATTACCTTGAGAATGAGGTCGCCCTCCTGCAGGGTGCCTTCCCTTGCAGCTAGGCCAGTTTCTGTCATGTGCTTGATAAAGATCTGACTGCCCAGTTTCAGTCCATACTCTGCAGAAAAATAAAGCCAGAAATACTGAAATAAGCACTTTAAAAAAGATGAGCTGAGCAGATTCTTTTTGTCTAAAAAGCTTCGCTTCTTCACAAACAAAAAAGGTTTCCCTTCGCTCTCATTCCTGAAATCTTACCATCTGTGGTTTTCTTTTTAATCAAAGTAGTTCTGATGGGTTTTTCTGAAACATTTTTGAGCGGCAGCCTCTTGTACCCTGATGAAATCAACGGCGCCGCGTTTGCAAGCCCGTTGCGTTCGGGCGTGGGGCTTCGGCGTGTGTAACGGTCGGTGCGATAACGGTCATCAGCACGATAGCGGTCATCGTCACGGTAGCGGCTGGAGTCCATGTTGTCACTCCCATCAGAGTGGCGTCGTTGCCGTCTCGGAGGGTCCGCATCCAGCAAGTTGGAGTGCGAGGCTGCCCGAGTGGGTCTGGTGGATGAGGTTGCTGGGATCTGGATCTTACGAGGACGTTTCACTGTCTGGGAAAGACGCAGAAGACGCCCATCAGAAAGAAACCCAAGATTGGAAGCCACTTGGCACAAATTAAATAAGGCTCGGTGCACACTTACTATGTTTGCAGTCTTGCCGCAAGACTTCAGGGTCTGAATGGTGTAGTTAGAATGGACGTTGTCCATAGGTTCGCCATTGACCATGACAATTTGGTCTTTGGTGCTGCAGAAGTACAAGTATATACAGGCAGCCAGGTGTTCATTCAACAGTCAAATCTTAAAGAGGTCTCTACACACATTAAAAGCAAAAGGCCTCCAACTTACAACAGTCGTCCCATGGCTGGTCCATTTGGCAGCACATCTGACACCAGAATTGACGTGTCCCCATCGGGCTGCGGCTTGTCCCTGCCTCCTGATATTGCAAAACCGAATCCTAGCTTGGAATCCTGCCATTTAGAAAGAACAAGAAAAAAAATGAGACCGAGAGAAAATGATGGACAGTAAAGAGTGCAGGGAAGTAGGTGGGTGGATGAGCATGAGTGGGAGATACAGTAGAGAGATAGGAGGAGGAAAGAACACATTCCAGTGTCGCCAACAATGAGGCAGGACAGCGAAGAGCTGGCTGGTGCCGTGGGGTGCAGCAGGGTGTGTCACTGAATTCCTGACGGAGCCTGTGCTGTGAAACTAAGAGGACTTGAACACAGTCCCTCAGAAACCACAACGAAACACACTTTCCACATGTGTATTTGTTTAGCCACACACTAGAATCTCCATGTTAAACTTAATTTAGCCTACTCATTATTTCATGTTGATTAAACAACTGGAAAAGTAAAACACGCTAGCGGTTTCACCATAACACCTCACATATATATCTCAATTATTCAATTAAAAAACAACAACAAACAAACAAACAATAACAAAAAAAAAAATCACTTACTTTGTTTAGCGTTATTGTATGTTGCTCCCATATTGTTATCTCCTCCATGCCTGGTTTCTGGGGGGAAAAAAATACGATAAGAAAAATTATCTTTTTTTATAGCAATTGACAATAATAAATCATGATTAATTAACTCATAATCAACATATAGTCCAGGTCCTTACAGAGAGGACAGCTGAGCCTGAGTGGAAGACAGAATGTGCCAATACGTGAACCTGATCTCAACATGCTCTCACCTGTCGCAATCCTGCCTGACCAGTATGGAGGAGGGGCTACCTGGTATGTGTGTGCATGTTTTTAACCACCTTTACGCCACAGACTACAACCAACAACTGGAAAAATTTTAATATATATATATATATATGAGAATCGAGCAAAATGCAATGGGATCCTTTAACACAGTCCATGCTGACATTATCAAGTTACAATATTTAGCTTATTGTTTCAAATAAGAGCTTTCCATCCTGGCATCTGAGATAAGGAACAAGTAGACATGGCTGTTTGGCCGAGTACCTGGGGATGAACGAAACTGTAGAGCAACTGGTGACAAGGAACTATTAGATTCTTCTGGGGGGATTTATATCAGTGAAAAAAAGACGACCTTTGACTTACAGGAACATGGCAACATGCCCAATGTGATTTGCATTTTTTTAAAAAAAAAACAAAAAAAACAAGCCAACACTGCAGCCTGGCCATGGACTATATTTCATACACCGAGGAAGACGCTTGCTAAGCTACAGCCAGAACGAGTAAAGCCTGATACTCAAGTCAGACACACAGTGGTGTAGTGTTGCTTAGACTTGGAGTTTGTTTAAACACTGAACAGGGCACACGACAAGTACAAGGCCCATTAGTGCTTAAAGTACAGCAACATCAGCCGAGCACCCAACGTCCAGTCACACCCAAACACATAACCTAATTAAACAACCTCAATTTGCTGACTCTGACTGTTTAGTTTTTCAAATTAGGTTACACAAAAAAAACAACAACAAAAATAAAATCTCACAAATGATCACCAGGAAAACCTTAAACTCGCAGGTGTACAATGTCTAACCTGGGAACAGCAGGCCTCTTGTTTGACTTGGTTAATCATAAACTGGAGAAGGTAAAAAAAATAAATAAAAAAAAAATACAAGTACTGACATTAGTATTCAAACAAAAGCTGGTCATGACTTTTTCTGATTTGATGATAAGGTCGACTGAAACAGCAGCTGAAGTAGTTACGTTTTTTTTTTTTCTTTTTTAAAATCTGCAGTAGATTTGTTGCATTTATAGATTCAAAGCTGCAAGCGACACAGAAAGGTCACTTAAGTGTGCCAGTTTTCAAACAAAGCAACTTTTTTGAGGAGTCCGTGAATAGGCTTGATGAGTAGTTGGACTATATGCCTTTATGGAAATCACATCAGCAACAAAGTATACAAAACAACTCAATGTAGAAGGACACTGAGCTGCCGGGAAGGTCTACGCTCTCAGAGCTCATTTACAGCTCACTGACTTTACAACCAGTTAAAATTTAACTTTGGATGTAGGTCACGATGTCGGAGCAATGAGATGCATGTGAAACTGCAGATAAAGATCGCATCGTTATAGATCAGAGAAAGATGAGATGTAAATATGAGCATCGTCCATATTCCAAAAGAAAATTGATTATTTACAAAAACAAACGACAGCCGACAGTGATTTGTTATCTGCTAATAAACGCCTGATCCAAGACTGCCAAGCCTGCAGCTGCACTCCTTTAAGACACTCCTCCATCTTCAGGTCATCATTTTTCCAGCTTCAAACAACATTAATCTAAGGGAGCTGATGCACATCACTAATGACTAGCGTCCTTACATTTCTGTAAATCTTTAACAGTTATGCTTTTTTCACACTAAAGGGAAGCATAACTAAGTCCATAAATGCTCCGTTTATTTTCATCTGCACTTACCATGTGATCTTTGAACCTGACTTCCATTTCCTACTGGGATTTCTACCCTGAACAAAACACCTGCTGCCTCCAGCGCTCAGCAAACAGCCAGCTCTTTATATCCCATATGGAGCCGGCAACAGAAAAACAATCACAGATCCAGTAATCTCAGGTTACTTCGCCCGCCAGTGAGCTCTGCATGGATGGTGGCTGAAACTAGATCCTCGTGCTGAAATTGGTTGTAATATGACCAGCTGGGGTGTTTCTCTCACACCAGGCAGAGAGACTGAAAGACCTCACCTGGAAAGCGCTCCTCCCCTTTGAGTCTTTGCCCACTCTAAGAGTCATTCTCTAGTGTCCTTAAATAAACATGGCTTTTAAGGTGGATCTGCCCTTTTAAACCCACCAGAACTGGGGAGAACTGGGAAGCACCTTAAATATGTCAGGTAGGGGAATCACTCCCTTGCGTTTTTGCATAGCTTTGAACATTCAGGCTAAGAACTAGAAAGCTCAAAGTTGTTTCATTTCAAGGCAGAAAAATATCATTTAGCTCTAAATAACAGACAGTCACTGATTGGTCGGGAGTTTTAAAGGGTGTGTTCACATGACTGTTAATGTTATTGCACATACAGTAATTGAAATCAGTCTATTATTTCATCTAAAATATCAATTACGGTTAAATAAATTAGACTGAAATTAAGAAAGCGTTTGTTTGTTTTCACAAACCACTTCTCGGGGCAGTAAAAAAAGTAATTCCTCTATGTGGGAAAAACCTTGTTTCAGTAGAATTTTGCAATTCAAATCTCTGCATATTTTATGCAAACTTTTAGACATGCCTCCTTCAACACGTCATATCTCTGCATCCATGAACAAACAATCTTCCCATTCTCTTTTCACAAAATAATTATTTTAGACGCTGGTGGACGACTGAGACTAAAATATATTAATACTACTGTAAGGTTTAGGCTTAGTTTCAATATCAAAAGAGCTTAAGAGGTTTAAACTAATTATAAGAAAAGGTCTAAATACAAACAGTTAAAGGGGGAAAATATGTCTCTAAAAGCTACTTGTGGTCAGACGTTCCAAATTGTAAATGTGTGTTACAAAAAGGGCTCGTCCTCATAAATAAAAATAAACAATGACATGACAAGTCTGTTCTGTCAGTTATGGCTCTATCACAGCAACTTTCACAGGGTTGTATGGAAAGAATCATAGATTCGTATGATATGATGGTGGCTATCTACATTTCTAACCGTCTCCATGTTAATCCGTCCACAATAAAACAGGAAGAAATTTAAGGAGGTCCCTTAGGAGTACACTTCCTGAGAAGATCATACCAAGAGCATGGCGCGTACTTCTGAAAGAGGCGAAAGAGAGCGCAACGATAAAAGCACATCAGAACCAATCTTCAGTTTGTCCACTACAAGAAAAGCCCTAATAAAGAGCAGCTTTTTTTCCTCCAAACTGTGAAGCATAACAGAAGGAGCCTCAGGGTTCAGGCCTTCTTTTTATACCTTCGGGTGTGGGCTCGGTGAAGGAGCAAAAAAACAAAACAAAACTGTGTCACAAGGAAATCAGTGACAGAGGGATTAAAAATAGAAGATGTTCAGAATCTTTGACCTTACTGAGATCACCAAATGATGCCCGTTCTATAAATATATCCCAGATTCTTTGATGTGAAAATTTATTCCTTCTTACACCGAACTGTGGAAAAAGCCTGCTATGGAGCACACGTAGATAAACAAAGGTTTTACAAGTCACTCACGTACTTTTTGCCAAGTTGAACTGTCACCGAGTCAGTGTGTTCAATAAAGAATACATTTTCCACAACTTTGACACATTTGATGAACAAGACATGAAGAAATTCTGCTGATTTAAACTTTCTTTCACTGTAAAACAAAACCTTTCAACTAACTGTTCAACATAAATAAAGAAATAAAAATAAAATTCTGTGGGTTCAAATTGAGCATGATATTTAACAGAGAGCGCTGGAAGAGTGGGGGGGGGAAGTAACCTGTGAAGTTCTCTTAAAGCTGAAGTTAATGTAAAGCTGCTTGGTTACTGTAATAGAAAAAGGAACTACAAATAAAATAACTACTATCCATTCACTTACGGGCACCACCAGCAGTGGCGGAGGCTCCGGAGGCACAGAGCCCAAGTGCTTCAGCCGTTTGAGTCGCTCGGTCAACTTCATAATGATAACAGTGCTGACCCACTCATTCACAGACACCAAAGATCTCCAGCTGTCTGCAAATCTGTTAATAATCCTGTGTCTGTGTCTCAGTCACACATGGTCACTGATGCAGGTCTGCAAGCCTCTTCACAACAAACACTAATTTGCCATAAAAAGAAAACTAAGAAAAACAGAAGTTAAAAATTAAAAATAAATAAAAGTAGCAACTGTCATCCCTCTGCTTCCAATGGAGAAGTCATGTGAAGATCGCTCCATAGGTCCGTCTGCCCAATAGTTTCCTTCGTGACAGGCTCATAAAGTCAAACAGGTCCACTTGCTCCCGCTGTCAGCGGTATGTGCGCGTCTTACTTTCCCACAAGGCAGGAGCAGATCCCAGGCTACCGGCTGAGTTTCTGTCTGCTCGGTGCCATGGTTACATTGGAGGAATGAGAGCACTGGCCTGTTAATAATTGACGGGGTGTTTGCAGCACTATAGATCTTCCAGCTTCGTGTAAGTGTCCTGATGTGCCTACACAGGCTGTTTCTCGGGATCAGGAAATGGCAACAGAGAGCCTGATGTTATCTCTGTTCCATGGTTAACATTTACATATGCCCCACAGCATGGGCGTGTTGTAGCCTTTTTTCCCCCTTTTTTTTTTTTTAGTGTTCAGTGTGACATGTACCCAAATCATTGAGGAGGAAGGGGGACAAAGAGGAGGTGAAGCTACTAGAAAACACTATCCAACAGCTTATTACTTCCTAAATCCCTCATCCACAGATCAGTGTCTGTATTATAAAACTCGAGAAACAAAACAGATGTTAGATGCCAACTTGGGTTCAGCCAGGTGGAATAGCCGGCTCTCAGCGAGAGCACCAGGTGTGAATTATTAATTGATCTTAATAAACAGACTTCTACGGTTGCTAAAAACAAACAAACAAACAGGTAGCAAAGGTGAAACCATTCATAGTAGGTGAATATTCACTCATTCACGCCGAGGACTGCAGTGTGCACGGCAGCAGGATATTCTATTTGTTTTGCTTTCATAGAGAGGCCACTCCTGTTGGCTATTCAATATGCAAACTACTGACTATCGACTCCAGGTCACCTTGTTGTGCTTGAGTTTCACTATGAATGTAGAGGCCTAACTAAAATTCATAACTAAAATTCTTCAACGGTGCATCATCGAAACAAACTAACAAACACCAACCGACGGAGGCGAGAAGGCTCCAGTACACGAGTTCGTTGGGGAATGTGGAAAAGCAAAGCCTCCTTGTGTAAAATATAGAGCTTTGCAGAACAAATACTCCAGAGGTTTACACAATCAGCAAAGAGGCTGTAATTACACAGGCCAGGGCTTTGTGGCTTCCACACTCAGTGGACTTACTTGTGTTGTCTTGTGTGTAGTACTGCAAACACACACTTTACAGCTATCCCAGTGCCATAACATGAGTTATACCACACATGCTCAGCCCCTTGTGCATGAGGATGCAAATGGTCACACGTGTATGGTGGATGGTTGCTCCATCACAGCAAAAACTATTGAGGTCATGATTATTTAACGAACACGTCCAATGTAGTGCTTCAGCAAGTTTCCTCGAACCAAGCTCAAGGCGAATAAGCGGTTTAGAAAAAGAGAGAGAAGAAGAGGCCTGTGCTGCTTGATTTTATCATGGAAGCCAAAATTGGAAAGAAAAAAGGAAGTTCCCTCAGTTTTCCCGTTAAAGACGGAAAAATATGAAATGTAAGCAATGCTGGTGGCATCACTGGAATTATATGCACGACTGCTAAAGTTCTGCACTGCTGGACGGCGGTGGAGATGACAATATGGGATGTTGCATAATACCTCACACGTTAAGTGAGATATGCTACAAGAGGCGTTTTCTCTTTAACCTTCAAGTCGAGACTGAGAAGCTGTATTTAAATATAGAGTCATTTAGAACTGGAATTATATAATATGGCATCTTTAAAAAAATAATTAGGATTTAAACATGTTGATTTTAGTGATATTTGCTAGCAATTAGATTCAAGATTCAAAGACTCAGATTTTTTTGTACATGTCATCCTGACAAAGAGAAAGACAGTTTCTCTCTCACCTTAACATAAAAAATGTCTAAGAAATATAAAAAGAAAATGTATATAAAAATTAAACCTGTGTACATCAGTGGCAGCAGTGCAAGATGCAAGTTATTCCAACTCATTGTAAAAGTTAAAAATGCCAGATATTTCAGAGCTAGATATTTTAACCCCTTTTACACAAAACACACTTTATATATTACACATATACAAATAAAATGCTACTTTATGTTTTAACCAGAAGCAAAACAAAACCTGACTGTTCAATTAAGTTTCTATTATAAAGTGTCACAGCAGTCACTTCAAGATGCTTTATATTTTGAGGTAAAGATCAGACAACAACCTATAAGCAAGCACTTGATCACAGCGGGAAGGAAAAATTTATCTTTAACATGAAGAAAACTCCTGAAAGGGGAGGGAAAAAGGAGAAGACGAGAGGCGAGGACAAAACAGCCTATGGGAGAGAAGACAAAGGTAACAACATGCAGTAGCTGCATATAAACACATGGGCAAGTGAGAGGTGAGTGGAGAAGAAATGTAGCCTAAGGAGCATGACCAAGGCATGGTTCAGGGTCAGCTCATGATAAAGGTTCTCAAAAAGCAACATTTACAAAAGTAGAGAAGGTATCCGTCTCCCGAATCCAAACTGGAGACTTGCCTGAAAGCTAAAGGCTCCGCCTCCAATTCTAATTTTGGAAATTCTAGGAATGCCAAGCAAGTCAGCATTGTGAGAGTAAACTGGAGAGGTTCTGATACTATTACGATATTCTCATCATTCAGTACTTTTATTTTTTAAATAAGGAGGATTTTGAATTCAAATTCTAGATTTTATAGGCAGCCAGAGAAGAGAAACCAAGAAACTGAGATATATGACCTCTAGTTCGATTCTTTGTTGGATATTGTAATATCTTTATAATAATAACAATAATAATAATAATTGTTGTTAAAGTTACACACCTTATCTGGTATCCAACCTTTAGTTTTTATTTGCATTTTTTTCTGTCGTAAGAAAGAAAAAAGTTTTGGTTTGTAAGAAATGTCATGTTTCTTGTACACACAAGTGCACAAGTTTAGAAAATGGGTAATAGATAACGTCTGATAAACTCAAGCAGTACCACAAAGTACCCCTGTATTTTTCAAAGAGCTGGGAGCCAGACACATTTACAGCCATCCTTGGAGTGAGCACCTCTTTGATGAAGAGTGAAACCCTGTTTGAATGATGACTGCCAAAAAGCTAACACTACAGCAGTGAAAATACTACAGCAAACACCATCACATCTGGAGAGACTGAGACTTCTTTACTATAAGAAACTCCACATATCTGATATATCTGGGATAATGTACCAGCACTTTCTCAATGGGAAAAACGAATACGCAGTGTGTTTCCTTCTTCCTTACATTTGTATATTCAGCCCTGATGCAGCTCTTTTAATGCTGCATCAGGGATGTTGCGGCCATTGTTGTCAGATGCCTGTGGGTGTTTCTCTGTTCAAAAATAGTGTGGTCATAAATGAGCACACTCTGCTATTTTAGCTGATAAAATCTGCATTACTTGAGGGTTAATATATTTAAGTGTACACGTCCACATTCTGGGAAATGGACGCCACACATGTATTTATTTTCCTGGAATAAAATCAGCAGACTAAACCTTTTCCTCCTTTTATTTGAACTGAACTAAGCTACAGCTGCGATGACAGAAACCTTAAAACCTAGATTAACTTTTAAAAATCCAGAAAGGACGGGCCACAATCTTAAAAGCACCTCATGCGCAGTACGGAACTTACGAGAACAGCAGTCTTAAGCGACTGTGTCAGTCCCAAATCAAACAATGAGTGTGTAAATATGCAGGGTGAGGAGAGGAGGACGCAGCAGGTTGGGAATGCAGTCGAAACTAGTGTGAAACTCCAGTTCCGGACAGGTAGAAACTTGTGTGTTGCCGAACCAGTAAGGTGAGGAATAAGAAAGTGGAGTTTACAGCTGACAGTCAGCATCACAGCAACACAGACAAGCACACAAATCAAGGCAAGCACGTTAAACTGTGAGGGAACTCCAACAAAAACACACAAAATGACTAAGAAGAAAACCACAGCTGTCACACAGGCCTGTGACGACTGCAGTCAAGCAGCGACAAAGCTTTCAGGCCTGTAAACATCCGACTAACTTCACCTAAACTGAGAAAAACCACAGAAAAAAAAACTTTTTTGATTCAGAGTTATGTCACACACGATCCTTCAGCTTCACCTTTCACTCCACAGGCTAAGCTGAGATGGTTTGATTACCTGTGCAGGAGGAAGGAAACACCGACAGAAACGACGCCAACTCACCTGTAAACGTGCTCTTCGTAGCTTCAAGGCTTCTTCCTTCACTCTCAGACCGCTTTCGTCCAAATAAACAGTAGTCCTCGTTAAGGTCTCACCTGCCCGCCTTGGCTGTAACGCTACTTCTAAAAGTTTCTCCAACAAATCTTCCTGAAAACAGGTGTAAGCAGGAGGCGTGGCGTTAACTGTTCAACGTACAGGTGAAAAACGTCATCACGTCGGGGGCAGCGTCTGTCAGGAAGTGAAACCTCCCTGTTTGCTTTGGGCGTGTGCTTTACGCAATTATGTTAGTCACCGTCTTAATCTCGGTTTAATTTTTTCGGGTGCAGGAAATCAAAATTTAAAAAAAAAATTGATCTGAAGTTTAAAGTTGATCTGAGAAAACCAATAAAATGTCTTTTATGGGCACCAGTTTACTTCCTGAAACTGTATTTCCCCTGGAGCTTCTTAAAGGGGGAAGTTCATATTGAATGCGTTGGCGTGGAAATCACTGCATGGACTTGGATAATAAAGCCGAACTGTGTTCAGATAAACAACAGGCAGTCAGCAGGTACAATCTGGTTCACCGCAAGGGTGTGTGCCGAGCACCTCATTGTCTGCACTCACATGTGACTGCTCTGATACTGTCAGTACTAATGACATCATAAAGTTTTCCAAAGATACCGCAGATGTAAGCTCACTGAAAAGAGATGGAGCAGCTGACACCCGGGTGTGGCCCTAGACACCGATAACACCAAGAAAGCTGACTTCAGGAGGTCTGGTTCCAAGTGACCATCTGTGGCTCTCAGGTGGAGCTGGTGGCCTTCTCCATCCCAGCCGTGAACACATGGACACAGGCCCAGCTGGGAGCGTTCCTACTTCCTTACAGGGGAAAGGCCTGAACTGAGAAGAGAAGATCATCGGTGCCTCACTGCTACATCTTCAGCTGAACCACGAGTTTAAAGGACTCCACTCACCGCTCTCATGGCTTCTTCGGTCTGGGCAGAGATGCAAAAGTATCAATGAAGGACTACTCGACTGTGAAACCTGAGAAGTCCTGTTTTGTGTCGTTTTTTTTCAAACACTTATTTCCTTTTAGTGTATCTTCTTTAGTTAGGTTTAAAAAGTACTCAAGTATTTTGAACCCTGTATGGCAAAGATGTTTCAAAACTTGCAACTGTCTATATGAGGTTTATAGTGTGACGTCTATGTGCTGCATTGGATCAGTGTTATTGTTATGTTAGGATTCCTGGGGTAATTGTGGGATATTTAATGATAGGTTAGTGTGGAAGTGTCTGTTGGGAATTATATGTATTTGCTTTATAAATTTTTTGATGTTTGGGCCCCTGCTCATAAGCTCCAGTTAGCCATCTTTTATGTAATCACCTGTATTTGACCGCATTTGTGATCTTTGTGTTTATAGCATTAACACTGCTGACTGGTGGATGTGCGAAACGCGATTTTGTTTTTACACGAAGCATAAATATGACAAAAGATTCTGACTCTTTATGTGTCATTCAAATGTACTTTTGGTTTCGAGTCTTTCTTTTGAGTTCCATCGAGTTTCAGTTGCTTTCCAGGGTGTGATTGCTCGTTTCAGTTTAGTTTTTCTTCTTTAGAAATTTTCTATTTCAGTTGTTTCTCGTTACAATATCGACCTTTGTCAGGGGAAGCATTAAGAGTCCAGAAGGTGCTGCTTTTTAAAATGTGATCAATGTTTTTATGAAAGTTGTGTAGGAATAAATAATTAAAAACAAATACAAAATGCTGCTCGTTTTGAGCGTTTGATCAAACACACTGAATGACTGAAACTAAACTGCCCACTGTTGGGCTGAGTTTGCAGGATACTGTGATGATCAAGCGTTTCCTTCAATTCTTTCAGAACAAGATTTCAATAATACACTTTCCCCAGTTGTAGTTTAGTCTATTATTGCAACCTTGGCCTGCACATTTTAAGACCAGCCCTCCCCGTGGCAACAAATGTGTTTTATTAGAAGGTGCTTAAAGTGCTCTATTTCTCCCCAGAAAGAAATACCAGGTGAGTTTACACAGAGGCTCTGTTATCTGGTGTGTTGTGATTCATTTATCCGATTATTCTCGTGTTTGATGATACCGCTGCACACCACCGGCAGAAAATATCATATTAATATTTAGTGAAAAGTGGGGGCCGGGGGTCCCCTGCTGAACACAAACATTTGCAGAGTTAATCTGCTCCCTTTTTTTAGCTCCATGTTTTTAAAATGGGGAGCAATGCCGCGCAAAAACTGTACAACAAGCCCGCGGGCGACAGACAGAATCAACAAACGAGCCTCAGTTTGAGCAATCTTCAAGTTTTTAATCTGTTTTCAAAGACCGCAATTTTATATCGTCCTTCCTTTAATAAGTAGAAAACTTTTATTTTTTTTTTAAGAATTAGTTGAAAGGCACAAATTTTACAATATATACATTTGGATCTAAATTATAAATATATAGAAAACAAAAGCACAACCCAGAATAAAAGTGCTGAACACAGTTTTGTTTTTACAGGAAAAATAGGCTTTGTTTAAAAATACATACAATCAGTAGCATGTTTTTTTTGTTTCATTTTGTGTTTTGTTAGCAATAAATTATTTGAAGGTGATAACATTTATATATATGCAACTGGTGGGAGAAACAAGAAAGATGGTTAAAGTATACACAGAGCAATCCACTGAAGAACAGAAATACATCAAGCGTGCTACGCTCAATCAAAACCAACAGGAGAACAGTAACTTGATTATGCCATTCTTAGTGCAAAATGATAAAAATGATTACAGGCCTAACTAAACGAATGAAGAATTATTTTTCCTAAAAACTGCTGTCCATATCCCTCAAATGCATAAAGCTTTATTTCCGTGACTATAAAAACAAAATCAAAGGCAAAACGTTTGCAGACTGGTGTCTGGGAATGTGCCTGACGAATATTATTAAAAGTGAAACGAAGGGTAGCTGCAGTATTATTCTGCACACAGAAAAAAACAACGAATCAGACATCCTAAACCCTAAACACAGAAGCAGGGAGGGGCGAAGGCTTGGACAGATTAATTGCACGTTTTAATATAACCCAGGTGTGAGTCGACGGGAGAACGGGTCAGCGTTAACATGGTTCGAAGAAAAAAACAAAACTGTCCACAGAAAAATAATGTTTCTTAAAAGAAACAGCCTTTGATCTTTGCCCTAAGAAGGCATAAATATTTAGAACCACTGACATTTTCACAAGGACAAACAACAAACCCATCACATTAAGTCTAAAACATAAATACAGCAAGAGTCACAGCACAGAGTTAAGAAAAAATAGCACAAATACTCATTAGTTTCATCATCCTTAAAAGGGGAACTGATATATTTCTGCTAACGCCCCGACGTTACGCCTCCTGTAGGTTTCTTCCTGAGATTGATAAATGTCTGATATCTTAGAGCCAGTAACTTTAGGGGTGCCTGTGGAATACTTTGGTATCTCTCTGCAAACTGAAGGCCTGACAAGAGAAAAAAAAGCTCTACGAGTGGGAGAATCAATTGCGTTTGAGAAAAGCAAAAGTAAAACGAGCAGAAATAAATCCAGACGCTGTACAGCAGTAGAACAGTGCAATGTTATTTGGTGGCAGGTAATAATAGAATTTGTTTTATAGCAATCTTGAAAATGAGTAACTTCCCTGACCAAACATGCCCTTAACTATTACAATAAGCAAGATAATGTATCTAAAATCTAAATATCCCTTAAATATAAATAACAAATAACTTTTTTTTTTAATAACAATGAATTTAAAATGTATTTAACTAAAATATTTCAAAGCATAATAGAAATAAAGACGATTCACACCATGCAAAGGTAACCAAAAAGCTTTGCCTGTTGAGCGTAAACAGTACTGAAGCGTTTGTTTCATAACGAACATATAACATGGTTTTTATTGCTTTTTGATCGCTTTAACTCCTCCGCGCATTTTGTCACAAACCAACTACAGTGCATCACACAAACATGGCCAGACCTCACAGGTTTTTAAATATGTACTATCATACACATGTACACGCATCTTTCAAAAGTTTTCTAGAGCCTCAAATGGAAATTGGATGTTTTATTTTTTAGTATAGGTTGAATTCATGTGAAAAACAGTGCTCAAGAGGAAACAATAAATTACTCTGATACTAGCAAAGAGACGGGGGCGCTTTCTTTTCAGAACAATAGAAATTCTTTGTGATCCTTTAGAATTAGAGACCGTGAACAGGTTCGGGTATCAGTGTTGGTCAAAAAATGACACATCCACACAGAAAGATAAAAAAAAAAAATACACAAGATTTTCCTGAGGATTTCCAAAACAAAAATGGGCGTCACGTGAAATTAAAAGGGGAGAAAGGGGTGTAGATAAACGTTTGTGGACAGCTACACAGACAATCACACAAGCACATGCAGGCTCAAAGGAGGCGCCTTCCTGAAACCCAACACCAGCATAGTGTAACACAAACGACGACTGCCTGACTCACCATGGGCCCCAAAAGTTTCATACAAATACACCGTATTAAATTAAAATCGAAACCAACGCTCAAGAGTACAAATCTATACATTAGGCTACATGGATTTTAAAGACTGCATTTAAAGACTTTTTCCAAAGGCACTGTTTGCAACAGCAGGCTGCTCATCCTCTCCCTTTTTTCCTCACACTAGTGTTCATACAAGCAGGGAGGCAAACAAGAGGGAGTGCGTAGAAGGGAAAGGAAAAAAAAAAAAAGGAAATCTGAGGCATTTCATGGCTAATCAGCTAAAAGATTTCATGCGTCTTCCAGTTCGACTACCTCGTGTTTCACTCAAACCAAAGCCTTGCATACAGCCGTGAATGTAGTAACAGTAAAGCAAAGTTTAAAGATGCGGTTTTAACTAGTGAAAGGCATTTAGAGCTTCCAGCAACTCACCAATCATACCTCGAGAAAAATCAGCAGCAGGAGGTTTATTAGAGATTTCCGCACCTCAACAGCTCGTATGTTCGATAAAATAAAGTTATCCCGTCCTCTTTTTCCCCCTCCTCCCCCCCACCCATCTCCTTTTATTTTTAAACAGCTGCCTTTTACCGTGGAGGACACACTTTGGTGCAGAAATCGAATATTGATCGAGCCCGTCGTTACCTCAACAGCCTAAAGCAAGTGAACGCTACACATGGATAAAGAGAAGGGTGAGCCCAACGCAGGACAGGCAGTGACTTGACTATAGGCCCTGAGGGGAGAGGGAGTAGGTCCAAGGTTGCGATCAAAGACAGCAGCAAACAAGACGCCATCTGCTCTAAGAGACATAACAAAAACAAAACAACAAGAAAAAAACTAAAGATAAAGTCCAGATGAGCCTGTTGAGCTCTCACTCTTGCGGCCTGTACTGAATGACAGATTTGCGGTCCGGTCCGGCCTGTAGCATGCTGTTCAAAGCCTCGCGGACGTCAAGAGCGCCGGAGCTGCAGTTGCCGTTGGGTAAGGGACCAGAGTCTGATGAAGCGAGGAGATAGGCTGGGGGGAAGTGAGAGGAAGAGCTGGAAAACAAAGAGTTGGGCGACGGGTTGGAGAAGAGAGAACCCATGTTGTTTGACACAGAAGACGTGGAGGACGTGGAGGAAGAGCAGGAGGAGGTAGAAGACGAAGGGCTGGCTTTCTGTGTGGCCATCTGAGGGGAAAGGGATATGTCAAAATAATCTAATAAGTCATGGTGGTTATTGGCCAGCAAGTTGTGGTTCTGCTGCTGCTGTTGCTGCTGCGAGGCCTGAAGAGGCTGCTGCAGCATGAGAGGCAGCTGTACTTGCGCAGCATGCTGGACGTTTGGTGCAGTCTGAGAGATGAGAGACTCTAGATTAAAATCCTCTGCAAACGCTGTAGAGTTGCTAGTCAGAGTGTCCAGATTGAGTCCGCCCTCTGTGGTGTCTGGAGAGGGAGATGGAGAGCTCATGGTAAGGTCTAAGATATCGTCGAAAGGACTTTTGGAAGACAAACTGGAAGGCTGCTTGGTCTGATGGAGTGAAGGAGGCAGGTTCTTCGTTTGTTGAAAAGTGTTCATGTAGGCGGGTGAGTAAAACGGTGAGAGATTGAGGCTAACTGAGCTGTTCAGAGAGCTCTGGTTGGTGTTGGAGAAGGAACTCGGATTGTTGGACCAGCTGTTATGGGTCCTTTGCTGGGTTTGGCTAGAATTTATCGGTAAGGCCAAGAGGGCTGAACTGAGGTGTGGTAAGGTGGGCTGGGCTTGGGGATGCATTCTGTGTTGGAGTGGGAATCTTGGGTCGAAAGGCTGAGTGAGGGACTGAGTATGCATGGTTTTGTGGTTGGTTAGATTTTCCACGAGCTGTCTGTGCCCCTGCAGGTACTCAAGCTTGCGCTTGCGCTCATTCTCAGCAGCCTGCTCTTTCTCTTTTCGCCTCTTCTTCACCTCGTCATCCATCTGCAGCAGCTCGTCCCGTACGCGAGGAACGCAGTTCTCTGGGATCTTGATACCTGAGAGAGATGACACAGTTATCAGTAAGATAAATCCTCAATCTTTTATCAGCTTTACAATAACAACTAGAGCAGGGCAATATGACCAAAAATATTTATCACGATGTACATTTGAAAATTTGCGATAACGATATAACTGACAATATAA
>NW_005187457.1:410574-415124 GCF_000239375.1 Pundamilia nyererei
CAGCCCTAATAACAACAGGACATTGATTAATCTGTATTAATTAATGAGAATGATTGTCCATCTCTATGCATCAGTCCTGTGATTGACTGACGACTCTTATGCCCACTGTCACCTGGATGGTTGAGAAGTCAGATGGCTGGATATCACAGCACATGCATCACTAAGTATAGTAAATAAGACAGCATAAAGGTAATGTGTACTTTAATGTGCATTCATTGCTTCCACACTACTAAGCAGAAAGGCTGCAGCAGAGAGAGAACTACTGCATCTGCTAGTAGGCTGAGCTTGCCACGGTTGCAGAGCAGACTGCAGTCCAAGTCCATATGTGACATGACACAGGCAGCTGATTATAACGTCATGCTATTCATTTTCTTCAAATGAATGGCCAAATAAGAAAAATCAGACAGGAACAACTTAGAAACTAAAGATATATGTGCGGTGTAGAGAGACAATAATCACGAGTGTGTTTTCATGGATCTTGAGGTGAATTGCGACACGTCCTGTGGGGGTCAGTGTTAACGTAATGCGCACAGGAGCTCGCGGAAACGAATAAGGAAAATATGGAACTTTTTCATTTCCTCAATTTTAGATAATGATGTGTCAGCACTTGGACAGCAGCACCACATCTTACCATCAAAACAACATCGGGGTCAATAAAATTCACATTTTAAATTCTGAGCTAGATGTTTAGGGATTAAAAGAACAGTGAAGAAGCTGTCCTCAAACTGCACTTCACTTCAGGCAGTCAGAGATACTAACCGACTTGTTTGTTATGCTGCTTTGTTTTAAGGCGGACAATCTGCAGGATGCTGCTGTTGGTGATGTCAGACACCACATCAGAGACGCGCTTCCACACTCGTAACAGAGCTCCACACAGCATGTGATACTGACGGAGGCGCATGCCCTGCAGACACTCCTGGCCTTCCTCAATTTTCTTACACTTCCCATTCCTGCAGAGAGAGAGCAAAGAAGAAATGGTGAAAAACATCATAAATCACTCTTTTAGTGTGACTGTATGGCAAGCTAAGGTACAAGATGTGAGATTTGGAGGTAATTTCTTCGTGGCTAGCTTTTGGGAATGGCATTTGATTTAAAAACCATTGACTGAATCCTAATAATTTCCAGCCTGATAGGATTCATTAATCCTAAGGGACATTGTGGATTCCTGCTTACCAGTTAGCGTGACTGCATTTCTTGAAGGAGAAGGTGAACTGGTTCTCCCAGCAGTCCCTGGCTTCCTCAGGGGTCACCTAAAAAAAAGGAAGAAATGCAAAAGCCTAAAAGTCAGCCAAGTAGTCACTCATTACATATTTTTACCAATGCAGAAGTGAGATTTTCAAGTTCAAACCAAAGCACAAACTACACCCTTTTCTCATTTGAAACAATAATTGTGTCAAAGGGGAAAAACAAGTTATTTTCAATGGGCTTATGGTGAAAGGTCAATGATTAGCAGTTTTAAAGCAGGGAAGGGAAACAGCTATAGCCTTAATAAACAACAGAACTGTAAAGAAAATAAGAGCTCACTCTTTAAATTTACTATTAATTTATAACATTAAAGGTTTTAAGTCTGTAAAATGTTGCCACACTTTGTCTTTGGAGAGCATTAAGCCTTATCTGGTCAGCACACCTAAATGTCCACAAGGTGGCAGCAGAGACCGAATATATATAAATATACACCCGGAGCAATGACAGAGGAACACTTAGTCCAGAAAATGTCCGACTTTGTGTTTTCCCAATGTTCCCCATTTTCAGAAATGAAAAAAGATGCATTTTAATGCCAAATTGAGGGGGGAAAAAAAATCAAAAGACTCAAATGTAACACAAAACCAATACAAAGACAGAACTAATAGACTGTGAAGCTCTTACCTTTCTGTACTTTTGGTGCAGTTTTTCCAGACTCTCAGGGTGAGTCTGCTTGCCGATGTTGGGCTTATAGACCACAAAGTTCTTCCCTCTTCCTTGCTCAGCTAGCAGCACACATGGATAGTTACCTCGAAGCTGTGAACAGAGGCCACAGAGAGTGTTGTTGTTTTTTTTTTGCACTGTCAAAGAGACAAAGTTAGTTAAACTGTTTATCATAACGTGAACTCACCTTCATAGACAGGTAGAATCCCTCATCATGGCCGCTGAGGTTCAGTGATTTCTTGTAGGCCTCATCCCAGGGCATGCCCCTGTCCACACTGATCTGTAGGAGGAAAAAGATCAGAGTCTAAAGCATGTGCTGTGAAAGAGAGGGAGTCAAACTGCCCCACACCTACACACTGCTGGTATGACTTCAGAAACTATTAATATCTATAAATACATGAATACAACCACTTTAATGTATGTATGAAATACGCCCTTTATACTGGGTAAACTGGTTTTCTTGTGCAGGAGTCCTGAGTGGCTGCCAACTTTGAAACATCAACTGTAGGTTAGCCTGCAGCCAAAAGCTAAAAGCAGAGGATACCAGTAATTATCCTGTGCCACCTGCTAGTATCTACATAGGCCCCATAGCTCCAGGGCCAAACCTGCGTGATCACAGTCTTACCGCTGGCACTATGACATCAATCCAAGCTCTTAACTACAGAGGTAGTTGCTTGAGTTACCTGGGGGACTGCACATTATGAGGAACTTATTTAATTGTACCCGTTCAAGTATTGTCAAAAAAATCTAAATGAACTGACTCTCAGTGATATTTATAATGTACTCTGTGTTTGCAATTTAATAATATGATTTGAAAAATTGTAAGGTCTGGTGCTCTAACTTTGATACTAATACATACAATAAATTATCATTAAATTGCAAGAGCATCAAAAAGATAAGTAGCATAGCATAGCATTGCCATTGTGGGCAACACTACCTAACATAGGCCTAATATATATTACATAGCTAGGCCTTCTCCTGTGTAGTCATAGTTTACATGTTTTATATAGTTTGCTGTTACTTTGCAGATGCTGCAGGCACATCACTGTTTTGAATATGTTACCGATAATGCCATATCAAACAACACTTCTGCCTGGCCGTTCACAAATAAGCCACTGTACTGCTGTGGTTATCTGCAGGAAGTAAATACTTTTCTAATCCTGCTGTATGCAACTTCACTGTCATCGACACATTTAACATTGCATATGCTCTATTCAAAAGAAATGTATACTTGTAGACCTGAAATCAAGTTATGCAAGCCTACCTTATACAGAACAACCTGGCCATCCTGAGGATTTCCAGCCGTCAAGAAAGTTTCCTGTGTCTCCTCATAAATCTCATCGTTACCTGGGGCAAGGTCTGTCAGCGACAGAGTAGAAGAAAGTGATGAACATTTGCAGCTGCTGAATGAATGCATTGACATCCTTCTATTTTAGAGTTACACTTGATCTCCATACCTAGGATTCCCATGTCATATTTGCCCTCCTTTTTATCCTTCTCTATGAGATAGTCAAAGTTGTCAGTGAAGTATTGGAAGAGATGGTTCTGTTTGTGGACCTCCAGACCCAGGATGCGATTTAGGAACTTTGTAATGCTGCAGTCTGAGAAAAACAAACAAGCAATTGACTTCAAATTATGTTTATTCATCTCAAATACCAAATACAGAGAAAGAAATCTGTCCGTATACTCTACCTTTCTCATTGTTGTTTCCAATGCGGGGCTCCTTACATAAAATCCCAACATCAACCATTCCAGCTTTCATGTCTGAAAGTGAAAAACAAAAAACAGAACCGTTTTTCTACAGCTGCACTAAACTTTCATTTGCTGATGATATTCTCTGCTTACACTGAACCAAAATATGAACATACCTCTGAAGAACATGGAATCACCCCCTGGGTAGCCTTTGGGAGGGGGCACCTTGTTATCTATGAAGCCAACAATTGCTTTGGTAATTTTATCCAGAGCCTTGGTACCGTACTGCAAAAAAGAAGTAAGGTGAAATTAGTAAAGACAGATGATCTCATAAGGCTTTTTAAGCACTGCAGATTAAGTGTTTACATAAAATATGCTATAAAATGCTAAAAGCAAGACAAACTCCATACACCTCAAATTAAGAGCACAAAACATTTTCGATACAAAGGTTGGGTACAATTTTAAAAGCTTCTTAGGTTTGCATACCTTGTTCTCAAAGTTGTATCTGCTCAGGTCTCTGGTTTCTGTGGCTCTTCTGTCTCCATGGGTTAATGCACCCTGCACAGTGGATTACAAACAGTATTACTATCAAATCAATATACTATTATTACTATTACTAAAATATTACATTTACATCATCAGCAGTCACGCTAACAGAACCAGAGTCGGTGCTGCTGGTGTGAAACTGTCAGAGGAAGTTATGAAATCTGTCTTCACTGTTTAGTGCAATTCTACTGTGCAGAAATAATATTGGAAAATAATGCCTTGCAATTTCAATTTACTCTGGATTTGTAGTGTTTTAAGCCAGAAATGTCTGATTTCAAAGCTCAGCTGCTGTAGTAACTTGAAAAATTTGAACCCCCCCCCCCCCCCAAAAAAAAACAACAACTATAAAAATACCCAGTTGTTGCTTATCTGACATATCCATCAATTCAGTTAATATATAGTTAAAA
>NW_005187457.1:415206-433521 GCF_000239375.1 Pundamilia nyererei
CATGAGGATGCAGAGCCCGCTCTTGGCCCAAACGTGTCAAAGGAAACCCACGAGGTTCAGGTGTGAAAACAAACGTTTTCTATGTGCAACGTGCTGACATGATATTGTGGTTCAGTTAATCTTCAAACAACATTTTGCAAAGAGACCGAGTGTGCAGTGAGTCCAACGTGTGATGGAAGTAGGCAACAAAGTCAACAGAAAATTTAGACAAAGTCAACAGTGGATCAGTCTTAAAGCCAGCTGCTAGCTCTGCTCACACAGACAAAAACCTTAAGATACCAAAACAAATGAATGTTTTAGCCAAATATGATTTGACTGCTGATCTGGAGTCAGACTGTTGCAAAGGTGTTCAGCTGTTCAGTTCGACTGAAATGTGTGCACTGGAGCTGTATCAAGTTCAAGCAGGCAGGCAGGCAGGCAGGCAGGCAGACCACGTGCCATATTCTTGATACAGATTTACCACACATAGCTGGCAAATGCAGGAATGACTTCCTGTAACCACCATCCCCTACACCCTCTCTGCCCTTTTCCCAAAAGAACTGTCATGCTGTGTCACTATGGAAATAAATGGCTGCTAGTGCAGAAATGCATCGATAATTACGGAAAATAGCTACACTTATAAATTATCCAGACAACCTCTTTTTGCTTTTTCTGCTTGTTCAGTTTTCCGTTACTGAGCTGGAGAAGGGAAAGACCCAGAATCTCTTGAGGTTTGTGGAGAAAAGTTGATATAACATCAAGGGAACCAACAATAAAGAAGACTATGGAGCGCTTTAAGACTAGGGAGTATCCCACACAACAGGAAGGACAGAGGGTGAGGGCAGGTTTAAGAAATGAACGGCGGAGTCACGAACAGCCCGGAGCACTCCGATCGATAAACACATAACTCAGATCGTCTCTGTTTACACTGAAACAGTTCTTCTCACACTCCATAAGACAACAACATATAAACAGCTATTTCCCCCTGAGAGACACTTCAAGATAATTGTGCAAAATAACAACAGCAAATGCAACACCAACCCACACACAACTGAAAGACTGTTCATATTTACCAGACTCTCTAGTCTCTTAGCCACAATGGAGGCAAAACGTCTCTCCCCAGCCAACTCTGAGATGAGAAAGATGTACTCAGGGGCTGTCACCTGATTGGACCGATGAGTCCGACCTGGAACGATCAGAATAAAATAGCAATAAGACATTTTTTGTACATGCAAAACATTTAAAGACATTAAGACTACTGTCTGACTGTTAAATCCTTCAATCTCAAATCTTTAACTTTACAGATAAGCGTTGTACTGCTAATGAACATCCTGTAAAACCTTTATACAGATAAATAAAACAAGCAAGATATGTTGCTATGTGTAGGAGAAATCAGGTATTGTACATTTTTGTGATGACGTTTGGTTTACAACAGCTCATTTTTATGTTACAGGCTGTGCCAATCTCAACTAACTATGAAACACCCATAAATGTAAATAAAATAACACACACACAAGTTATATGTTAGTACAGTACACTAGTGAGGTGCGATTAGAAACAATAAATTAGAAACTGAAAAGTATGAAGAGGACATTATTGGTGAGATGATAAGATCTCCAGTCATATGACTGAAATCTGATCTTGACACTCAGATCCTCCCACCTAAAAATGAAAACAAAAACTCTTTACACAAGATTGTTCTAAGGAAGTCCCTTCAACTTCCATAGAACCTCTTATGAGGAAATAAGCATGTCTGTGTTTGTACCGTATGCGTGTGTATATGTAAGTGTCAGACTAAGCTTCTTGGTATGAGAAACTTAGTCCGCCTGAAGAATCACTGAGGTGGTTTAAGCAGAAAATTGATGACCTTATTTAGTTTAGTGCTCTGCTTTGGCATTTACGTATATAAAAAAATCAAATACTGATCGGGTTTGTGGTGTTAATTACAAATAGATTCGCAGCTGTAACACCTTTAAAGGTCAAATGTTCAGCCCACACAAGTAGAGTAACTGAAAGAAACCACAGCTTCTATCTACCAACAAACCTTCAGCGAGACATTTGTCTCAATTTGAATATCGCAATATGAAAATAACACATAAAACACTTCTTCACATTTATTCTCTTTCTTCTAAAGCTCTTTAAACCTTTCACCTCAATGCTGCTGCTTGTCACAGGGGTAAATTTAAAAGGAAGTAAGGAATAGAAAGCTGATGTAACTACGATGAAGAGGAAAATAAGTCCAGTGTGCCTTATAGCCTTTTAACTGGTTACATCATTCATCAACAGAAAAAAAAAAGACTTATGTCATTGACAAAGTTAACCACTGATGAAAAACTTTATTCAAGCCATTATGTGAAGTCTGACACAAACTTAACCAGACAGACTATACTGACAGGTCAAAAATTCAGTCTAAAAAAGGTTCCCAACATCCTTATGTAAGTTAATAACACAAAAAATGCCCTTTTCTTTTATTTCTAATCATGTACTCCTCTTTAACTTTTAAAGCCTCTTTGTTAGATTACATTTCCTGACTTACCGAACTGCTGAATAGCCCTGTCTGCGCTCCAAGGCAGCTCCAGGGTCATGTGAACCCTGCGTCTCTGGTTTTTCACTCTCTTGTCTGCCTGCAGGGAAATCCCAGAGCTCGCTGCTTCTGAGATGATGGCCACCAACTACAGGAAACAGGTTTTTGTTTATTGGTGGAGAAAGGTCTTATTGAACAATGTTTTTAAAGCATTTCACTGTTTGGTGAACTCTGATCTCAAGCCCTTCAAGTCATGAAAACAGTGATTCATTTTTTATTTTTTGTACTGTAAAATATCTAACCTTCTCTCCACTCATGAAGCGATCTTTCTCCTTGAGATTAATGTGGTCAATCGTAAGCCCTTGCTCAGCTCGTGACTCATAACGCACGGTGCCGTCAGGCCGCCGCACCACACGACCCTTACGACCAGTCATCTGGAGAGAAAAGGGGTTAATATACATCAGCTGCACATGTCAAGGTGACAGGTGATGCTGCTGGTTAGCTTGTAGTTGAGGGTCATACCTCAGAGACTTTATCTGGTCCACCAAACTTGTCAATGAGCTCATCCAATGTGTTGAGAGGTAGTTCTTTTCCCAGTTCTGCTATTTTGTTGAGGAGGTCCTGCTTCATTTCCTCTATTCTGGCTGTAAATACAAATCAGAGGAAGATATTAACAATATATCCCTTGCTGGTTGAGTTATAAAAATAGCAGGGTATGTGAGGCTACAGTGGCAGCTATCAAGTAGATGTGCATCTGTTTGAATGACAAGCACCTTCCAGTGTATCACTGTTACTGACAACACAAGCTGAAGGACAAAAAAAAGAAATGGTGCCTACCTGTCTGGTAGCTAGTCTGGTTCACAAAGATGACATCGTCATTATCTAGCAGGGAGTCTGGTGAAGAGTTGGAGTCTGTGTCTATGCCATCGGAGTCACTACTGCTGTCATCGGTGATGTTGATCACAACGTTGTTCTCTATACTGTGCTTGGGTACTTTGGGCTGGCGACCTCTGGGTTTCCCTGATTGTTAGTTAAACCGCATGAGATTGGAGTTAGCAAAAGCGACACAAAAGAGGCCAATAATAGACATAGGATTAAAAAATATGTCCCTAAATGAGAATAAATAGTACCAGCTGCTAGGCTAAATACACCAAATACACTTATAAATCACAACATGAGCAATTTTACTGCTACACAAACTATAGAAATGTCCACTGAACACTTGGTACATGAAATAATTGTAAAAGACAGCATTTAGGGGTGAACATCCTACAGTGTTGTATTAAATCTTCATATTCACTTACGTTTTCTCTTGTTACTTGGAGCTTTTTCCCTGCTTTGCTTCTCTGAAGGGAAATGCTTTGTTACAAGAGACTGGAATACTCCCCTGGAGCAAAGAAGAGCAGAATAACAGACTTTAAAACTGACAGCAAAGCAACCACAACACATTAGGGCTGTTGCGGCAATTAGACATTCCAAGTATTCCTGATCTGACCAAATTATGAGTGCCAGGTATTGATAGGCAGATGAAAACGTGAACTAATACACTCAGACTTTAAGGCATGTCTGCTGTGACAGACCTAAGGACAACCAAGTTCAAGTCCTTATAACTTCCTTTTCTTCTTTTTCACAAATGAGTCATTGGTCAATTAGCAGCTAATAAAAGGTTGTCTGCTTTGACTGGCGAAGAATGTCACATGACCTGTATGACTATATGTAGTCATGACAAAGTCCTTCTTGAAACTTTCTTGTTATTTGACAGCTTGGTGTATCAAGAAAACAAAACAGAAGACACCTGTGACTATAGTTTTCAGCAAGCAGAAAATCACTCTTTCAAATAGTGTCAACTTTGGCTTGGCATTCAGTTTTAAAAGAGCTGCAACTCAGATACATGCAGTCTTTTTTTTTTCATATGTAGCCATCACCACAGAAACACAGAAGCGAACAGACGAAATACTCTCTTACTCGGCTGCAGAAACAAATCTGTCCAGATGCCCGTCATTTTCATCCAAGACTTCTCTGGTGCGCGATTCTCCGGTAGACTGGAGTCCAATAACGATGCACTGCAGTGGAGAACACACAAACGCACATCAATGACCCAGCCGTGTTACCTAAAGTAAACTTCTACTAGGACTCACTTCTGCTAATCACGATGGAAAATATTACAAAAATCCATGTGGAATTCCTGAACAACTAAAGCAAAATCAAACCAGCTTGTTCACAGAGAACTGAAACCCCCCCACACAACTGACTAAACTATGTTTCAAATTAGCACTCTTACATATACAATCTATGCACTCAAAGTTCAACAGTGTGCTATGCTCACCTTTCCGGCCTCCAGCTCTTTCTGGGCCAGCTCCACCAAGGAGCGGACCTTGGCAGCGATACAGAGATATTTGAAGAATCGCTGGTGAGACGACCAGAACTGCCCCCAAAGAGACTTCCTGCTGACCATGCCCAGCTCATCAGCTGCCTGCATGAACGTTTTCAACGCCTCGGCCCACTAGAAACAGATTCCAGACGCGAATTCTCAGTTTAAATTTTTGTCAGTTTTCTCAAATAAGATAAGAACATATAAATACAGCAGACGCTGTCACTGAATTTCCTCACCAGTTTGGCAGCTTTATTATAGACCTCTTTGAAGTCACCGTCCAGCCCGATCTCTTCAATGCGGAAAGACACCCCAGAGAAGCTCAGCTGTCTGGCAATGTACATCCCACTCACTTTCATGTCCATGGCCACAATCTCCATGGCCCCGACACCTCTGTACACAAATAAATAATTCAACATAACTTAATCATTGGTCAACAGCCGTTCCCACAATCTGACTGTAAGGAATGTTCCAGTAATTTGAAGATACAGATCCACATGATTGAAAAACATAAAAACTTCAGAGTGAAATTCATCCCACAAACCTCTTCTCAATGGAATGCAGGAAGTCATCAAAGGTTCGGAAGGGTGTGCCCTCACCCCAAATTCCTAGTCGGCTCATATAAATCATGTTCTTTGGCTCAGAGGCACCTGGAACAGACATGACAGAAATCGATGATTTAAAGTCTACTATTGTATTTTTTCTCCTGCCCGAGAATGTTTATTTGTGTGTTAGCTTACCTGTGGCACTGGCATACACCACCCTGGCATGCGGCAGCTTGCTTTGCAGGTCAAGAACTGCTTTGCCCATCTTTGTAGATGTGGCATTCTTGGCTTTGTGGCATTCATCAAAAATAATCTATATTGATGCAAAGTCAAGGACAAAAAATACCAAAAACCACTGCTGAATGTGCGGTTGTTAAAATTAAGTCAGAAAATCATGTGGAACAACATATCGAAGGACAGCTTATGTTAGATTGACAAAGAATATGGCATTAAAATTAAAGGATACGACTCCATCAAATTCTGGTTTGCACCAATCCAGGATCTGTTTGATCCTCGTCCGAAGCTGCCCTCCTGCTTGGCTTTCTCCAATCAGTGCAGAGTAAGTTGCAAACAAGACTCCTTCTGAGGTAGCTGTGTCACCGTACTTTATCTGTTAGAACAGAACAAACATTAAACAAGTCACAATAGTGCTTCGCTCTACTTCACCGATTGCGCTCATGCACACATAATAACTGTTCTAATTTTCTCAGTTTGACCCACAAATTCCACCTGAACTCACCTTGTTTAAAGCATGCACAGGAATAGTCGGTGCATCTATGTCTTTGAGATCTCTCTCTGCATCAAATTTCAGGTCATTGGATATGCTGAACCTGAGGGAAAAGACAGGGGAAATTAGCCGACTTTGACATACAGTAAATCTACTGTGCATAAACAGGATATATCATGCAGGTGGACAAAAATCCCAATCAGAAAATCGATCTATTTTTTAATCATAGCCCGCATTAGTCATGTCCTTTTTTCCCCTCAGAAGTGTTTTTCTTGACTCTAACCTTTTGAGGCCTCATGGAACAGGTGACTCTTAACATTCTCTAGTTTCATACAAATCCTACTTTGCAATTGCTTTTCTAGAAGCTCACATTTACTGATAAAAGGAGATGTTTGGTCTTAATATTGGCAGAAACTGAATGTAGGAATCCAAATGAAAGTAATTTCTGTCTCCAGTTTAACCTTCTGAACTCCCTTATATAGTTTTGAAATTACACCGAGCTCACATTATAAATATTTTCCGTAGGCCGATTTCAAATGCCCTATGACTTTACCATAACTGTTCATGTGATTGTGTAATGAAGAAGTCAAAAAAAGGTCACCAAATAACTCACGTAGTCTTTCCGTTTTCTGAAAATTGCTAAGAGTGCTTTAATTAAAACGGCAGACTATGCAGACAGGCCTCTTACTGGCCCATCTGTTGTAGCATGTTTATCACTCTTACCATAGTGCTTTTTTTCTTCCCTTAAGGTAGTTCTCCAGGATGATTCCTGCCACAGTGCGTCCCTTTCCGACCCCTGCCCCATCTCCGATCAGAAAGCCTGCCCTCTGCTTGTTCTGGAGGATCACCTCATGTTGCTGAGGGTGCATAAGGAACGAATGATGATCAATATGCCTCCAGAGTCACGCCATTAAAAGTGCTTCATGTATTGTGTGCTGGTATGTGTACCTGGCAGGCGTATATGATAGCCTCTAGCTGCAGAGCAGACAGCAGACCATTTTTAATAGTTGACTCGGGGATGGACAGAGTGTATGTGATGTCAGGAGGAGGTACACTGGATAGAGTGTTTGTTTCCACCACTATGTCAGGATGAGAAATTCCTATAGTGGCTGAAGAGAAGAGGAAAAAAACATGTTAACCATAAACTGAGTGTCATGTTGTATTAGGGGGAAAAAGGCAGACAAATTAATGGGTGAACTGATGTTGAAGTTCATTCAAGTGGCCTACATTTGGAAGGTTTGTACTCAGCGTATGTGTCTACATGTCCCAGTTCCTCTGCTTCTTCTTCCTCGGCCTCCTCTTCCTCTTCTGTTGCTGCCTGGGTTGTCTGAGGCTGGAAGCACCACAGAGACTTCAGTAATGTAATCACAACAGCAAGCGTTGCATTTGGGAACAATATTTTGTTGTTTCAGCTTAGGTGAAGACAAGTTAGGAGAGAGAAAACTGCTGAAATTTAGAAGTAGGTGAGCAGTTAGTATGACGATAATGCACACTGGAAAAGTTCCTTAAGAAGGAATATTAACCAGAAAATTAGCAAAATAACAAGTGAATAAAATGCATGAAGCCAATTAAAGGAGATTGAATTGAGAGATTTGAAAAATGTAGTCAAGCAGACAAAAGACAGAGAGAGTGGAAACGGAGAGGACCTCTTTTTGACAGTCAGCTGAATATTACAATGCCTCTTTTCCTGTCAAAGTAATCTCTGTTTTTTATGTAATGTACATTTGTGGCATGTACAATATGCCACCATGCTTTTGTCACCTGTGGTAATACAGATGGTAGACAGGAGCATTACAATTTACCTTATGAAGTTTTGCTAAATTCAACGGGACCCCCAGATGAGAGCCATGTTATGTTTTCAGTGTAAAACATCTAAAAGATGCACTCAAAAAAATGAATTGCCCTCCTAAACATGAAGCAGTAATTTTGAATAAAATGCAACTGAAATATGTAAAAATCTAATGTTTATTTATTCAAATAATGAATCAGCAAGGGAAATATGCTGGGTATTAACTAAACATATACGAATCAATTAAATTTAATTGGACCAGATTCCATTAAATTTAGTGTTTTACATTGAACTAATATAACACAATGGAATTACATGGAAATCAAATTACTTCAAGACAGGATTTTGGGCATATTTTTTGAGTGAACTGCTGCAGCTGCTGCAAATAAGACCTAAAACATAATCTATATTTTATATATGATTCCCATATATGATTACTGATGAGTAAGCTCAAGGAGTTTAACTTTAACATCAGACTGGAGAGGTTAACGTGACTACCTGGAATCCTCCTAAAGGTGGGGTGCTGATAATAGCAGATATATCCTCCAAACTTGCCAAGCCTTGAAACCTGCTGGTGCCATTCTGCTGTCAAAAAAACATAAAATAAAGAAATACAAACTCAAATAAAACACTGTGCCTAAGAAGGATTAAAGCAAAGAAAGTCGAGAGTAATCTGCCTGTGCATTTGTGTCTATATGCATGTGCACGAGAGCGATGGGGCACTCTCCTAAAGCTGCACTAAACAAAATGCATTTTATTTGACTGGCAGTGAAAAGCCAGCAATGACAACAACAACAATGAAAGGAAGATAAAGGCATGGGAAATATAGTCTGGGAAATATAATGAACGAAATGAGGGCAGAATGAAAAGGAAAAAAATAAAAAGGCTTTCAGAAAGCAGGGAAAATAAATGTACTCTGATCATATCAAAAAGATATCCACGGACCCATCTAATTCAAAGAGAGCTTAACAGGAATGAAACTGCAGGCTAGAGGAACAACTATTGAAAACAAAGTTGCTTTCCTCGGGACACTGATTTAGAGAGCATGAAAGTGCATGCATACTCCTAATTTGTCTACAACAGAGAAAACAGTTGTAAAAAATGTAATGACCAAAGAGAAATGTTTAACAACAACAAATTTTATCTAATGGATACAAACATAATTCCTGAATGAAAAGACGAGACACTGGTCATTGCAAACAGCAACAGCGTAAACCGTAAAAGCAACTGGGAAAACCATTGTTCAACCTCGGCACCAAATGACTCTCCTGCTATATGTAATAAGAATTCAATATGAATAAAATAACTGTGTCATTTCCACCAGTGCTGAGAGGTTTAACGGCTTAAATATGTGAGATTAAATACCATCACATCGGTGCGTAGTTGAAGGTTTCACTGTACAATGAATTAAACGCAAAAAACTACACATTAACAAACGTACTGGTAGCTAGGTAGGTGGTAAAATGGTGTGCTAACAGCACAGAAAGATGATAATGATATTAGATAAGAAAGACAGTAGATATGCACCAAAAGATATGCTGCATGCTTAGAAGTTTTTAATTCACAGCTTATACTTCATAAGAATGGACTTGTGCACAGCCACAACATGAAAATCCCAACTTAGAGTGGAACACTAAATCAACATTATATTATGCTCCAAGTACTTTACACTACAAGCCACATTCAACCATTAAAACAGCGCTTTATCTATCTCACATCCACAGCTCCAGCTAATTTAGACTCACCAATTAACCTCACATGGATGTCTTTGGAATGTGGGAGGAAACTGGAGGTGACAGTGCTAACCACTTCACCGCCAGGCTGCAGACGCAGTCGTGAGGCAGGAAAGCACTAGTGTTTACGGGATACAATGGACAATATAACCCTTAGCTACTGTTTGTTATTCGATGCCAACTTCCCCCAGTGAAGACATACGTATGCTGAGGCAAACAAGTCTGTTGCATATCATATCTGTAAGAGGTAAAGGTGTGGTAACCAGTTTTTCTGGTAATGACATGTGAGCGAGTGCTTGTTACTGACCTCTAACTGGCTCTGTGCTGGTGTGGTGGTACTAGTGCTGACGTCCCAGATTGTGGGCACTGTGTCCAGGTTCTCTGCATTGATGAAGGACTGGGTATCAGCATACTCCGACAGTGAGTCAGTCGGAGAGGAGAACAGAGAGTTTGTAGAGATGTCATCAAGGCAGGGCAGGTCCTGCAGGCAAAGAAAAAACGGGACGAGGTGTTAAAGGTAAACTCTAAAACGGGACAAAATTTAGGGCAGAGAGTTCAGTAGATCTCTAAATAAAGAAACAATATTTATACCCACATCCAGACACGGTCCCTCACCATCAAGCTTTATGCAACATAAAGGGGGCGCAACAAAAGCTTTTTTTTAAAAATGTAACAGACACGGCACCAATACCAAACAGCAAAAGAAAAAAGGTGTGGCATGAGGATGAATGGGAGTGATGTTTGGATAATAAAGGAGCCGTATTCATTCTGGATTTTAGCCAAGTTACATTTATTTGGGTGTAACACGAGTAGCCCAAACAAAATATAATTACACACAGATGTGAGAATGCGCACGTGAAGTAGAACGTGAGGGGAAGGCACAATAAGGCTGCTTGTGTGTATGTTTGTCATTTCAGCTATGGCTGCCTTCCAGTCGCGCCTCTATTCATATCGTTTCCAAACCATTAGCATGCCATGTTCCTTAACTAGCCCCTCACAGGCACCCCTAGGCCCCTTGAGACTTATAAACATGTATTTGGAGAGATAGGAATTGAATGACAACAAGAAACTCAACAGAGGAGAAATCTCTTTGTGACGTCCATAAATGAGTCGGTGTATAAATACACTCTGGGCAATGTATGGAGATTCCCACAACACACTGTTCCCCATACACCCACTAGGGGACCACGAGGCAACTGTGAATACTTCCCCAAAGAGACTAACGTGCTTATTTGGAAATTTGGGAAAATTTCAACATTTCTCCAAATGTTGATACCCCCCACCACCAATATTGTTATATGGCCACAGGCGATCTCTGTTAAAACACAATAAGCTCTAAGGACTGAAGATGGCTTTGTGGGAAGAACAATACTATGCTTACAGAACAAAAGTAAGAAAAAAAAGTCCATAATCATGCAGAATCATTAGCTGAGCTGCTGACTCAGTCCTAACAATCTGGTAGGACTGATTAATACTGAGAAGCTGCAGGAACTTCTGTCATGGCTGTCTGTTAGCCATTACTCACAGTTCAACAGAAAATGTTTCACAAGCATGAGAGGACTAGACGTAGAGCTCAAAGTGTTAACATGACAACATCACGTAGGAATGGTGAACAGGAAGGACTATAAACAGCAAACAGAGAAAAAGTGGCTCTGCCCCACATTTGCTTACATACATATTTGTGTATTTTGTCTTTGTGACATTAGAGAAACAAAGCAACTTATTAACCTATTATGTGGATGTTTGTGGATTGTAAAGTGCACTAAGCTTATCAGTGTTTACTGCTCACTTTATGCTCTACAGCTCCCTCCCTGTTCCTTTCTCTTTCCTTTTCTCCTCATGTTTGTGTATGTGTGCGCTTCCTGAGGGCAAGATCAGGCATGAGCTCTGCAATCAGACTCTCCAAAGTTCTTCTAGCCTACAGACAGCTGACTGGAACAACTGGCTTTTGTATGGAGAAAGAGTTGTAGATAAGAGTGGGTGTCCTATACTACCACTCCCAAACACGCAACTTGGTCACTTTATATCATTTTTATATCACGTATCCGTTTACTAGTTTGTTTCTCTATTCTATCAACTATGTGACTTTCTACCTCATGCTATTCCGTGTCCTAATTCCCTTCCCTGCTCCCTCCATTCTGTGCAATTCTGACTTGGGATAAATGAATAAACAACAAGGCTTGGAAAAAGGACACAGTGTCACCAGAGGCATCGTTCCACTGAGGCATAATTGCGGAAACACACGCATAAGCGCAGACACACGTATAAGAATTATTAAGTATTGCCTGTCTTTCTTACAACACACTTAACCACAAATTTGATAAAATGTTACAAGATGAGTTTAGATACAAATACAGACCTGATGAACAAACAACACAAAAGAAAACCCCCTAAATATAATCTAATCTGAGTTACACCTACAGCTGTCATATTAGCTTTCCTCATAAAGCCGGTTAGGGTTATGAAACTCTCAAAACCTTAACGATTCTTATTTTGCACATCACCATGAATTCAATCAAGCTTGAAAAGAAAACAAGGGCTAATTTAATTTATTCTACAAAAATGGCTAATTTGTATGCCAGCTGTTTATTGCTTAGCGCCACATTATGATGAGACTTCTCGGTTTTCTGCATCTTGTAAAACCATGTAACATTATGTGCTTTGCTATTGCAGTGTTGTTATATTAAGACAACCAAAATGATACAGAGGAATCACAGAAAACTGCGGCAGTCTGGTGGGTGCTAACCCAGACATGTCCAACCTCAGAACCATGCTAATCGAGTTGTTAAGCAGAGCGTAACAGAGGCAGCAGTGTTTGTCCCCCGGCAGGCCTATACCCAGGGCTACTCCATCTACTGCTCCTAACACTGGGCCCTGCCAAGCAGAGATAAGGCTTGAATTCCAACTGCTCTGATGGTAATCTGGCTCCTTCCACAGCTCACAGCCTTACAATCATATAACTGCTAATCCTGCCTCACACTTTCTCCTTTGCACTCTTTGTATCTGTTGCGCAATAAAACAAATATCTGTGTGTGTGTGTTTTTGTGTGGCCAAATTACACATTTTATTTTATTTTCATGGAATAGGTGGGAAAAAAACTGTGTTTGTACAACAGCGAAACATGTGAAAGTCCATGCACATGCTTTTTCACATCATCTGTCCACCATCCTGTTTTTTGCTTTTCACATGTTCCTCTTTCACTTCAGCTTCTTCTCTGCTGTGAATTGTGAAGCCAGTATTATATCCTCTCTTTACAGTAAAGTTGAAACCCTCAACACATGCAGTCATCCATTTGACCAAATGCCTGCAACAATGACTCCCAATTACCTTACTGCAAGAAGCTTTGTATGGAAGCTACCGGCACATATGAACACGAACACTGAACATCATGTATCCACAGCAGTAAATTGTACTTGAGTATCTGGATAATAACAGTTATCTGTCTGTTGATGATTAATGTAGGCACATGGCAGTGAAAAACAACCTCAAAGAGCCTTTCCAGCACACGAGATGCCTGCAGAGCAGTAGAAGTTGGTGTTTGTGGTTGAAGATGGTGGTTATCAGCTCTAAGAATCAGAACTGGAAAAATACACTTCTAAACATAACCGCCCACCAGCAGCTTAGCTTCTTTATTTCCCTAATCTGCTAAAGTTGATGCATTTATTGCATGACGAGTAACCTTAAACAGTTTCACACAATCTCCGGCCCTTACAAAAAAATCCCAGTGAGTCCATAATCGTAAGATGTGAAAACAAAATTTAGGCTAGAATAAATATTAGCCAACATATTACGGTAAGGAGAAGTATTTATCTGTCCTTCACACACACACACACACACACACACACACACACACTGCAGTTGCCATGACAGAAGGAAGGAACAGCCGTTTCTAATTTAATGACCACACTGTCAATAATTAGCCCTGATGATAAACTCATGCAGTGTCATACAGAGGACTCTAGCAGCCCTGTTTTTTACTTAGCTTTATAAGCATATCAGTTTACAAATATTTCTCTTCCTTTTAAATGAAAACGCCCTTTTGGAATACTAAAGATTATCAGACACAAACCCTTCTCAAACACATCATTAAAATAATATTTTAAAGGATGCTGCCAGTATTTCCAGTCATGACATCGTAAACCGTTTTTACACAAGGTGTCTATTTTTATTTGTTTATTTTCCTGTTTAGTTTTGAATGGTCAGTTCCTCTGTTTTGTTGTTGTTTTCATTACTAAGTCTAATGTTATCCAAGGACAGCCACATACCTCCCGTGACACACAGGGTGTTGTCAGCTGTCTCTTTTCACTGGTGTTTTCTTTGGCATGCGGGAAGTGCTGACAACAGTTGATATCCCGACAATAGTGCAATAAAAAGGAAAAATATTATTACCGATTTCAAGCTAGTAAAAGCACTAATTTATTGAAAAAATTAATCATCTGCATTTAGTAATGTAATACTACCACAGCTTTACCCCGCTACCAAAACACAACCTTAACGTAAGAGCTACTGTATACTGTCCCAGGCCACGTCCTGCTAAACTCAATAACCTCTCAATACAAGGCCACGCTGAAGCCTCAGCCAGGCCAGGCCCAGGGCTTTCCCCTCCTACACACTGCCAGCTTGGCTAAATTTTCCAAGGCCAGGAAACAAGTCACCCTGGCCTCCCACTTACCCTACACACCCACACATGTACACAAACACACATGCACACCTCAAATAACCTCACGAACACAACCTACATTTCTGTCATCTCCTGCTTATTCACTATCCCAAGCTCTAAATGTCCATCCCCCTTGTTTCTCATCCCCGGCAACTTTGTCTCTCTGCCCCTTTGGGCATCTCTTCAATGTTTAGTTTTGTTTTCCAGCAAAAACTCAGCTGCAAGAAGATTGTCTGTGTAATCCAACACATGACTGATTGATATGGATGTAGCTCAAGCTCAACTGTCTCTGGATTAAGCACAGCCCCTTTTCAGCCCTGTCTTAATATCCTACAGAATGCTTTAAGATCATGAAAATACTGGTGTACCAATATTAGTAACAGTAGTAGTGGGAGGGTTAGACGTGTGAGAGTCACACCACACTTTGGAGACTGATAGTTGTAAAAGCTAATAAAATGCCAAGTTCTTGGTAATGTCAGTAGTGTAAAATGACTGTGTAAGCCAGCATGACCCTGTCAACAAGCCAAGTAGGTGTACTGAAATCTTATCTGTCAGATTGTGTGGTCTGTTTATGTGGATGCAGTGATGGGATAGAGTTTTCATATAATCCACAGCACCCCTATGATCAGCTGACTGGAACAACCCGAGACTGATCTCACTGGGGTCAGCTGTTGACCTTATCCATGCAGTCAACAGAACCTGACTGATGATGTTTGTGTGCCTTCTTAAGATGTGGGTCTGGGGCCAGTAACTGAAAAGCAACTACTGGTGTCTCTCATTCTCTGTGGATTATGTTATGCCAAACTGTCTGCATGTCAGACGGCCCTGACATATCTACCGGACTGTGACTTTAATAGCACGGCTGTAAGCTTTTCCTTTACCCCATACAGCTTAAGGTTGGTGCTGACCTTAAAAAAAATCAAGTTCTTTGATTAACTTGCTGTTGAAAAAGGGCTTCTTTGATTTTTAGCATTAAATGAATTTGTGGAGAGAAGGTTCTGTCTTTTGACATGCAGACATAAATCAGCTTAACCAGAAACAGAGCTTTGATCAAGGAGCCAATTTGTCAAAAAGCCACTTTATTTCTGTACACATGGAAAGTTTTACATCTGTTCTGGTCTATAAGACCCTTGAGTCACACAACCTCCCAACCAAAGAAAATATATTCAAACACTTTTAAATGTCAGCCACTGTCAACAAAATGCATTCAAGTTCAGCAGCTTCGCAGCTCACAAAGAGCTCTCCTCAGGATCCTCCCTAAGTGGAAGTCGACCTTTGACCACATTTCATTAATCAGTGCTAATAAAGAAAACCTAACCCAGTGGACTTTCTCTGACAGAACTTAGTACATTTTCTATTTTAGGGTGAAAAGTCTGATTAGTAATCAGCTATTTTTGTTCTATATTCCTTTTTAAAGGTTAAAGGTCAGAGCGATTGTTTCCTTGTTTAGCCAGCAGACAGTCTGGTCTAATCTGCACCAGACTAACCTATGCTAATCAAAGGGGTATATTCAGTCCAAATACCTCCTGACAGGCAGGCCTTCATGTTGTGCAAAGTCTGACTCAAGAAAGCCAGCTTGTTACTTACAACCCTGGTGATTTCATGTGTTCTGGAAAATAAAAGGATGCCGTGTCTAGTGTCCCCAGCTGGACGGTTCTTCTGCCTGTAGGGGAGCCTAAGGTTCACACGGAGCTGGGTACTAGAAACTAAAAGGGGTAAATTTTAGCAAAACCAGTTGATCTAAAAAACTAATTACTTTCCTAGCAATAAAATCAAGTAAAGGCAAAGTAGTTAAAGATAAGAATGAGAAGACAGGAAGTCATCTACAGACGGGTGCCATGAGGGTGAGCTGACACAAAGCAAATTGTAGTCAAAGAAAAAAAAAATAGGGAAAAGGGGGTGGGGTCAATAGTATTTACAGAGGCTACTCTTCTCAGTACATTTTCTAAACATCTTTCTACAATTCTTCTGTAGATTAAAGCCATCTAAGAGTCCACTAACTCTTTGTCTAAGACGGACTCTATAATGTTGAGATCAGGGATCTATGGGGGGCACAATATGCTGCAGGGACTCCTTATTATTCAGGTCACTGAAGACAGATCGTCATGATCGCGGCTACATGCTTGGGCTTGCTGTCATGCTGCAGCACGAATATGAGACCAGCAAGCTACATTGTTGATTGTAAGGGTTCATAGATAAGAAATGAAACGTTTGTACAACACTATGCAACTCAAAGCAAGACAAGATTCTGAACATGTTTGTGAGACAAAAAAAACAAAAACCGGTGAAAAAACGCACATTACAGTGACTCACTCAGAATCACACTGTGTGTCTGTTTTTGTGTTCTATGTGGGCCTGCGTGCTCAGAGCTGAGAAAAGTGGATGTAAGGGGAGTGTTGACGCAAGATGACAGAAATTTCAACACAGCATACCACGAAGCACTTGCAACAGAGGTAAATCCTCTGATTTGAAACAGTCGCATTCAAAATAGAGAGGATTTAAAATTGTTTTAAAACTTGTTATAGGGGAATAATCTATACTAGATGCATATGGTAAGTTACTGCTTTAAAAGGTAAAATATTATTGGTATTATAAAGTATAGCCTAAGCTAATATTCAAAGCATAGTCTAGGAAAAGTTTTTCTCTTAAGAAGAAAGGAAGTCTGCAGATGTATGAAATCAAAAATGTACTTCAAATAACCTTCCTCTCATCTTGTACATGACACACACCCACACTTTGACACCTTTTGTCAGTTGAGTACCTTATGCACAATGAGTCTGTAAGGTACGGACTTTGATTTTGTTCCCCATCAAGGAACACCTGCAACACTTTTTCTCCTGACTATCCAACGAAATCAGAACTTTCTATAAAACAATATGTCCAATATGTCACTTTCACACTTAACACATCTGGTAAGGGACACAGAAACCCTTAGCAATTTTCATCCTACATGAAGCCAAAACAATTAAAAACTGATAGTGCTGTTCAAATGCCTTTATTTATTTAAAAGAAACTGACCCAGCACTTCTATATCAACCGTATTCTAACAATTTTCCGGAGCATGTAAAAAGAGTATCTCAGCCATCGCCTAACCATCTCTGATTTACTTACTGTTAGTTCAGACAATAACAGCCAACAGACAAGATCAAGGGTAGACAGGTCCACAGTGCCAAGAAACCGAATCCTTTCTATGATATAACAGTGCTGCTATAATACAATAACCTGATAATAAATCCTAAACTAGCCTCGTAATAAGCATGCCCCAGTGGGGCATTTTACAAAAAGTTAAAAGAGTTTCCAAATATGTTTGAAACAAGTTTCTCACATTAAGTTTGATTACATAGTATTTTATTCAAGTTTGTACCAGAGGACTTTTAATTATGCCTTGCTGTAACAGGCAAACGGTCCGGGAAATGCAAAAGCTCTTGAATGGAACGAATGATCACAAAACAGTTATACATGTTCATTAGTCTATTCTATTTAATTGTGTTTCACAAAAAAATACTATTAACTTCACTTTGGTGACACAGTTTTAGGACTCTAAAAAATAATGTGCTGAGTTTTCTCATTTTAGTATTACTACGCTGACAGTCATGTTGTTCTAACGGCTGTCTTCCTTTCCGTATGCTGTCGTAGTTTTTGAATCTTGTATCCTGTGTCGTAGTAGAAACATTACCAGCCAGAAATAATTAGCTTGAATGTCCCCTGGTTAAGTTGTCTGTTCACCTAGCACCACTCTAAAATACTGCGATTACAACTGGCAGTGAAATGTGATATTTTTTTGATGTAATGCTGCTTTCAATCAAACCCATTTATGCACTGCTACATACAAAAAGACAGCATGCATGCGAAGCGAGGCACCAACCTGCAGCCTAAGAAAACTGCACATCTTGCAACCAACCTTTGTCTTCTTTTATCAGTGACCCAGTACCCCCCTCCACACACACACACACACACACACACACACACACACACACACACACACAC
>NW_005187457.1:433541-453804 GCF_000239375.1 Pundamilia nyererei
CACTTAATCTCACCATCATTGTTTATTCACTTCCCGTCAAGTACACGCCTGGGGTCACACTTGAGGTTGAACGTAATACCAGGAAACTGACAACATGTGCCCACCGAGAGGCTTCCCTGCACCTTAAATGACAGGTTCACAGTCTTGCAATGTAACAGTAACTAGTACCTTAAATAAGAAACAAGCGGTTCTAGGTTTGGATAAACTTTTACTACAGATTTCTCCATGCGTTCAAGTTTGAATTTGATCAAACAGGTGGCCACACTTTAGTATGCTAAACTCTGACTCTCTAAATGGTCACTGTGTATTGGAGGGAAGGCCACAGCAAATAATGTGCAGATGTGCAGCTGACTTTTGTGTTAGAAAGATGATTAAATACTGTGTGCCTAAGATTTTTTCATGCACTGATAATATCCATGCATGATGTTTTTTTCTCTTTTTTAATATGATTAAAATGTGTAAATTCCTCGGAACTCATGACTGGACCCTTTTTAAATTTTTGCTGAAAGAAGAAATGCTGACATGGGATTAGCCAACTGACTTAATCAGAAATTCACTGGTAATGGGCTCAGCAAGCCTTTCCCCAAATCAAGTCATTAAACAGATATTTGCCACATTTTCACTGACACCGTGCAGTCTAATGAATCATAATTCAAAAAATAATGATGGTCTATTTACAATCCAGCACAACAATGGCCAAATTTAATAGTCATCCACAAAACCGGCAAGACTGCCATTTAGCCTGACAAGATATCAGGTTCTAGCACTTACTGGTAGACAGCGTGGAGTGTGGCACATAATAATTTGTCAGAGTTTGTGGCCGTGTGCAGCAGATGATTGGCTGGCAGACTGGTCTGTCGGAAAAAAATATTCATAAACTGATCTAAAAACTAACAGACCATCTTTCATAATCATTTACTCTAAGACAGTTAAATAGGGAAGCAAAAAGCTTAAAGATATAATGAACAAAGATGAGGTAACCTTCTTTCTTTCAATAGAATTAATCATATTCGTGCTCTACACCAATTTCAGTCTTGGTGTAGGGCATAATCAGAGACATATCTCAATCTTGTTCAGGAAACAAGCATTTGTAAGCGCTACTACAAACTAATTTAAGAAGTTTTTAAAATACATCTTAATATAGTACGAATTTGTCAGCTGTCAGAAGTGTCTCAATACAGTTACTTTACAAACAGATCAAATCCAAAGAAGGCCAAGCCCATATAAAAAACCCTATACTACAATAAAAGAAACAACATAGGCCTGTCTCCTTCAGCGCTGTGTTTAAAGGAAGCGTTTATAAAATTAATTCAAGGAAGTTGAAATTAAAAATACAACGATGGCTGGGTAATGAACTGTTATCAAGTTCCATGACAGGGACAATAAAAACTCTTCACAATAACAGCCTACAGTTAGTCACGAGGCTTTTCTATTCATAGTATTCAAGGGCTGATCGTGACATTAGAAAATAAAAACGGCGAGTGCTTAAATCAACACTCTTCATTCAACTTAAAATATATGACAACAAGATGCAAACAGTACCTTTGGTAGCGGTTTTCCCAGCTGAGCATAAAATTTAGTCCAGAACTGCATGAGAGACATGGATCCAACAGCTGCAGTTTGGGGGAGTAAAATATACACACACATACGCTCCTGCTTCACCTTGAATCCCTGAACTGGACAGTCTCTTCCATGTGTTGATCAAAGTGTTGGTAATCACTTTACAGCTGGTGCGCTCCCACCCAGCACAGGACTCTCACTAGCCCCTTCACAGTTCCTCTATGGTTCAGAGCACACATCTGCCTCTACCACAGATCTGCTGTGGGCAATGAGCGCACACCTACAACCTCTCACAAACAGAGATACAAGCAACTCTAAAACATACTTCCTGCTTCACCAGGACTGTCAGGTATTTGCATAAGGGGTTTAGTCATAGTGATTGTGGACTAGTTCCTCTGAGCTCAAAAAGGTGGTTGGAGAGCGAGTGAGAACAGAGGAGGAGGGGAGGGGAGAGGTGGGGAGAAGAGGGAGGGAGGAGGGGAGGAGCTTTCAGGAAATGATGCTTTTGTTGGTAAGTGACTAGAGTTACTGGCAGTAGGGCCCATTTTACTGTACATGGTGTAACTCAACCGCATTTGTAGTGTAAACAGTATTGCGCTCTGGACCTGGCCTCTCCTCACACCCTGCTGCTTACTGCTATGTTTAATGGGACTCGGCCACTATTTAATCATTATTATATTTAGAGGCCAAATCCCTGCCTGGCTTGCTGTCTTACTTCATACTCTTTTTTTGTGACTCTTTATCTAGAAAGATTCATTTTTAGGCCAGTCACTATTCTTTTAATAAATGCTGATTAATATAAGGTAAATATTAATACACACAAAAGCTAACAAAGGCAGATGCAACAAGTTGTCAAATAAGCTTTCTGAGAAGGGTGTGTCAGGTATGACAGGACACCTTTTATCAGATATAACAGCACAGAATAGGATATAGTTTTCGATCAAGAGAGCTTCTTCTACAACCATTAAAGAGATTTTATGAAAAAAAAGAAAAAACAGCCGAGATTGTTAAAAGTGCGTGTTTTCAATCTCACGGGGTCTTTCAAAGATTAGCCTATCTGCACACCTATTCATAAAAAGTTATTACTGCTTACTGGAACTATGGGTGTGATTGTAAAATGCAAACAACAAAAAAAAACAAAACAATATTCTGGGAATCTGACTGCTTATCAAAGGCAGCAACGTGCCAGTTTTTCTAAAACAAGAGCAATGTTAACTGTCCAACTGTCCATCATAAAGGAAAACATTGTGGTATTTAAAAAGAGAAATAATGTGATTTATGTGAAACACAGGGGGCCTATTTGTACACCCAGCTTCCAGGAATACATGATATCAAGCATGGAGAGGTACTGTAATGTCCATCTTCACTGAATTGAAGGGGAGTCAGGCTCTCAGAGACAGAGTGGCGCCTGTCCATGGTGTCATCATTGTATGACTGGGAATCCTCTGAATAATTTGTGTATGTATGTGAGTCTGGGTGTGTGCGTGTGTTTCGTTTCACATGGAAGGCCACTGGGGAGAAATTAATCATTGATGTACTTCTTTCGAACTCCTAAACACACCTTGCTGCTTCACAACCAAAAGAAGTACCACTTTATTTGAAAGGGAAGTACACCATCATAAACGTGGAATCTTTTCAAACGTTTATCACTGCTGTCATCAAGTGTCACTCAGTTAAAAATGTCATTTTTATGACAACTTGACATTAACTAATAGTTTGGGTTATATAACTACAGTTTCCAAATTGTACTCTTGCAGTCGGGATCAAGTACATAGTCATGAAACAGTTATATTACTGTTGTGGCAATATCAAGCCAATATCAAAGCCTTCTATGTATCACAGCTTAATGATGTAATGTTAACCCATAAAGCTAAACAGTTTACATACCCTATAAACATATCATGCTCATAAAAGGTTTACAAGAAGCTATGTCTTCTTGGTGAATGTGAAGTGCATCAACTTCGCATTTAAATGACTTATATGAACAAGTGCCGTTTAATAACATAATCCAAAAATATGTCGATAGTCACCTGTAAGTCTTATGCTGACCCTTTCAAATACACAAATGAATGCATTCCTGACTTTACATACAAAACATCAGGATATAGTCTTATTGTCATATGCGCACAGCTGCTTTCAGTGATCTACAAAAGCTAAGTGGCAATGTGAAGCTACGTGAAATGGGGCTAACTGAGACCACAAACAAGCAAAGCTGGTTTGAGTTCCAAATCTGATTTTGATTCTAGCCCTCAATGACTTTGAATCATTTGAATCCTTTGTCACATTTGATGACCCTTATCAAACAGGACCAACAATTGTATTTTTCCATTCACTGTGATGATATCATCTCTAACTTGCAAGGTAGACACGGGTGCAAGTCAAAACCTGACTATTGCAATAATAATTTTTTGTTAAGAAATACTCAGTTCCTAAACAAATGAGAGTAGAAGTTAAACTATCCGAACCTAATATTAAGGCACACAGTCCTCACGGAAAACAGTGCACCTATTAACAACCCTTTAAATTAACACCTTTGACCTCCTCCTTCGGAAACTAGGCCAGTCAAATGACTGTGCTGGAGTGTCTTATAAGGAAGTAACCGAGAAATGCCAACTGATTTATATCATGACAGGTTTGCCGCAGAAAAAAAGAAAGTCAAGACAAACCAGATCGTCCTCTTACCGCACACCATATTCCAACCCCCCCCCTCCAAGAAAAACAACAAAAACACCCTGAGAACTTTCAAATTCACCAAATTCACCAAATATTTTAAAACAAATGAAAATAATTCTATTAGCTGGGTATTTCTGTATGCATTGCAAACACTTTTTAATTTACAAAATGAGAGTCTTAAATGCAACAGAGAGGTTTAAACTACACCTGTGTGCAAAAATATGAGCTTAGTTATGATCTAGTTCATGGTCTGCAGAGTTGCACAGGTTAAAAAAAAAAGCATGCCTTTCAGGAACCAAGGGGCCTTAACATTTTTTCAGCTGGGTCTTAGACTAAACAGGATCTTTCTCTTTGCTTTTCTCTTTTCTTTGCCTGCTCATATAGATATTTTGATGTTATCACATTTCAACTACATATCTAGTGTGTTTATATCACCTTAGACAAAGACAATGATCTTTCTACAGGTAATTGCCAACAGCTGGCTAAAGACTTACTCACGTTTGGAATTTTGAGTGTGACTTATTTAGCAATAAGAAATTTTCAGTTCTACAAAAAGCAAAACTAAGAAGACTCAATGCAAATGCACACTTCCTAGAAATGTACTTGGCAGTATTATGAGTGTAAACGTGAGAGCAATTACACGGAGAGACAGAACAAGAGTATGTAGTAAGAGACTAAGACCAGGAGTGTGCCTAAATGTGCTCCAATGTGTGTACATGTGCACATACAGTAGGTATACTGTATATATAGAGGATATAGTATGTATGATAGTATGGTCTGCTTCTGACGTGATGTGCACTCCTTGAGGTTAGCCAGAGTGGTTAGTTTTGTCTTTATTGTCTTCCAGTAAATCTTGTTGTCATTGTGACTTTTGTCACATAGACTCACGTGTTTAAGGTCCACAGATTACAAAACTTGGGCTTGGTAGGTATGCATGTATCACTGTGACAAAGGGTATAGCTTTCTTTCAAAACGTGGTTGCGTTTTTGTCAAAGTTGCAGCTGTCTTTTTTTTTCTAATTACAGTGAGCAGAGTCAGCAGAATGGAAATATGTTGCTAGTTTGAATCTACTAAAGAAAAATGGCATTAAAATTCTTGAGGTTAATAAAAACCAGTAAATACAAGTTAGCCTCAATATGTTTTTTCCACTGTTTATCACAGTTTTACTGTGTCCAAGCCGACTGTTTTGGTAATGCCTTAGTTTATAGTTTCTTGGTGGTACTATAACTCCCAGAAAAGGTATTTTATGCCAACTGTTATTTCTGGGGGAAGTTTCCAGCGAAAGACAGCACATATTGGCAAAGCTTCAGTTCATATAACGTGTAGGTAATTTTATTCAGCCATTGTTTAAATCTCTCACATTTAATATGTCCTAATTACTTATGATGTGCATTGTGTACTTTTAGGGGATTCTGGTTATGATGTTTCAACAACCTTATCCTGATCACAATACAGTGGCCACATGTCCATTTTATTTATTAGTAACTTCGAGAAAAGTCATATAAAAATAATATTAACGGGAATATAAACAGGAAGTCTACTGATTCTAACACAAATAATCAACTGTTTTCAGAATTACAGCAATCCAGAGTTACACTTCCTGGTCATATGCTGGTTAGCTGCATAAACAAACTGTAACATTGTGGGAAGACAGCAAACCAAAAGAGATTTTCCTAATGACCCTACAGCTGTAACTGAAACAAAGAAATTGCTGAGGTAAACACGGCAGTCACTTGACAAAACCAAACGATCCCATCAAAAACTCTGCCTAGTCAAATATGCCTAAATGTTTTCTGTATTGTCATGAATCAACAGTGGGGGGGAAAAAACAAGAAATTCTGCTTTCTGATTGTGGATGGACACAGGAAAAACATGGCAGGATCACCACGGAATGGGGGAATGAAATGGAGGATGAAGTGAGCTGAGTGTGAGTTGGCAGATTAGTCATGATGACCCCATGACTTACATTTTCTCCCCCATGCCTCACATGGCAGGGAGTGTCTAAAACCAGAAAGAAGAGCTGAGAAAGCACAATATAAGCACAAAAGATCTCGCTGCCGCAAACAGGCAAAAGCAAGCATTTTAACATCACATATTTTTGACACCACGAAAACAAATCTCCACTACTTACTGCTTGTGAAAAGAGGTAATCTAAACTAAATCTCACAACAACTGTTTTCTAATTATGTACCTACAGATAATTAGACATCTGTGTCATACACTCAGGAGCCCTGTATGATTACTTTACAGAAGAAAGCTCAATCCAGACAGGCTAAAACATGCATTTGGAAAACTAGGGAAACCCCACATGAATCACACAATCCATGTAAGCACTACAATACACGCGCATGACACGTAACTTTCTTTTGTATAATATATGACATGTGTAGCTTTTGATTTTAAACCCCTCCCACCAGTCTTACAAACCAATAAAACCTTGCCTTTTTTTTTTCTTTTTTTTTTAAAGAAAGAATTATTAGACTCATTCAAACATCTGGAGCCAAACATGAAGTGAAACTCTTGCGTGTAGATTCTGTGTCTGCTTGTGCTTCATTTGAAACTGCTAGTAATGATGGACTACAAATGATGTGTCTGGAAACTGGATATCAACAACAAAAATCTCTGAATTATCCTTGCAGCTTTGTCATAACGTACCTATAATGTGCACGTTCATTAAATGTATTTAAGATCTTTTAGTTCTTCTGGTTGATGCAAAACATCTGAGCAAAAACTATATGAGAACTTGTTATTTGAATTTTTTTATTCTATGATTTCTTTATCATAGAATGTAAATGCATGCTTTTATCTACAGACAATACATTGTTCACTGGCCAGGCTATGCTGTCAATTTGCTACGGCAAGGAGCTGTTCCAGCATCTCTTCTGACTAAAGATAGATTTGTCCAATTAATTATAGTCATGTCCAGGAGTGTATTTCATGCACCAGGATTGAAAAACATTATTATTTTTTACAATCTGCATTTTCTACATTTTTATTAGAACTACTGTTTAAAGAGTTGCCTCGTAGGAACATAATGAGGAAATATGTTATAGAAAAAATGCATATGCAAAGCAAGGATCCCTTATCTTGAGCCACCACTGTGGCTGCTTTGGCTTTATGCTGGACTAAGGAAAGCCCTGACAGCTACGCCTTCTCTAGTTAGTGGCTCTCTTCTTTAAAACTCATCATCATAGCATATTGTGTTTTAATGTGGTTCCATAATGACACTCATAAACTCAAAATGGATTCAGATTAGAAATTCACTGGTCTGTGCAATTACAATGGCTCCTGTTCATACAATACTAGCTATAAAGTACTGGCTGAATGGACACAAAAGTACTTAGAAATAAAAAATGCAAATGATGCAAAGTAATGGGTATGGGTAGAAGTCTGTGTCTTCAATGCCCCTGTTTAAGTATTTCCCATTTTTGAATGAATGTCCAAGTTAAGCATAGTCTCACAGGCACTGAAATAATTCACAGTAGCTGAAAAAACTTCCAGGACTTTCTAAGATGCTTAATATTTGTAAAATGATTTGAAGCATGACTAAAACGCCGACTTCTAAAGGCATAAAACCATAGAAGAGAGGATCACACAATTATAGCTTCCTATTAATGACATGCCTTGACAGGAATTGGGCAGGTGCTGCTGCAGTCGTCTAGACAACATCAGGCTTTAATAAGGTTTCTCTACGGTAAATTAAGGCTCAACTTAATACACATGAAAGGCAAGATGAAAGGGGTGAGTGGGAGGTATTATCCTCCCCTATGATGAGCAAGTAAATGAGAGTGGTAGACAAAACAAATAAACGAAAAAACTCAAAACAAAACTGCAAGACAAATACATCTTTCTGTATTTATAAGACTATCTTCATCCTGATTCTTGAAGCCATTCCAATATCATCACAAATCCAGCAAATGAGGGAACATCTTTTGGAAAAATTGTCCACCCTTTCTTCAGTAGATTTCCAAAGACTTGTGAAATAAAAACTGTTCCGGTGAGACCATCTGTAGGTCAGCATGTACAAGTGCTAAATAAAAACCAACCTGGGTAAACTCTCCATTCCTAGAGAAGTTGAGGCCGGGAAAGTCCATGTCAGAGATTCCCGGGTATATATCCACTGGCATATCTGGAATGTTGGTGAAAGCTCTGCCGTTTAAGTGGTACTGCCTAGAAAGAAAGACAAAGTTTAGTCTGTTTAACTGTTACACATAGCTTTTTCAAATAATAACAAGGTTTATACTCATTCAGCTACAAACACCTTAAAGCTGCCAAAGTTCACAGGCTTTTATACCTGTACAGTAAGTAGCAGACATGTGAAGCTGACATTTAAGTAGTACACCAAAGTACTCCAAGACAAGCGTTCCGGGTGTTGTTTGTTATTTAGTATTGTCTAACTAAAAGTTAATGGTCTAAAGTTATAATACTGTGTTACAAAACATTTTTTAAAATTCCACACACACCTAACAGGTGAAGGCGGAACACTTTCAGTTTGTTCCCTTATGGCATTTTCAAGCTAGTTTTAAGCCCAATCTAGTCTCTTGTAACTCTTGAAATCTTTGTCTTAGTAAATAAATAATAACAAAAAACAGGCACCAGGTATTAAAAGAAACAAGCTAAACATGTATCTCGGGACAGACAGGCAGAGATAGACAAGATTAGAAAAACCCAGAGGGTAAGCGAGAGCTATCAACAGAAAGTCTAAGTACAGAGAATAAGAGCAGCTCCTACCCATTTCAAAGATCCATTTCTCCCGAATAACAACCTTCACTTTGTCTACTGTGCTAATATCTGAAACTGTCCAATAGAACTCCTGCGATATTTTCAGTTTCTTCCTGAGTACAAGTCATCATAACGCAACAAGCTTACTCGTCTATGAGTGGTAAAAGCACAGTCAAAATGAAAGCAAAACTAAACCCTTGTAAAGGTGGAACTATAAAAGGACCATCCCATATTCGTCTCACCCAATCATGTTCCAGGGCTCAGAACTGAAGGATTGGAAACGTCCAAATCTATTCAAAGGATTAGATCAGCAGGCCTGATTGATTTAAGGTCAAAATACATCAAGGGGATGAAAGGGCAGTCCTAATCCAGTGTAAGGAAACCAAACTATGGAAACATGGTTCCTCTGATTTCAATCAGAATCAGAATCAAAATACTTTATTGATCCCTGGGGGAATTATTTTTTTGTTACAGTGCTCCATTATAAACAAACATTAACAAGACAGACAATACGCTAACTAAGAATAGTACAATATATACACACATATATATACATACATAAAGTCGCTTATTAATAAATAGCTGAAAATTGTTCATTTATTAATGAACAACAAAGTGACATGTTGCCAAATATTCAATATTTGAGATTGTACGTGGTCACACATTCACTATTTGCTGAGAATATGTTATCTTTATCTTGGTTATTGTTTTATATAACCAATTCTCTCACTTGGTTACTTATGCAGCCATCGATTTTTCGTTTGAATTTTTGCGGATGAAAGGGGCGTCTGGCTGATAAGTAGTAGGGGTGGGGGAAAAAATCGATACTGTGTAGTATCGTGATATTTTGTTTGCTAATAATGTATCGATACAGGGACAGCAGAAATCGATATTTTGTTACAAAAGGGTTTTTGTGCTCTGACTTCAGAGCATGTTGATCCTTTTTCTGAGAAAGAATCCTGACATTCCTTCACTGTCCAAATGTGTTTAACGTTTTTTGGCAGCAATAAACATGACAGTTTACTTATTTTAATTTAAGACATGTTTTATTTTAATTAAGTTTAAAACTTTTTTATTTAATATAAAATTATATTTTGTTTTAATTTACTTTCAAATTCTTCAGTTGCTGAAGGGGCTGCATAGTTTTCATATTGCATAGTGCAGAATAGCTATAATTGTACCAGATAGTTGCATTCAGTTAAGTTGGACTAGACTGTAATACAAACCGTTCAGTTTGTCAACAATAAAACTGACTGAAATGAGAGAAAGACTGAGTGCGAGACTTTGATATTAGATAAAATGAATATTGATAAAGTTTACCTTTATGTACAGAATCTGAATATCGCAAAATATTTTAAAAAATTGCAATAATATCGTGCCAGCACGGTGGCACGGTGGTTAGCACTGTTGCCGCACAGCAAGAAGGTCCTGAGTTCAATTCCACCATCAGGCCGGGGTCTTTCTGTGTGGAGTTTGCATGTTCTCCCCGTGTTTGCGTGGGTTCTCTCCGGGTACTCCGGCTTCCTCCCACAGTCCAAAGACATGCAGCTTGTGGGGATAGGTTAATCGGATAATCCAAATTGCCACTAGGTGTGAATGCGCGAGTGAATGAGAGTGTGAATGGTTGTCTGTCCCTGTGTGTTGGCCCTGCGACAGACTGGCGACCTGTCCAGGGTGTACCCTGCCTCTCGCCCTATGACAGCTGGGATAGGCTCCAGCGCCCCCCGCGACCCTGAAAAGGATAAGCGGAAGCGAATGGATGGATGAATAATATCGTATCGTGCGTTAAGTATTGTGATAATATCGTATCGTGGGATGTATGGTGATTCCCACCTCTAATAAGTAGGTTAACTTAAAAAAACAAAACAAGACAACAATGAGGTCTTTGTTAAACTTATTTTTCCTCAATCAAGTAGATGGGGAGTTAGTGTGAGAACAAGTAGTTTGCCTACACAATGGAAAAAGACAAGATTAATCATGGCGATAAATATAAATGAGAAAAAAAAAGGTAAAGAACATGGTTAGTTCTCAGAAAACACCGCGAATAGTAACAACCATCCACACTGGAAATCCCCTTAGCAAACAGTGATATGAGTGTGATATTATTACAACAGAAGTCTTGGCAGGACAGCATAAGCTGCCTTCCAATAACACAAAGCCAGTGAGGGTCTCTCAGCTAAAGTAGCTGAATGACTTACTGTTTATCTCATCATACATAGCCTGAAGCTGTGCATAGATAATAATATCTATAACTTTGCTTTTCCGCACACCTTGGTTTTCTGTTCTAGTGTGCAGTTATCTCAACTGTCTTTCAATTACTGCGATTTTACAAGTTTGCTAGAATTATGTTTATTATTAGGTTTTCAGATAAATTACTTCCTGGCATCCTGTGCCCCTTACTTATTGAGAAGTTCATAATTAGGGTCTTTAAAGGATCAGACCTGATGTGCATTTCAAACAATGACTGTACAAAAGTCTATAGTCATTTTCTACACTCTTTACTTTAAACATTAGAATGTGTTTCAGCTTCAAAGTGGTTCACTATAGTGCTGACACCTTCAGGATTAAGGCATCATCCTTAAAGCAAACTCATATGGAGGTGCGGAACTTGCAGTAACTTTGGAAATTAATCCTGAAATAAAAATAAAAAAAAAAATAAATATTTAAAGCTACGCTAACAGTGAATAAACACAGGAATTTAATGTACATGTAAGATTACCTGAAAGTGATTGTAGATAAAGGTAAGTTTGTCACATTTTGCTCAATTCAGGAGTAGCCATGAACTGTTTACTGTGAGCAAACATGAGCACTTTACAATGATGTTAAAGTGTTTTCGGCTTCTTCCATAGAAAAATCTGAGATCATTATCAACATCTACGGGATGCCCAAGATTACAAAGTAAACAAAGACATGCAACTGCTCTGATTCCTAGGAGTATCTCACGAAGTACAACTTTAAAAAAAAAAAAAAAGGATCCTACTCGGAAGCACATTTCTTTGAATCTGAGTATGCTATTTTTAATAACTGCAGTGTTATTTCTTGTTTTTTTTATTGTATATTCTTTAATATAGTGTATACATGCTCCATCTGCCTGTCACTTTGCTGCTGGAACACGCAAATTTCTCCAAAAAGGGACAATAAAGGACAATTCTAGTCTAATCTATATTTCTATTCTAAATTTATCTCCCGCAGTGAACTTTGGCTCATGGCAGTGGGAAACACTCCAGTGTGACTCTAGGTAGTACTGTGCGAAAAGTGGCTAAATAATGCAGAGAAGACAGGTAGCAGGTCAAAGCTAATTTTGGAGTAAATATCAAAAATCCTTTCACTACACGAATGAATCCATAAAACATGAAGAGGCTGTGGTGTTCTAACTGTACATTGCTGATATGTTGTGTAAAGCAGGAAAATCAGCTGTGTGGGCAGACCTAACCATTATTCCTGCAATAAACTGTTAATTAAATCACTTGAAAATATTTTAACTGAGCAGAAAATTAGTTTCTACTTATGTTTAAAAATCAAATGGAGTTTTTCATTCTAAAACTGGTTCTCAGTTTCCAGTTTTTCCTTTACAGTGACTACCTGCTATGTGAGTATGTGTGTGGGGCACTTTAATCACATCTTTGTGAGGACACTGACTAAGATATATGCATTACTGAACCTCAAACCGCCAGGTTCTATCACCAAGAATAACAGTCAACTCTCACTCTAACCCTACCCTAAACCTACACCTTAACCTAACTTTAACTCTAAAACAAAGTAAAGAGTCTATTTAAAGTATTTAACGTCCTAAACAGGGCTTTGAAGATGTGTGAAAAACTGAGAGTTCAAACATTTACAAATGGTATTACTCAAATTATTTAAAAGCTGGACAAGTATGCACTATAAGTGTTATGTTGTTATGTTTTTTATTTTTCATCTTTGGTTTCCTGTGATAAAGATATCAATCGGTCACTCATGCTGTTTGGATGGGCTGATCATGACGAAGTTGCAACCCACAATCTGCCTGTGGTACACACACACACACACACATACACATGCACATGCACAGACACACTTAGGGAGTGTCTCTATTAAAAACAGAAAGTTTAAGATGGCCATATGACACATATTGAATTTGTAAATCATAACTATAATATCACCTGAATTACAGTCTCTCCGAAAAGACTCTCTACAGATTATTTAACTCGTACTGTATTTTTTTTTTTTTTTTTTTTGCATAAGCTAACACATACCATGTAATCTCTATGCAGCAACTGCTGAAATATTTTTCAGAGTTTGGATCTTTTTAAATTGGATTTATGAATTAGATTTTTAGCCTTGATGATGTGCCATCTTCACATAACTAGAGAAGACAAATATTCAGCTGTGCCAGTGCCAGATACAGTGATGTTGATACCAATATGACTAAAAATAACACAGCAGGATATAGGGTGGGGATAGACAAATAAGTTTCTTCATTGTCTGGGACATGCAGAGTTGTAAATATCAAAACCACAGTGCAACAAACTGTCAAGAGAAGATAATGTTTTTGCTAATGTTCATTTCATATTTCACAGCTTTACATGCAAATGCAAACCGCCACCTCCAAAATTTCAACCTGCTGTGACAAAAAACATGGTTCTTCTGAATAAAGATACCAGGGTAAGACTGCTGTCACTGTGTGTTAATAAAAAGGTAAATTTTAACAGGTCAGTGTTTTGTTCATATAACCTATGCTGTGAGTTTGTAGCTGGTTCCATCAGTAAATAAATTAATAGATTAAATTAAGAGACAGTGAAGTAGTTCTGTGAAATTGCAGCTGGACAGTAGATATAATCAATTTAAGTTGAGAGAATGACCTGTTGCCTTCTATTTGGTAAGCTATGAACTCACACACAACTCTTAATTTATCCTTTTCTTGTCTTTATAACTGAATTCTACATGTTTAGGCCAGATAATGATAAACTGAGAAATACAGCATTATTAGCGGGGTGATTCTTGCTATTCTATTGCAGCTAGTAGCTTATGCCTGTACCTCAATGTCTCTGCTGGCAACCAGCTTGAACAATATTACAGAACAGAGAATTGCTGAGCTGTTAACCTGCTTCAAGCAGGTGGAGAGCAAGCCCTATCAGGAAAACTCACTGCAATATGCTGCCTCATTTGCAAAGTACATGCTGTACTGCAACTTTCCACTAAGTTAAGTGAATAACGAATCGCCAAGATACAAAGTAGGTAACGGTGCAAGTGAGCGTATAACCTTTACAGTACCCCCTTTACCCCCCACCCACACACACACACACACACACACACACACACACACAAAAATGCTTGTTCACCAGTGATGAGCATGTGCCAAAACAGAGCCCTAAATCAAACACACTCCTATTGTTCTGGATTTTATTATATTCCCAATAGGTGAGAAAGTGCCTTGGTTTTTCTACAACCCAAAGCACACAGATTAATCACAGACAATTCACATATTCTCAAGTGCTCCACATTTCATATAAAACTCATCTCCAGAGCTACTATAATGAGATGTATGCTTTAGTAAGCTCTAATACTAAAATGAACTTCCTCCTGCTGTAACTGTCACTAGAATCTAGGTGATGTTTTTATTACTCTTTATAAGGATCATTTCTGCTGCGCAGGGGCAGAATCAGTCAGCCAGTCCATCAATCTGTGTAAACAGAGCACTGGTCCATTCACATTCTTCCCTCAATGGGGTCTTGTGAGCTATTCACTTCTCAGCTTGTGCCCAGTAGCAATGTGAGTGGACAGCTGAGGGCTTTCGACACCAATCAGTTTCATTCTGACTGTGGAGAGCAAGTCAATCATACTTAGCTGCAGCCTGCTCTGTAACCTGAGGATCCTTCAAAAGAAGTAACACACACAGGGTCGTGCCACACTGAACATCAAAAATTAGCAGGGTAATGTAGAGATGCAGAAACTGGAGGTTTAGTCCTCTGTCCTGTTTACTCATGCCACATTCAAACTTGGGAAACTCTTGTTGCCTTTGAAATGGTTGCTTTAAAGACAGAGAACCACGACTGTGACACGACTGCGACTGTTACCATCTTCAAAGTAACTTTGGTGTGGGAAGACAGCAATAACACGGCAATAATACAGAGCCAGCCTGCAGTCAGTTTGAGACTGAATGGGGTCAATCTGGCAATTACATGCAGCAGTTTGTGAAATACAGCGATGAACTGAGATAAATTGGCAAAAAAAAAAAAATCGTCAATCTTTTGTAATCTTTTGCAATTCTGGCTCCATCTACAGAGAAACTACAGAAAGTAGTTACATTAAGAGTCCAGTCAGAACCCAAGTGATCTGAAATGGAAATAAGGAAATTCCTCCGGAGATAGTGGAGAAGTGATATTGCTTAATGTAGGACAGTAAATTTAACTGTAAAAGAAGACAGGAACTCTACAACCTTGCATCAGAATACAACCAGGTAAGCCAAATTCCCTATTCCAAAGAGACACACACATTGCACATCAGATGCACTGATCAGCGCAGACTGAGTGCAATGTGTAGGCAATTAATGAATTCATCTTCATTAATGAATTCAATGGAAATTATTTTCAAACCGTCCCAATTTGTTAAGAGTGACTGCATTCAATCTGAGTTGGACTACAATTGTTGCCTCCCACAAAGGGAATTGTGTAATTGTTTTGCAATTTAAAGTGGTCGCCCACAAGTTGAGGGTGAAGGCACACTCAAACACCGAGCAACCTCGAATGCTGCAACTACTTAAAACTGGTCACCAAATCTGAAAGAAAAATTAAATGTAATAATCAAGCAACCACTAACATTTCTTAGTTACTTTTTTTTTCTTTGTCTATTTCTATTTTAGTGATACTGAGCCATTAAATAAACTAGGAGCAGGACTGAATAATTTTTGAAGTGCTGAAGAAGGAATGATTAACGTGAATTAAATCTCTTGATCAAAGACTTGGTTCTTCTAAAAACCAGTCAGCCACTTTACTCTAAAACAAAACTGAGAGTACACAAAGACTTCCTCAAATGAGGGGTCCTCAAAACACAGTACTGAAGAACTAGTTGAAATTCAATCAAACCAATCTTGCAATAAACCACAGACCCCTTGTGAATTTGATTGTATTGTACATTGTAAAACAGAGAGTGAGATAAGAGTGTTGTAAACGCAACTTGATGTCAGAAAATTCCACTTTGAGTGAACTTGAAAACCACAGACCCTGCTTTCAACGTCATCTGGCACTTGAACTTTCAAAGACGCACTGCACTGGCAGCAATAACAATAGAAAACACCACTTCTTTAACAAACACTTCTTCAGTTATCTTCAATATGACACAATCTTGGTGATGACTAAATTCATCTTTAAAATAACAAGTCACTATCCACTGAATCACCAAATAGATACTGTATACAAGCCCACTCAATTCTCAGATTTAATGCACATAGTTTTTAAGTTTGGACTGGTTAAAGCAAAAGCCTAATGACGATATCACTTTTAAGACCCTGATAGTTTTCATGATGCAAGAAAGAACCATAATGACTGCTCTAATATTTAGCATGTATCATAGAATTAAACAATTCTGCTGAAAAAAATGCTAACCCATACTGCACATACATAAACGGTACATATGACCTTTTATATCAGAGTGCTTATACAAAGTGCACCTGATCTTTAACAGATTAAAATGTCAAAATGTTCCTGAGTGCACAGCTGTGGCTAAATGCATGGAGTGCAGTTCGTGATAACGACTGTGGTTCTTTCTGCCAACAAAAACAAGACGTTACGCAGCCCTTTTCCAGTTTAACTTTATACATGCACAACTTAGGAGAAAACGTTCATTTAGCACTGAGAGATCCTGCAGTTAAGTCTGACACTGGGCCACTCACTACGGGAAATAAAAGAGATTTGATAAAGAAGACCTGCCCAGTGATCTGAGCTGGTCGTTGAGTGTTAGAATGAGAATGTGATCAGCTGTAAAAAACAAACATTCAATCAGCTTTGGGGGTTTCAAAAGTTATGTGCCCATTGAAAGAAACACTTTTACATGCATCTAAATGATAATTTCATGTTAGGTTGGACCAGTGTATCCATTTTCTTTCAATCCTAAAGGTTTATATTTATCAAATATATACAAATTTTCCCTCAAGTTTACCCGATTAATAATAAATCGTATATAACTGAGTTTAACCTCCTAGGACCTGGCGTCCACATATGAGGACATCACATTTTGGGTCGTCTAGACCAAACTACTACATTTTGCTCTACATTTTGCTCTACATAATATGCCCAAATATCAAAGAGAAATTAAAAATTCATGCTTAGGAGGTTAAGCACCATCATACACTTATCTACCGTAGCTATATTTGACCAATTCTAAAAATTCTTTCACAATTTTTGCTCTTTTTATATTTATATGTATTGCTGTAGGATACACATATAAATGTCATTCTGACTGACCACATTTAAATGTGTGGAAGTGATTGTGTGCTATGTGGATGTCACTGTCTCAGGGAAGTATGCATTGATCAAATACACCAACATGAGGAAAAATTTATAATAATTTAAGTCCCTAGACTGCTAGTGCATTTTGTCAGTTCATGTGCGAAACTTGGAAACCAGGAAACTGCCTGTTTTAAATGCTTAACATTGGGGGTGTAACAGCATTTGAAACTCAGGGTTTGGCCTGAACTTTGGTTTCAGACTGCATTCAGCACTCAGATGCTGCATTCTGTGCTTAGAGTGCTACTAACTGTCAAGTATATATCTTTTTTTTCATTGAAAATGTAAATAAATCATTCAAATATCAAAAATGTTTCCATTAAAAAGAATAAAACATATTCATAATTAACTGAGATAAACTAGTAAACCCAAAAAGACAGCTAGAACATCAACAAAAGGTGCTGGGTAGACTTTGCTTGATATAAATAGTCTTCTGGCAATAACTGTTAGGCTCCCAGGGAACATTAAAAAAAAGAGCATTTCATACCCAACCCAGCTTTCTGAACAGTTCAAGAGAAATACATGCGCTACTACACCCCTACTGAATATGGTAATTGTTATGGAGCATTCACTTTGAAGATACTGTAAACTGTGCTTGTAACTTACTGATTTCCAGACTGCATAGGGCAGTGTATGCTGTATCCACTCTGGTGAGAAGAGAGGGGCCAGGCAGTGGGGGTGGGAAATATTGAACTCTAAAAAGAAAGATTAAAAAAAGACTTATCACTTAAAGCAGCATTAGGACTTTAACACACAGGAAAGGCTCTCCTCTTGGTCCAAATTTAATATAAGTCAATACTATTAACAGCACTTTGCTATGTGTTATACTAAAAACAAAATACTTTGTTTAGATAAATCCCATCTTTACCCCACCAAGAAGTGAATGCTGCAGCTGATGGCAAAGAATGCCTGGGAATGATTTCAAAATGTTTCACTGTAGTTGCGCAATCCATTAATAGGTGATTTCAACAGCATTCAATAACATTCACTCTTAGTGTAATCTAGAGAGGTGGAAAGTTTCAGTTTCACGTATGGTGGTTTTTTTTGTTGTTTTTTAAAGAAATTCTCAGGAATAGCAATCATAATCCCATTACAGCAGAAAAGGGTGGAAGCCTGCTTTCATCACTTTTTAATGGAATCATTTACTTTTCTGTACACAATACACCATTAGAAAATGTGATTGTTTGATTATGTATGTAAGCACAATCTTTTGGATCTGTTAAGATGATCCAGACCAAAATTCAAGTGATTATCCAACTACATTTGCAGCAAAATGCCACACATTTCCAAATGTGTGGCATTTTGTAACACATTCTCTTTTATTTATCTATTTTGCCTTTTTGAAAAATATTAAAGAAGTGAAACATAAAAGAAGAAAAACTATGGAGGTTATGCAAATAGGCCTATATATAAAAATGCAAACACACCTCCATGCTAGTGGGGGTTACAGAGAACAAGCTGTTGTCCAGCTGAGGGCCTTCTGGATGCAGGTAGTTCTCCCCGTCCATGGCCATCGCTGAGGTGAGGGTTGGCATCAGACCACAGCTTCACTCATGACCACCAGCCGACTTAAACTATGGACTTTCCGACCACCACTCAGGTGCTGGCTGTGTGTGAAATAGGGCTTTTAACAAGGGCAAATGCAGTCCATGACCTGAAAAAAAGAGTAGGAATGGATGAGACATATAGGAAATGAAGAGGACAGCAACAGAAGCTGTCAAGCAGTTTCGCTGCAAATATGGTAATTATAAAATCAAGGAAGATGGTGTAAAGATAAATAAGCCATGAAAATCAGCAGAAACTGTGGGCTTAATGGCTTACTTAAAGTCAGATTCAGCAATAAAAAAGCTCAAAAAAATATGTTTTAGAAAGACTATTATGTCTGGCATAGCCATATAAACAGAGTCCAGTTTATGAGAAAAAATAGAGAAATTCAAATATGTCATAAAGCACTAAAATGATTTACAAAATATGATAAAATGGTAATATGAAGATAAATTAAAAAGCAAATGGCCTTACATTTTAGGGCTGCTACATTTGTCAGAACACAAACTGAATTCAAATCTTATTCATAATGCAGAGTTTGAGCAGATATTTATTGATGGACAGTCCTCATTAGCTGGTTGTCATCCAACATCACTGAAGATTCCACATTCATTACAGAACCAATTAAAATCATGGCCAGAGGTCCACAGCAGTGTGCACTGCGCTGGATAAACCTATAATGAGCACAAGCTAAATAACAAACATAACATAATAGTATTTAATACAGACATGGTGGTCCAAAAATAAATAAAAGAAAATCAATTATAATAAATTATGTTTAAACCAGTTGTGTTTATTGGTTTGATTTATTATTGTATAACAAATGTTCAGAATTAACAGAAAATGGCACAGCTTTCTGCCGCTGAGTGTCAGACTCTCTGCTGGACGAGGACCACTGCTTACACATTCAGTAACCCCCAAAGCCAAATTCCAGCCAGTAAAACCACCAATAGTGGAGACCACTAGGGGGACGTAAGGAAGATGGCAGCATAAGCCTGCAGCTCCCGGTCAAAACTCGAAAGAGAACCAGAATTCGAATATTTCCACCGCTAAACCGTGTAATAAATGCCATGGAAGGTGGAAGAAGGTCAAAAAGACAAGGAAACATTAAGAATTTTGTGAAACAAGTGGAGCTGGTAAGAGGGGGCAACGCAGACTTGTCCGAGAACAGCGTGCAAGGCGAGCAGATGGAAGGAGATGTAGCTAGCCACCCTCACGCAGACTTCCAGGACATCATTAAGGAAATTCACTCACTTAAAGCAGAGTTTAAAACCGAGTTT
>NW_005187457.1:459342-502721 GCF_000239375.1 Pundamilia nyererei
TGGGAGCAGGAAATAAAAACTGATATCTCAACTGAGGAATGGTTAGATATGTGTGAAACCCAGAACACAACGACTAACTCAAGATGCTGGAGAGAATTTGGGTGGAAACATCTTACTCGATTCTTTATTACACCAAAAATCAAAAGTAAACAGACTCAAGACAGTTTGCCATGCTGGTAACATGTGTGGTAACATGGAAGCACACCATACGCACGTGTTTTGGGAGTGCCTGAAACTGCATAATTTTTGGAAGAACGTGACTCTTGTAATAGGCAATATCTTGGGCTATCAATTACCACACAATTTTAAAACTGTATATCTTGGGAATATTAGAGAGTATGTTCTGTATGACGACTTGTATTTGACAAAAATCCTATTGATAGCTGCAAAGAAAGCTATAACAAGAAACTGGTACAAACTGGATCCGCCTTCATCAAAAGACTGGTTAAATATTGTTGGAGAAATCTATGCAATGGAAAAAATGACTTACATTCTTAGATTAAAGGAAGATATTTTCGTTGCTAAGTGGGAGAAGTGGACATTATATGGCACCAAGGAAAATTAATGAACGAACAAAACATTTAAGGTCTATGACTCTGTATATCTATTGATGCATGCCCATATAAAAGTACGTATATAAGCTGGAGTATGTATGCTGCGGAGTAAAGGCAGGCATGCATACGGTAGTTGATTAGAATTGGCACCCACACCTTTTGTTCGCTTTAGTTCTATTTGTTTTGACTGTGTGCTTGCATGGTTATTTTTCCTGTAATGCAATACATGTCTATGTTTAAACTGTGACAAAACTATCAATAAAAATTACAGTGTCAAAAAAAAAAAAAACACCAATAGTGTGTACTCACAAGACCTTTCATGTCGTAAAATATGTGTATCTTACAACTCAACTCGTAGATATGCAGACAGATTCCTAAAATGCTGTAAAGCCTATACCTTAACATTGTCAATCTTAAACACACAGAGCTACAAAAATAAACAAAGGGAAAACCTGAATGGAAAAGCATTTGAGCGATTGCAAAACTGAATGCAGCACAATAATTGCTTTGGCTCAATTAGCTAAATTATTTAATATCAAGTATAATATCTCTGTATATTTTAGAGAACCTCTTTTCTCTTATATGGGATCTAAATCCATAAACAGCGATTTCCAACTAGATCACATAAACAATATATAAAACTAAAGTCAGTTTTTTGCTACTTAAAGTCCACAAGCCTAACAAATCTCTAATGAATCTCACCAGATGGGATCCAATGTTTTAGCACTTTACAAAGCATGTCTGTGTTACATTAGAAACACTACTACTCAAACTGCTACCCTCCTTCCCCTTGTCCTTCCTTCATTCCCTCCTCCAGTTTGCCCCCAATCTGGAACACAGACCAGACATGTTCACTGGGGACAAAGCTGAGGTAATAAATCCTAATAGAGTTCATGAGGGTCTAAATAAGGAGGACTTTGTGTGTCCGAGTGTGTGCAAGTCAGTGTATGTGACAGAGACAGAGGCCTGGCCCAAGATAGTCACCACTAGCAGAGCCAATACACACAAAGGGAGGCCATTTTCCACTTCGGGCTGCCTGTGTGATACTGTCTGGATAAAGGTGAAACAAATGAGGGGGAAGCCCAATGCAAAGAACCAACTGGCAAATTTCCTAGGCAAGAGGTCTGAAGCAAAAGGAAATTAGATATTTTTTGAATATGTATGGCTGGATTTCACCCTAGAAAGTGCAGCTCAAAGCAGGGAGACAAAAGCAAGGCAAGGGAGTCAGAGACTGTGTACTGGGAGCCTTGTGAGGACATGCTGGTGTTGCATAAATCTACTTAGTGTAGCAACGTAAGGACAGTGCTTTGCAAATGCATGCCAAAAGTGTCATCACAGCTCCTAGTGCACGCCACGCTTTGGTTTTGCTTGCACTTGTTGTGCACCATTCAATTTCCTAACCAATTCGGCATCACTAACTCAGCTGTAACATTATGGCTCCATCATGTTTGGCCAATGCCCAATACTGAAGTATTTATTTCTTTATTTTTGTTCTTATTTTATCCCCTTTTGTTGCAGGGAAACAAAGAAATCTTTATTATAAAAACACAGTTTTAAGCTCTTTCAGCCCTTCATTACCCTACTTTTAGCCATCCAAAAAATGGATGTAACACAACACATAAACATCGCCTGCTTACAATGATGTCATTTTAATTGCTGATAGTATCAGTTAACATGGCCGATACCAACGTTCTGCTGAAACATGCGGGCCTTATGGTACTGCACAGGTGTCCATTTGCATAGGTTTTTGGCTAGCAGATAAAGAGACTAACACAGATGATATAGAAACACAAGAGTCCTTAAAAAAGCCAAGCCCATATATCCCAAGGGTGAAGATATGATGCATTAAATCCAGTACTGATGGGATATAAAGTTTTTCTAAACACAAGTAAAACAACAGCAGCGTTCTCCACAAAGAACCAAAGTTCAAAAAAGCACACACGAGAAGCAGTTTTTATTGCTTTTAACCATTAGATGTCAGACAATGTAGCACTTAGAATTCTGCTGTTTTGAAATGATGTCCATGAAACTACAGTTACAACATTTATGTAATTCCTTACTAACATCATAGTATAGTAGATGTTTGTTAGCTAGCACACTGATCTAAGTCAAGAATTGTGATAGCTAGAACCACTCAGTCTTCCTCATTAGCCTTAGCAGACAGGAGCTCCATCGTTCCATAGCCCTCTTCATCTTCAAATACTAGCCTAAGTCCACCAATGCATTTTCTCATTGATTTAAAAGGCAGAATTGCTTCCCATAATGCCCTGTCTCTTGTCCCCCCTACCACCTAAACCCACGTCACCCACTAGTACCATGCCAGTTATTGTCTCTTAGCAACAGAAAATGTCCCTCGTTCCCCCTTCTCCCTCCAGAGAGCTCCGGAGGATAATCGATACTGATCATTGTAACTGTGGTCCCAGATCTGCCCTTCCTGTAAGGTCTCTCATTACCGGAAAACAGAAAACCCCCCTACTACTCCTAACTCCTGCAGAGATGAAGAGGGGTGTGATGAAGAGGGCTATCTGCAGAAGGAAGAGGGCTGGCAGTAGTGGGCAGTGAGAAGAAAACAAAAAATGTCCACTGTAATGCAAGGGGCACAAGGAGTTTCCTCAACATACACAATTCATGCAGTTCTTTTTTTTAAGGTACAGGGTGCTACAAAAAAGGGAAAAAAAAGGTTAATGTCCTACAAAAAATGTAACAGAGCAAGTGAAAGCAAGCACTCTGTAGTGTAATCTCTTAAATCTGTTAATTAAGTCAGAGGTTACTGCTGGTTTTTGTGCAGCCCTCTCCCATGTGAGTCTCCTAGTCCATCTCTCTCCCTCTTCCTGGGTGGTCTGATGCAAGAGCTCACTAAAAACAAATTAGGCCACTTCATCTGCAGTATTTGCAAAATCCTTAAAACCTGAAACAAATCCACACACTATTAACTTAAGAGGCTACAAACTAGGACGATGTGATTTTTCTTTAAATATAATTTTGGCTTCTAATAATTGTGAAAACAAGATAGCTTATATACGATTATTGTTTAACCATAAATTTGCATTTTGCTTTATGTAATGAATGTAGTTACCATTTTTTCTTTACAGTTGTGCACTTTGGCAATTCCCTAAAAGTCCAACTCACTCACTGTTTCACCCAAGATAATTCAAAAAGAGCCTTTAATCAACAAGATGTAGATAAAGGAAGTAAAAGTCATAACAACATTTCCGAAGGAGAACCTGCAGGGGCACTCTATCTTCTTGGTGGGTCCTGTGCAGCTTTCCTGAGACATGTGTGCCTGCTGCCTCTTGGCCATTTAAAAAGTTTAGCAAAAGCATGATTTTTCTTAGTTACCTTGTTACTCATAACTGTTATCACAGAATTGACAGAAAAACTCATAGGCATGATTTTTTGCCATAAGTAAACAGCCCTTTCACAAATGTGGACATTTACTAACATGACATTTTTAGAAACAATATTTCCAAGACATGATATGTGCCTGCCTGTTTGCACCACCACCCTGTTACACAATCCACTATCAGCTTGCAAGTACCAATAATGAGAGTGAAAAGGGAGTCTGGCATATACTGAACTAGCTGACTGACTGCTGGTGGCCTTGTGGCTGCCAGAGCACATGGAGATCATCCAGGGAAGTGTGACTTCCTTAAGCTGGTAAATCACGATTAACACTCACGAGGAGAAGCACCACCCTGCCTAGCGCGTGTGTGCCACCTCACTTGACAAATGAAAACTCACATGTGGAGTGTTGATACTGACAATCAGAATTTCACAAACAGTGATTTTTTCTCTTCCTGACTCATAATGAAATCATGCTCTATGCTTTACATGAAGTAACTCTGTAGACATTATCTTAATACATTTTAGGTCTAGTAATATATAAATGTCTTCCTTTATGAAAACAAGATATCTCAGATGCGCCATATCCTGTTTTCAAGACCAAGACCAGTGCAAAAGGTAAATAAATGATATCCCATGTTATGCAGTTTACCCACCATAGTTAATCCCCTGTCTTGTAGCATTAATATGCATTCCTTTACTTCAAATCATACTAATATCATCTTTTCTTTTCAGTAGGGTTACGGGAAGTATTCAGAAGTTTAGCTGTGCTTCATTCATTAACCACATTTGCATAATCAGTTCCTTGCGGCTCACAAGGTGTCAAAACCTCATTATGTCAACCAATTTTTTCAGCGCCTTTGTACGTGCTATATATTTATTAGATTTTTTGTTAAGTGCTCTATGCACTCAGTAAGGTGCATAAAAGTACTAGATGAACCAGTCTGGAGGAGACACAGCTGATGCTATTGTGCAGCTGAACCTCTGAGGTCACTGCAGTACTAGTGTGGAGAAATCTATGAGTGGAAATGCCAGGAAAAAGGAATTAAAGTTATTTCACATGAGTCTGTTTTTCCCAAAGTTACCATGGACATTACATGAGACAATAAGCACCTTGGCAAATACTTGTGAAAGTCCCCCACTTTTCCCATCTAGTACCACATCACAGTTCTCATGTGGTGTCCCTATATGCCCTAGGGACTTATAGGGACATTACACAGTCCCCAGGACATAGGGAGAGGTTTCCTTGGGGTTTTAGCATATCCTGTAGTCATTTTGCATCTCTTTATAGCCCTTTAATGTTTCTTGCAGCAGTGCTTTTTAGGTGAAGCCCACGGGCTCATTTGACTAAACGGTAGGTCTGTAAAAAAATGGATTCATGAAAAAAACCCAAAACGTAACTGCACATTTATTGCAGGTACTGTAGAAATATGTAGACAGCCCTCTGTTGGCATCTGTCACTCTGTATACTGTTGTAGTATGTCTCTGTCTTTACTACTAACAAGCTGGATAACAACAAACATTCAATTCAATGTACACCACTTACTCATGACCCATCTGAGTCCATCAGCATCACCAGTAATCAGGTTAGAAATGATTAGGGCCCAGCTACACTACACCAAAGCAGCAAGGGGGCTGTTGGCTGGTTATGATTGGCTTGACTGGCTGGATTCATTAGTTGCTGTGATGAAATATTCATAAAAGGAACAAGTTACTTCCCAGGGAAACGCGGGATGCCATCATTCAAAACAGCCTACATTATTAATCAGCACCTTTTTCAACACAAAGGGTCCATACTTGACACGGTGTGCACATGCACAGACATGACGCAAGCCCTTAAGCACATACATGGAAGGACACAGACATTAGCTACCTATCTTTCCCGGTTCCCACTGCCAGAAAGGAAATTCCATTCAGCATTGCCGTAAAGGGACTGTTAACAGCCCAGTAACTGAGTAGGACACTGGATAGAGAATAATGATCGAATAACGGTGTAACTGAATCAGCTGTCTTATCAAAGTCGGGAAATGGAAACAAATTTGGTTTTAGGAGTCTGTTGTTACTGCATTTCTCTTGTACAAATATTTATCAAAGAGCCTCTACGGACTGGGACAGCACACAGGAACACCTTTCATAAAACAAATGGGCATTTATTTGAATGGTCTGCTCTAAATGAAAGGCTGGGTTCACAGATTTCGCTGCTTGCAAGTGAATACCAATTAATCCTAATTACATCTTCATCAACCAACTCCAAATGGTTATTCAGCACCATTTTGCCGGGATGATGAATATCTTTGTGGCCACAAACACAAGCTGAATGAGACATTAAAGTAATTTATCCTTAAAGCGAGAACTTAATCGAGCTCTTGTGGGTGAGAGGATGGCTTTGTTGTGGTAAATAAGAACAAGGAGCGATAACGGAGAACAGGAAGAGAACGGAGAGAAAAAAGGTGAGGGCAAAAACAATTTGGATAATAATAAGAGCAAAAGAGCAAAAAAGGAGTAAAACAATGCTTTACAGTTGCCTGATGGCACTCATTTAGGAGCAAATCCCTCTACTTCTACCACCAGCTCACCAGAAATAGATCAAAGGCTGACTTGATCAAAGAGAGAACAATCCACTTAGCTGCCTCTTTGCCCCGTTTTCCTCTGTCATCTAATTTCCTCAGAATAGAGGGATGATAGCGTATGCTAGTGTTGCACAGTTTTTTTGCCTTGACTACTCTGGTTAAACTTTTTAGGTGAATAGACAACAGCTTATTTTACTCCCCCACAAAAAATATTAAACCAATTTTTTTTTTAAAAAAAAAAGCTCAGCTCCTTGTGATATTTCTTAAGGATTTTTACTCACACCTATATAAGCAAAGCCAGTGTACTTTTTCATCATGTATGTGTCTTGGCTGATTTAAAATATTGTTCCTTGCGCCATTTTAAAGTCATTTATGATATATACTGCTGTATGAAAATTAAAATGCAGTTAACGTTGCATTCTAATGTGAAAATAACATATTATGATTACTGCACTATGCCTAACTCCTTTCTTTCGAGCAATGCCCAGTTGTTTTCTTTTTTCCACTACAGTTCCTCCTGCTGTGTGGCAACCCAGTATATGGTGTATATATCTCCATGTCCCAGTTTCCCTTACGTCCATTCCTCTTTCCACCTCCATCCTGTGCATGGAAGCCAGTGGCGTTAGCTACTGCCTCTCACCCAGTCTGAACTCCAAAGAGATTTTGCTGCTGATTGGAGGCAGCTGGCTCAATGCGTCTGAATCTCCACCCCCATAACCACCCCTCTCAGCCATGGTTATTCAGAGAGTCAGTCATAACACCCAACAAAAGCTACCAGATGCATGGTTCACAAGCAAACAACACAGCACAGGCAAACGAAATAGTCTGGACTGTGAACTGTGCCCTAACACCGTTCAAGTCCAGACAGTACTCTCTGCTCCACTAAAACTGACCTCAGTTATCTGGCAGGCATGAAAATATTGCACCATTTGCACAGCTCACAGGAGTGTATCTTTGGCTGTCTATGTCACTTTGCAAACTTCAGTTCATCCTTTTTATTTCACATAGGAGCTGCCTCACTGACTAGGCTGCCTTTATACTCTAGAACAACACTACTTGAAACCAACAAGCCATGCTGAAAATAAATCAGACAGGCAAAGCATGTTCAAAAAATTATATCATTGTGATCAGAAGACCAAATTACTGTAAACTGAAAATAATTACAAAGAACAAGTGCCTACTGTATGATATGACAAGTCCCAGATGAGTCAGTCAGAATTAAAGTTGCAATTTGGTGGCCCCATCACAGAATTAGCTCTTTATTTAATTACTACAGATTATTTTGATGAACAGCTTGTCAAAGAGCATACACTGTTATGAGATTTACAGAAAAATTATACGAGGAACATGAAACACCTTATAACACATTGTGCTCAGGTGTTCCAGATACCAGCAGAGACTGCACACAGCGGCTTTGATCTGCTGTGTAAACGTAAGATGACAGTAAGGTGAAAAAGCAACAATATATATCTAAATTTAAAGTGTCACCATGCATTACACTATTCTGAAGTAGAATAAAATGGTAAAGTAATCCCATCCAGAAACCCTATGTGTCATACTTTATAATGTTAGGTAAAGACCCTACAATACTATAGAGGGAACCCAAACAATCAGCACTCAGCGACAGTGGAAAAGAAGAACTCCCTTATAATAGGAACAGATCTTCAGCAGACCAAGACTCCAGGAATTGCAGTCATCTACTGAAACTGGCTGGGTAATGAGAAAAGAGAAGAGAAAAAGCAAAAGCACAGACAGACCGAGGACAAAATGCAAACTAAAACAATAGAGAAAACATGCAAAGCCAAATATGACTAAAACCGATGAAAAGTGCTGTGTGGAACTCATTTAAATAATGAATATGAGGCCCAGTACAAATTCTGTCAGAAAAGGCTAACATGTCAATGATGTTTTGGGTGGGGGATCTTTGAAGAAAAGTTGAATAAACAAAAAACTGCCATCTTTATCACAATGCTCAATAAAAGAAAAATTTCAAAAACTTGTATTATGTCATTACTTAGACAATATTCAAATGCAGTTCCGGTAAAGTACTGCAATGTGTTACTTTAGTAAGTGGTAATGTTTACCATAATCCATTCTTTTTATAACTCCAAATCCATTCGGTCTTTTCACAAATTCCATCTCCACCATTGCCACTGCTTCATAAAATGTCACAGATATGTTAAAAACAAGGAAAACTCTGCCTCACTTAAAAACAAAACAAAACAAAAAAACAAAGCCACGCATTCACATACACATAAATCAAACTGGATGATGTCAAGTGACATTAACTGAGCCATTTTTTAAGGACAAGGGTAATTAAGTTACTGCCAACAGTACAAATACACTTACTGCAGGATGAGGCAGGTTAAGATTTGGTTCAGGGTTTACATGAAACTGAAGTGGCTGAGCTATGCATCAGAGTAAGCTGACCCGCACAGACTGACAAGTCTTTCTTTCCCCCCCCTTCATTGTTAGACCCATTATATATTCTTGGAAATTCAGTGTCACTCTACTACGGAAGGACAAATATTTACTCACACTGACAACTTTGGGAAACCTTAGACGTTGGGATCAAACATATTTGTAAAATGACTAAAGAAGCTAACCTTTAAGCACAAAGGCACCAAACACTTGTTCGAAATGTGAGCTCTTGCATTAAATTCTTTTAAGGTTTGAAATGCTACTGTGTCTGTAGTCTGGTTTACTAGCTGGTAACCTTGAATGTTTGGAACAACTTTGCAGTAATGAGGGGCAGGAAGAGAAACAGCATCATAAAGTTGCATGACAGAGCCTGTTATTTCCATTCTTATGGGACAGAAAAAACTAGTATACAACACATAACTGAAGGCTTCGCTGATACTATTACATGTCTAGAAACTTTATGGTGGATTATAGTAATTAATCACTGCTGTTGGCATAAACTTCAAAGTATCTATGGCTACTGGTAACGTTAATTCCTCGCTCTCTTTTGCACTCACCCACTCATGCACACACACACACACACACACACACACACAGGTTTCAAACTTCCCATAACACTAAACTTAACGTCAGACAAGTTACCTAAAAGGAAAGTCTCTGCAGGTAAAAAAGTTTCACTTCACCTTCAATTTCAACTTCTCTTAACGTTCAACCGCAATGCAGCATGTTGTCAACGAATGGTCCACTAAGTATATTCAGCAATCTTTGACTGATGATTTGAGTCCTCGACTTTCAGGATGCATCCCTGACATACAATACCGGTTACTATTATTATTATTATCTATTATTATTTTTTATTCCCACAATCATTCTCTGCAACAGATCCAAAAAGCCAGTATCAGTTGACCTCTAAATACTTGCAAAGAAGCATTAATGTGTAATTTCAATAAAAACTTTATCTTAAATTCACTTGAAACTACTATACTTACAATTAAAAGGTCTAAACTCTATGGCTCAGTTACCAAGACATGAACTAATCCTAGTTTTACACGACTGAACAAGTTTTTTAATCTAGGACTAGGTTTAATACATGTCAGGGAAACACAGTAGGGTGCTCGTTTAACAAGGGTCAACGGCAGACATAAAAACACATTATTTTAAATTGTTCATTAAAAAAAAAATTACACCTCAAATCTCCTTTCACGCATTTAAAAAAACTTCACAAACTAGGTTGTATGTTGGCATTTAATTAACCACTCTTCTTATTCTTCCCTAGTTACCATGTGGAGCTAGATATGGATCTAGTCTGATAACTGAAACACTGACACGCACTGTACTCGGTTATCAATCTATGTGGAGACTAACATTTCTCTTATATCTAATTCCTGGATGAGTCCCAGTTTGAAATCATTGTCTGAGTTTCTTAGAAGTATTCTGACACACTTTTTCCACAGAAAATCATAAAGTAAAGCAACGAGGCATGCCAGAGTGTGGTATGCTCTCCTGCATTTCAGTCATGTCTCACCAACCTCTGATGTGGCTTGGGAGAGATCCACATGGGCTCCAGGTCTGGAAAGGGGACAGGGGATACTCAGACAGCCTATCATAAAAGGCTGTTTCATAATACAGTGTAAGAGGTGAGCCCCATTGCCACATATTCATAACAACTCCTACTTGTGCTTTCACTCTCCTATCACCAAACATTTATATTTTTTTTAGTACACGAACTATTACCTAATGAAGCCCAGATTCCAGGAAAGCAGGAACTGAATCAAACGAATTACCTAGGGCCGATACCCCTCCTCCACTTCACATTTTTACTCTCACTCTAATCAACCCAAAGGCAATAAATGAGATTTATCACTGGCACCAATTGGAGAAAGGGGGAACAAGCTAGCAAAGACATGGGCTGAAGGAGAATGGAGGCCAAATCACAAACAGTGGGGGGCATGAGCCATTGCTTAGTAGTGCATCACAGCTGTTTGGCCTCCCCAAACCAATAAGACCAGGAGTAACTAATTTCCCAATTTCATCTCAAGTCAGAAAGTATTTTAAAACCATAATCTACATGAAAATAACCCTGCAAATATTTCTCATCATGTAAACGTAAAGTAAATTCTGAAAACTTTTACCTGAGTCATAGGTAAGTTTTTCTAAAAGCAGAAATCATAGGCAATTAGTGAAAAACATCCCTTACTGCTCTCCCCTAAAAAATTTTCCTGACATCAGAAGGTCTACTTTCAATTCAGTTTTTGTCATTCAATGAGCACTTCATTTACAAACCAGACAATAAGCAGACTGTTATGTCTTCAGATAAATTACAATATACAGTTTTTGCACAATCACTACACTTTACAAGTTACTTTTTAAAGTGTAAAATCTTCACATGTAAAGCTTTTGTATTTTATGATTTAAACAGCGTGTCTTGATCTACATTCAAAATACTCTTTCCAACAACTTTCCAACGTCATCGGGTGGATGTTACTGGACCTTTTAGCAACCCTTGTACTGCATGTGTAATACTCTTGCGTTAAACAAAGCCTGAACATACATTACTATTTAAAAACAGTAAAAATTTCAGAGGACATGTCTTAACACTTTTAAAGCATATGCAACTTGCTAATCCTGCTATGTGAAACACCCACATATTCTCTTTGTGTCATCTTTGTAGTTCCTGCAGGCTCTAAACATGGTGCCAACAGATCTAGTGTGCAGTGACCCTCAGAGTCCCTGCAGGGCAGACAGCCATCAATTGTCTGGCACAGAGGAAAATTAGAAAAGGGGAGCTGTTCAGCATAAACACACACAGAAGTAGAAGTGGAGCTCAACCACTGTTATTGCTCATGCGAACCTTTTTTTTTATACACGCACTTAAAATACAGCCTGGTATGCATGGTTACCAAAAGTAGCTATTATTACATGAGTGATTAACTGGTACTTTATTTGTTTTAACCAAACCAACAAAACTTCCCTTAAATTCAAAGCCACTTTTCTCTATGTATGGGTATCTGTAAAAGCATTATATTCTAGTGTAGTACTTAAGTTGCTGGGTAGGTGATATAATAAGTTTAAAAAAAAAAACCCTGTCTGTTTCCATTTAAGTTCAGGAGAGTGGGGGAGATTTGGCTGCAAGAGGGATTTTACAACAAACAACACCAAGTCCATTGACCTCATCACAGGGGTTTAGATATTTTTGACTAAAACTGTGACAAAAGCCTAGCATGTTGTTCATTTCGCAGCCACCAAATACTATCCATCAACAAAAGGAGAATGACATAATTAGAAAAATAGCCAGGCACCATGGCAACCTACTGTGTCAAGGCTTGCATAGGGCTCGACTAGCCTTTGCTGCAGGCGAGAAACACAGTGGAAACCAAATAGCGAAAATTGCAGGAAAGAACTGGAGGGGACAGCTATGTGGGAGCCATTTTCATTTCCTTATGAGTCAAATCCAAACGCTCCAATGTGTTTGGTTTCAGCCACATCAATCTGATTTTTTTCTGTATTAAACATATAGCTTAAATTCGTGGAAGACATGACCAGTGGCGTGTTTAATCCGGACCCTTCTACTATAATAAGTTAAAGCACCCTGGCACAGAATACTCGCATACTTTAGCCACCTCTTTGACAAACACAACATTCCTAACAGTGGTACATACACGTCATAATCATATAATGAAAAAGAAGTGTGCGGAAACATGTATTACACGCACAAAGTTTATTGTTACCAAGTACGCTTACAACTTTCAGCCTTTCTTCTGTCTCATTTGTTAATTAATACATTAGATGCACAAACTGGGGCAACATCTCCCCAAGGTCTCCGAGAACAACAGTACTTTTCAACTAACTTGACTTGCTTTGAGATTATACTAAATGGCGTTGTTCCCTCTCCTGTAATTCAGCTAAAGTTAGTGTGTACGCCTACGCGATGAAAGTAAGCAGCATTTTTTTAAATAAGCTGAAAATTTCAGCTTGTGTTGATAAAAGTGGACGCACTGGTTTCAAACAGCACAAAGGAAAACAGCCAAAGCTCTGCGTACAGTATCACTGCCACTACTGTTAGCTTAGTGAACGACAAACGACATATCTATTACGGAGTAACAAACAAACCAACACTGGCTTCTGAATATTTCTAATTAATATGCTTCGTTTTCTTACCGAAAAATCGCGTACGACTGCTGGTCAAGAAAACAACGATTAGGCAAAGTATACCTGGTTTTACTTCACTAAAATCAACCATACTTTGTATAGCTCATTGTGCTAGCTCTGGTAGCATAGCTCATAGCCTTTTTCCGACTTTGGGTATGCTCGTTTTACACTAACATGCCTGGCACTTGTATGTTATTGAGAGAGAATACACTCTAGTTTAGTACATAAAATATCAGTTTGTCCAGATTTGTGTTAAAATAGTTTTTGTAGCAACTGCTACCTGTTTCTCTTTAAATGATAAAGATAGCATGGAAATTTTTATTGACCCAAATTACTTGCTGGTTGGCTAATATTAAAGCGATAGCGTGTAACTCCGTAACACGCTAGCTAAGATAGCCACCGGACTTTCTCGAACACAGCATAACGAAGTAATTAACATCGCTATGTGTGTTTTATTTGCTCCTAACTTCCATGGGTTTCATGACATTACATGTATATCGATAACGTTCCATTCGTTTAATCCAGTCCAGGCGCCGAAGAGCCGGCGTAGCCCGTCGTAAAAAACGTGCGCGCCTAGGAGAGGCTGCCCTGAACGCATCTTGTTATAAGGCTACTGCCGATGTGTCGCTCGCATTTTCCCAATATAATCGAAGTACACTTACCGTTGACGTGTTTCCTATTCTCAAACCAAACCCCGAGCTCACGGCCTGATTTTGATCGAACACTCGCGTCAAAGTAACAGAAATAGGGAATTTTATCCAACTTATTCTTCGTAGTTGTTTTCTCCACTTCCTGATTGAGACGCTGCCATTTTGAACAGCGAAAAAATATTTCCGCCGTTGTCGTCACACACAAGAGCCGCTCGTTCAGATCCCTCGAGGACTCTGCTTGTTGATCGAGAACAGAAAACAGAAGAGCACAGAAATAGTTAAGTGTTTGGCCCACCTGAGACAATGCGTCAAGTTAGACAAAATATATAAAGAGTGACAAATGAGCGCTCAGCAGTTATAGCTAAGTTAATAAACAGCTGGCCAAGAAATAAATACTAATACCTTAATAATAACAAGCAGCTCAGTCAAAGGTACGCAGATGCTGAAATTCAGATTGACTATCTGATAAATAAATAAAATATTTCATAGTTTTAAAAACAAGTGTAAGTCTACAATAAACCAATATAAATAAAAATAAATAAATAATACCGACAAACACAGTTTTCACTGGTTTAAACAATATGTAACTTAATGTAAGTGTGCATTAGGTTATAAAAGTTTAGAGGTTTAACCTCGTAGTGCTACATCACCCCAACAGAGCACTTTGCGCTCAGGCTGCAGTTTTAGGCCTTTTATTCTGTTGAACCAGCTCCCTTTTTGGGGACAGACACCTTCTCTGTTTTTAAGATTTGACTTAAAACTTTTCCTTTTGATATAGCTTATAGTTAGGACTGGATCAGGTACCCAAACTCCTCCTTAGTGGTGCAAGAGGCCCAGGTTGCTGGAGGCGTCCCATGATGCACTGAGGGTTTCTTTTTCACTTACCTCTTTTCACTTCCTGTGGTTGTACCCACTCTGCATTTAATCATTAGTCATTATTAATCTCTGTCTCTGGTCCATCATTGTGCTTTTTGTCATGTCTACCCCATCTCACTCCCAACCGATCAATGGCCGAGGGCTGACCCTCCTTCAGCCTGGATCATTAAGAGGATTTTTCCGTTAAAAGGGAGTTTTTCCTTTCCACTGTTGCCAAGTGCTTCCTCATTGGGGCATGTGTGATTGCTGGGGTTTTCTCTATGTTACTGTATTGTCTTTACCACACAGTATAAAGAGCCTTCAGGTGACTGGTGTGATTTGGTGCTATATAAATAAAACTGAATTCTTAAAGTATGTCACTTTAAACGGTCTTGTTAGGCGCTATGTGCATTTGTTTTGTTTCAGCTACAGTTTTAAGAACTAGGTTTAACCAGATTCTTTATTTTCATATATTAATTAACTAACCTATTTTACAGTTTTTCCCTTCCATGGACCAACATTCTGTGCACAATCCCTACTGCTACTCTTGCAGGTTCAAGTATTACTCCTGAAACTGCTGATAATCATAAATGTAAGAAAAGTATGATTTATTGCTATGTTTTTATGCAGTTGTTTTTTGATATCCATATGCTTATATGTAGGGTGTATATGTCTCTGTTTTTTCCTTCTTTTTGTGAGGTTATTGATCCAGCCGTTGAGTTTCTACAAACATGCTCTAATTTTGCATCTTTGTCATGAAATAACCTTCAGCGCACATTAAAGTTGAATGTTTTTATCTCCGTGGGAGAGTTCAGAGCTCTCATAAAGACTCCTGTAACTAGAGAGTGTAACCGCTATTTATAAGCCGGACCTTGTATTTGTGTTATTTTGACTCTGACTTATTTTATTTTGTTTGATGTGTTTTGATGTTACATTTGATTTTTAACAGTTGGTCTCAAGGGACCTCCTGATTAAATAAAGGTGTAATAAATAAAATGAACAAGAAAAAGCACTCCAAAAGCAAAAAACCTCTTCCACAGCAACCAGCTCACTGGACAGTATTCACTTTTAGGGAAATAGTATTATATTTTTATAGCCATTTTTTATATATTATATTCATTATATTAATTCATTTTGTTTTCTTTGTTTATTTTAAAAGTAATTTAATAAGCCTGCAGTGAAAAAAGTTTTTTTTTTAAAAAACGGAAGAAAAAACGCAAAAAAAAAGGCAAAAGGCAAGGTTAAGGGCAAGGGGAAAACAATAAATTCAATGGTTAAGAAAAATAGGTAAAAATTTTAAAAAAAAACCTTTTAAAGAAAAAAAAGGTTTGAACAAAAAGTTAATTTGGTTCCCAAAAAAAAAAAAAAAAAATGTATTCAGCAACATCGCACATCTATTCAAATTATTATGTATTTTAACAGTTATAACCTCTTTCTGTAAATTAACAGATTCATAATAAAATCAATAAACTGTACTCGAAATTATCCCATGCCAACCCATTCTTTTCAGTCTGAAAACCTATTGTCATTTTTCAGTAACATTTCGAGCGTTTAAGAAATGGGTACTTCATCATGCTCAGAATAATACACTTCAACAATGTGTGTGATGTGGGCAAAGGTGTGTATTGTGTTGACAATACACACAACACTTATAAGAAACATATAAGGTTATAAGGTTTTTTGTCAATTTTGGACCAATAAATTATTAAGTTGACCATGAAGACCTTCTTGGATATAAGGCAAATTTTAATGAACTGTTAATACAACTGTACACAGCTATAAAGTTTTAGCTGAATTAATTTAAAGCTTTTAAAACTGTCTTCTTAACAGAGAATGACAGAACGGATGCACACAGATACTACCAAAAACTTAAACTCCTTGGCGCAGGTAAAAAGGATAAATCAGGAATGCCTTGAAGGAATTTCTTGAAATTTAGCACAAACTTTTGTTTGTAATGTAACACTGCCTGATTAGATTTTGGTATGCAAAGGTAAAAGTGTATGTACTGCCTAAGACTGGAAAAGTTCAGGCTGTCACAGGTACTCTTGCTCAGGTTCTACCTCACCATTCATCACAACAGCTTTCACCACTTTATTGTTTGGCTCCTGAGCTTTGCTCTAAGTGTAGAAATACAGTAAACTGGGTGATGGGCAGTATAAATACTTGGATGCCGGTTACTCCATTTAACAGATGTAAACTCTTCCCGGAAAAAGAGGGCAAGGGAAAGGTCATCAGAAAGTTGGAGCTCTGACAACACCTTCATCCTTTTTCTCCCCCAGGACATAACCATCATAGAGCACAATATTTAAACAGTTTCCATGTGTTGTTAAAACATTTATGCAATATCATCTAGGCTAAATACCTGCAGTCCAGCCACGTTTATTCTCTTTGTTTCACTTAGACTCTAGGGTAAATTATTCTGTTTAGTTTATTTTGTCATAGTGTGAATATATTTTGCTTTTAACTCATCTCTTTGTTGCTCTTTTGTTTTTAACTATGAAATAAGGTCTAGGCAAATGCAGCTGAAAGATCAGCGTCAGCATCACTTCACATAACACGCTTTTAGCCTTTAGTCATGCACTGACTACTCATGCATTGTCATTCCTATATGTTTGTGTTCTATCAGAATCACCTTTATTAATCTAGCATAACCTTTAAATAACCTTTTTATTACAATCAAACAAAGGTATCACTTCATATGAGCCTGGACAGACATGGACATAAATTCCAACTTGACTGGCTGGCAGTGGCATATCAACCATGATGTCACACCACTTTCATTTCAGCAGATCTATCAGACTACTTCCCCACGGACAGTTATTCTATAAAAGCATATTTCATTTAAGATGTGAAATGGAGTACATGCTCTTCTTCCTCCTGCAGGTCACTCTTTCATTTTGGTATCAGTCTGTCCATCCTGTGATATTGAACAACGGAGCTGGAAGAGATCCAGTTGTTTCCAGCAAACACACATTGCCACAGCCTTCCTGGTAAAACTGCCTTCCTCTTATTCCCAACAATAGAGGTTGGTGGGAAGCAAAGGGCGATGTGTATGCGTGTGTGTGTACATTTGTTTGTATTCAAATTCACTCTTCTTTTCTTTTCTTTTCTTTTCTTTTCTTTTCTTTTCTTTTCTTTTCTTTTCTTTTCTTTTCTTTTCTTTTCTTTTCTTTTCTTTTCTTTTGGAAAGATACTGGCAGGGTGGTGCTCTTTTCTTTCTGTCAAGTATTCTTGTTGTCTCTTGTGTTAGCGAGGTGGTGGTTGATGATACAGTATGTGAAAGCAAAATAAAACCTTCATGATGCATTCTAGTTCTTTACAGTACTTTGGCTCATCTCTGAAGGTGTTTCCACTTAAGACAGTTACTCATTCCTCAGCTGATTCACTGTCCAGTAACAATAACTGCAAAGTCCCAGTTTCTGCCATAATACTCTGAGCAAATGCTGACTGATGTGTGCATCATTAATAAAAATCTGCTCTATGTCAAAGTTCAAAATGAACTGTAGTTTCTCAGAGTTTATTTGCACACAAACATAGCAGGATTTTATTTTATTTTTTTAGCGTTTGGCTCACCCTAGTGGAATTTTTCTGACAATGCTTTCTTTGACGTGAGCTGGATTATAAAGTTCGAGACCTCAAAAGCCCAAGCCGTTGTGCAAAAACACATAAAACCAGGCCACGGCACACAGGCATAGTGAGGATTTGGCTCTGTTGAGAAATTCTGATAATTAGTAGAAAAAGAACTGCGGAAACATTTCTTGTCTACAGTCTTGACTGTATGTCACAGATTAACGGTCTGCAGCAATCCTTCTTTTGACAGGACTATAGAAATGCTACGGCTATTTTCTTTCTTTCTTTCTTTCTTTCTTTCTTTCTTTCTTTCTTTCTTTCTTTCTGTCTTTCTTTCTTTCTTTCTTTCTTTCTTTCTTTCTTTCTTTCTTTTTTTTTTTTGAAATTTTGCAACTCGTTGAAAGCAGATGATTTACTTAAATAGAGCTCGGTGTATGCAGTCCTGTTTCAGCAGAAACGTGAATGTCACTCCCTATCAAATCAAATGCGCAGAAGATACAAACCTTACAATTAGGGTCTATTTTCTTGTGGGAAGTTTGCGCAAGTTCTCAAATGCTATTTGATGTGCAGACATTTTCATAACTTTAGAGTGTAAAGGGTTCATTAATTGAAATCAAATTGTGATTTAGCTTTTGTTCAAGTCAATTCAATTTTATTTATATGGCAGCAAATCACAACAACTGTCGCCTCAAGGCGCTTTATATCGTATCAGTTCAACACTGTTGTATTGTATGTCTGAGTATAGAGAAGGCATATTTCATATAACTAAGCATTAAATGCCTCACATAATCAGTATACGTAAGCTGAAAACGTTGCATGGCCTAATATGGAATGTAGGCCTATTCTCTAATACGACTTATGTAAATCTCTGACAAAACCAAATTGCCCAACTTTCCCCCCAAAAGCTTCTTTGTTACCACTCATTCTTTCCCCAGTAAATGCCATGTCTGCCTCGGGCCAGCAGTAATTTGATTAATTCACCAAACGTAGCCAGACGGTAAGACCCTGCTCTCCTTCTTTTTCATTTATTTCACTGTTAAGGTTTCATTTTAAATGATACTTTGTGGAACTCATTCATCAAATTTTGCTTAATACCATTTAATTTCAGTTTTCAAGTTAATAATGTACTGATGTTATTAACATTGGCTCAGTCGACTATTTAAATTTGTTTTTATTGCTGGATGAGAATGCTATTCACTTATAATTGCATTATATTTTCATCCTTAGTGTGAATCCTGCAGGGAGGGCGCTGAACAGCTATTGAAGAGATGGAGATTTTTGTCTTTCTATTCTCATTTTCCGCCCTTGGCATCCTCTATGCCATGAACACCATCTCTGAGCTTCAAGAGTAAGTTATTAAATGTACTGATTTCTTATCACCTTAATACATACAGTCTTTCCCATGAAATCATTGTAACACGTTATATATTATTCACTCACAACACATGCATTTTTTTAAACTATGAGAATAATTGTTAATATACAGTAATGTTAGAAATCCTTCCAGTATCATTGGGTGACAGCTGGTATACTTTTCTACCACTAGAGGACTCTGTAAGCTTAAAACTCAAACTGCATTAGTACTGGTGACTGTGTTATACAGTATGTATAACAAGCTGAGGAATCCTTGACCATATTCAACCCCGTACATTCTATGACATCAGTTTAAAGAGTGTATATGCTAGTTGTGCAAACTCTTTAAAGCTAACATTTCTTGAAGGGAAAGGAGAAACTAAAAGGGAGCAAATAGAAGGCAGAGTTTGTGGGCATAATGATATGACTGATATGATGATGGGGGTAATTGCTTTTCTAAGCTCGAAGGAATCACGTTCTCATTCAAGGCGTATCTGTTTTGCCTGTTTATTAGGATACTGTCTTTATAAGATTGTCAGCAACTGATGGATAAACATTGTAATGCTTTAGACTGAATAAACAAAGATGGTGATAAAATGCATGTTTTAGTCTTCCCTCACCCACAAAGCATTTCAGCAGAATTTTTTATTCTTCCTATGTGAATATGTCTCCACACAGACATTTATTTATTTATTTGCCCATGTGGACACTGACAGTCAATATGGACTGCACAGAAGAGTTTGATAAATTACTCTTGACATACAATATGCCTTGTGCTCTTCCACTCCACAAACAAACGGTATTGTGTGCATAAATCTTCCTGTACTGTTGAATTGGAGGGGTAGCTAGGGAGCTTGCCTTTGCTCTCATAGCATTTGTTTTCCTTCTGTGAGCACACACTGTGAGTTTTGTGAGGATGCAATGTTGTTTACTAGGAGATACCTTGAGCACATTAATCTTTTCCAGTGTAAGGCGGAGGTACCTTTGACCAGTAAACATGGAGGGCAATGCTGAACTAACATGGCCTTAGCTTGCTGCATCCCACACCTCTGCCTATGATTGATTAAAGTTTGTAAAGATGTGCTTTTAGCTACTACACCAAGAGAGATGGGATATAGCAGATGAATACTGACTGTGGGAAAGTACGTACGTATATATATATATATATATATATATATATCTCAAAGATAGCTTGCTATCTAAAAGTATCAGCAGTGAGATTGTGTTAAAAAAATGGATATTTTCTTATGACACTGACATTTCTCTGTTTCCACAGGCCTTATGTGATTCTGGAGATTGGTGTTGCTGTGCTGGTGATTGTGTTTCTGTTCTACTTCCTCATCACTCGTGGAAACGCACCTAAAGACTTCTTATTCTTTGGTAATCAACGCAAATATGTGCATTTCCCAACTTACTTGCGTTGCATTTCCAAATACACTATGGAATTTTAATGACTGCTATGCATTGTTCCAACTCCCACAAAAGGATTTACAGAAGCGTGAAAACATGAATTGTATTCAGTGTGATTTCACCTGATATGTTGAAAGCAGCTTAGACTGATTAGGCTCAGAGCAAAGGTTTACCAGGCTTTTCTAAAGCGTGACTGACCCAAACGCTCCCTGCAGACTGACAACCCTCACAGCTCTTGCACTTACTTAACCTTTCAGCTATTCTTTTGAAACTGAGTTTTTGATTGCTTCTTAAGAAAAAAGGTCACAGCTATTTCGTAATACAGGACACGGTCGTTGCTCCTGTATAGTAGAATCTGGATTGCCCTACTGACTCAGTCTGAATAATTTGAGGACCTTTGTAGTCACTTTGGTCATATAACAATAGCAGCTTGTGCACTTTTCATGCAAGTTTAAAGAATTCTAAAATATTTTGTGCTGTAATGTGAACTAGTGTGACCGGTCAAACTGAGCTTCCTCTCTACCCCAGGGTTCCCCCCTCAAATTGATCCCTGCAGCAGATGCTAGGGGCTAGGCTATTTGGGTGGAAATTTTAAACTATTGGCTGTGGGTGCTCAAGGCAGTGCTGGTATTATCTATAAGAGCCAAAACATTAAGGGAAAAGAAGTGGCAGGCTTTTCTCATTGCTAGAGGGCCACAATCTCTCTGCTATATCACCTCTTAGATCTCAGAGATAATCCTAGTGGAGCTCCTCAGGATTACATGAGGGAGACAATATGTGAAACTGGGGTTTCTGTATAGAAACACAGATTCTGCAGTGGCCAGGTGGTAGATCATTGTAATGGCTTTCACAGGTGTTCTCTTTTAATTGACTTAAACTGCAGATGTGTATTTTTTCTATATATCAACGATTATACCCACTTTATCCTGTACAGGGGGCTGTAGCCTGCACATATTAGTACTGGGCAACATGAAAGTTTGTAACTGTGATCCAGATAGTCAGCTAACTTACAATGAAACAATAAAATAAAGTAGAAAACCAACAAAAAACCCAATAAACTTGAGGCTGTTCATAGATGTTTGAGAACCTGGAGAATAACCACACAAACACAGAGAAAATTTGTAAAATCCACACAGAAAGGCTCTAGTTGATCAGCAGACTCAAACCCACAAGCTTCTTGCTGTTGTGCAAAAGTACTAACACTTGCAACAGTGCACAATGCATAAATGGAAGTAGCAATCTAATCAGCAGTACAGTATGCACAAACAGCAGTTTGCAATGTGTAGAAGTTGGCTGTTGTATTTTATAATAACTGCTATGCTGTGCTGTAGAATAGCAATCATTTATTCTGTCACAATAACTCTACCAGATGGTCTACCAAAAGTCATGCTGCTGCTCAGTGGCATTCACAATCACATCATTTCCAAGCCAATTAGATCACGCCTAAGATAAAATCTGGACATCTGGAAAGGGAGTTGCTGGTCAATTGTTTTATAATGAAACATACTGTATGCAAATGATACTGAATAGCACATTGCATTCTGTTATTTTAATGCTGCAATATGGGTCGAAAGCAACACTTCAGACTTTGTAATTTCTCAAAGAGAGCTTGGATAGAATGTAAACTGGAGTATTAATAATAGTTCATAACAACAGTGTTATTGTTACAGTTTATATTAATAGTAAGCCCTCCATGCCAATAATGTGTATGTGTGGCTTCATTCTTAAATATTATTTGCTAGACGTGACCTTTCAGTTCTCCTGGGTCCTTAACCTAAGGACAGAAGTCTGTTCACCATGGACTCGATTTAAGCATGCCTCATACCTCGTTGCTCAAGACTTAATTTTCTCCCCAAGCTGTTCCATTAATCAATCACCTGCCATTTGAAGGAAAACCTTTTAAACAAAAAAACAATGAAAAAGGCTCAGAAAATCTAGAAAGATTTGATGTCATGTTCTAATATACTTTAATTTATAGAGGAATTCAGGTGTCAGAATATGCAAAAAGAGTAACTTTTAATATTATAGTGCCTTCAAAGCGAGCAAAGCTGCTTAACCTTCCGAGTTTTTCAAGGTTCTAAAGATATTGTACACTACCAATTATCACCTACACACAGGCACAGAGCTGAAATTACAGGGTTTCTGGTATGAAGCACACAGGTCAGCCTTTTAAATATCCATTAAATCATTTTTTCCCCCCACAGTTTTTGCTGAGTTTTCTTTCACATGTATCATTGACCTGACAAGTGCTCTGGAATATGATGGCATTATTTCTGGCTTTATGGAGTTTTACCAGAAGACGGTAGGTTTTATTCTTATTCTTATAATTCTTATTTATTAACATTTAAACTTCTGAAATTCTAAAAAAAAACAAACACCCAACAAACACCGATCAAAGCACAAATAACCATGTTAAGCAAACATGATAATAATGCTGTGAGGCATGTGTACAACTTCTGTGTTTCAGGGAGAGCCCTATCTTGGAACGTCGTATGGCATCATGATGTGTTACTGGGATGGAATAGCACACTTTATCATGTACCTGATGATGATCAGCAGAATAACAGACAGGTGGGTGATGCTAAAATCACATCACATAATGTCTGCATTAAATGACAATAGAGAGATCTACAGGGTAGGGTCCCTTTCAAAATGCGAAAACACACACAGGATGGTATGAAAACTGTCTGTGTATACAGTCTAAAAGCAGTAGGAATGCATTTCAGTGCAAAGATAAACTTTTCTTTTACAGCATATGTCAAGCTTCAGGCTTATCTTTTTCCTGTATTTGAGCTTTTCTAAAGAAATAGTAACTGAGCCAATGATGTGTTTCACTTTAGAAATTCATGGGTGGATTTATCACATAAATCCCAGACAACGGCTCGAGAAAAAAAAGATTAAAAAAAAAGAAAACAAAAAAAGAAAGCCTCCTCTTGAGTGAGTTAGTCATAAAGTGCAGCCAGTGAGTTCAAGAGTTCAGGGGGAGCACAGCCTTGGGGATGGCGCTATCATGGATATTAAATCCTCTTTTAAACAATATCAGCCTTTTGTCACTTTAGAAAGTGAGCTAGGCATTGTGTTATCTGTAGGATGGATATGAGAAGTTCTCAAATATCATTTATTTAAACTTACCCAGCCTTGAAATTTAACATATAACTTTCCATCTCATTTGATCTCTTTGGTCTTTTTTTCTGTATTTTTCTGTTTCTCTCACAGGAAAGCCTATCGCACTCTGGGCCTGTTCTGGGCTGGCTCTTTGTGTGCCAACATGAGTGTGTTTATTGTCGGGATAGTGGCAGGTGAGCCGCATCTTCAATCCACTTTCTGTCTGTCCCACGATGACAAGCTTTAATCAGGCAAACATCTGCCCTGCCTTGTACCATCAGTGTCACAGTTCAGCCTGCCAACTAAACACACATGCCCCGTGTCTCGCCTGCCATCACAACCTCACAGAACAAAGCAGCAAACAGACTTAAAGCATCTGTTGTTGGCATTTCAAACTGCATACATAAGCGTCAGAAGCCCAGACTTGTCTGGAGGCAACGTGATGTTCGCTCTGTTATGTTAGCATCGATACGCCGCACATCTCTCTTTTGCCTCGAGTATCACAATTGAGGTTTTAATAGAAAGCTTAATTGCTCATTTACATTAAGATGTTTACAGGCATGCTGACAATAAGTGTCTATCTTTCTCTTTGTGGCAGGTAAATATGGGTCAGAGATCCATCCAGCCTTCTGGCTCAATTTTCTCTTTCTTTTGATGCCTGTTTTGGGAGCAATCGTTCTATTCACTCGGGCAAAAGATAGACCGCTTATTGGTGGATACAATGTAAGTACAGAACATGAATAATTAGACATTTATATGATTGTGGAGGGCTTTAGAGGTGCATTGTTGCTCAGGTGAATGTGATCCAAACAATGAAAAATCTGTGTGACTGTTAGTGTAGTTAGAGCGGTGTGCTTGCTGAATCTGTTAGTTTTTTAAAAACAACAATTAAATCTCAGATTCTTGCTTTTTCTATCATATTATGTAGTATTTTGTTCCAGTTGAGTCTTAAAGGGCCTCAGTTCTGCAGATTTCCAGTTCCATGCCAATTTATCTCACCGGCACCGTTCCTTTAACTCAGCTTTCTGCTTCCATGCTATCCTCACAGTCAGAGTTGATAAAAAAACATAGATGAAGCTCAACATTTAGACACCTGAGCCATGATTGTTTGATTGCACATTTATTTATGCCAGGGGGAAGTTGTATTTGAGCTATAACTTGTTGTGGTCTTCATTTCAGTTCAAGTTAGGCTGACCTAATTTAAAGCACCTGCAATCAATACTTTTCATAGTGAAGGAGAAGGAAGTGAATATATTTGTTTTGAGTCCTCTTCACATATCGACAAATTCTTAACATTCCACAGGCCCAGCATGCTCAGAGCCTGAAGCTGATCTGGCGTCCTTTGGACATCATTCTGCTGTTTCTCCTGATAGCTGCCATGGCCTTCACCATCCTGAGAGGCTTGGTTAGTATGTCATATATAAAATTCTAAAGAGATTTTAATGAAGGACTACAACTGTAGTTTTAAAAGAAAGTGAAAAAAGACAACAACTGATAAGAAGCATCATCTTATTAGAAAAGCTGGAGTTAAAATAATAGTATTTTATAAGACATATATAATATGTAGGTTATGAAGTGCTTGTCAGGTCACATCTAGTCATATGATCTTTTCCCCTGGATTCAGTGTATCTTGTTTCTTTATTGGCCTTTTCTGTGACTGACTTAAAATAGCTCAGTAATCATACTCCTTAAGCCTGGCAATACAGCAACTACCTATGTAAATCCACATTAATTGACACTGATCACATTTCCTCCTTCACATAACCAAGAGTCCAGTTTATTTTATGCTAAAAGCTCTAAAAAAGCAGGCATATTAACATTTATAGAAGTCGACCAGCTCTTGTTATTACTGCGATGTCGATACTTCCAGGTCACTTCACTCAGTTGGGAAACTTTCTAAACAAAATTGACTGTTTGAAGGCAGGCTGACTCCTGGGATATTCCCCATTTTATATTTTTTTGGACACTCCTGCTCAAGGTGCAGTCAAACAACTCTGACAGCTTCTTCACTCCTGGAAGACAGACAGACTTAAAAAGAGGGTAGACAAGAGAGTGGGAGATTTAGAGAGGGTGTGACACAGTGCAGGCAGAAACTCACGAACCCCTCAGTATACAGTGAATAAACATGTTTTCCAAAATGTCAAACAATTCCTTTAACCATGCTCAGTGTGTTATTCTGTTTAGTCACATTGACAAATAGAATAGAATAGAATATTCTTTATTGTCATTGTCACAAGTACAATGAAATTGAAAGATGTCTCCGGTCAGTGCAAATCTTCTCTGGATGTTCATTTTGCTATTTTGACAAGGGAAGAGAATCGTTCAGATCTACACATTGGTATTTTACGCTGTTCTCTTAAACTGAACTACACTGTAAGGTTTTTCTATCATGTTGTTTGCTCTCTGTAGGTGGCTCTGGACTCTCCACTTGAAGCCTGTTCCATATACCTGAAGCAGTATGAACCTTACCTGAAGGATCCTGTGGGCTACCCTAGAGTTATGGTGGGTGTTTTATTTTCTCACCACACTCAGCCTTTCTGCCTGCCGTTGCTGGAACACCTGAAAGCTCTTCTCCAGTCTATTTTAAATAACAAGCCACATAATGGACCTCTGCTTTCATGGATCTCACTATGAGCGTGCTGGAAGCTTGCCCTTATCTCCCCCACTCTTTCAACTCGCAGCTGATTACAAGGCCCTTTTTCATCATTACAGCAATAACGAGCGTGGGTTGAGAGGCCAGCGGATCTTTGTGTCTGTCTTTCATTTGGTTAAGATGGATAACACATTATTACTTTGACGGGCATTGGTCTGCTGTCTTTTTATTTTCTTCCTCTGACCCTGTGTAGCCGTGGGTTTTGTTGTGCTTTGTTTGGCATACATGGCTTTGTCAATAGGTTATCCAAAGACCTTGTCTGGACTGCAGTCCAGGCACAATTGAGAGTCAATGATCAGACAGATGAACCGCATGCTGAGAACTTGATAAGGTAATCCCTGCCCAAAGCCTCCCATCAGCATCTCGCTGGGCGGGAGGAAGATGCGTGTGCAGCATGTGGAAGTGCGTCTTGTTTAGCAATGTTTGCGGATCTGTGTTTGTGTGTGACTGCCAAGGCTTCATGGGCATGTGCAAAGAAATCAAATGAAGTTTGGCTTACCCGGCAATCCTGCTCAGTTTCTGAACTAACCGACCTCTTCATTTATTGATGATGATGAATGATATGCGACAGATTACTGTGGCTGCACTAAGAAGGCATTTCAACAAAAGACTGAAGGGCATATATGATTGGCTTTCAGGCCCCGAGCTCAACTCATTAGAATTCATCTGGACCTAAGACCGAGAATGAAAGGAAACCGTTCACTGGTATAATTTGAGGCTTTTATAAAGTGGGAAACAGGCTTTCATGCACCAAATATTTTAAGTTGAAGGTCAAGACTCTCTCTGTAACGACCCTTGTGTGGAAATGGTAATTTGTGCTGAGGGTGCAAATTTGTGTTAGAGAGCATGCATAGCTGAGAAGCAGCAAAACACTGCAGTGCTAAAGTTAATGATTTTAGTATTTTCTTTTGATTATTTTTGTCTCTTCATTTTAATGATTGAATTAATTGTACATTCATCCAATGTATGCAGTTCAACTGTGGGATAAAAGGTTAAATTAACCCCCAGGATATAACTGGAAGGGACATTTTAATTGTGATACCTGCCAATACTAATTCTCTTAGGTTTTATTTCGATTAGTGCTACTTTTCTGCAGCACATTAAAGGGCGCTCTGTGTTTGCATTTTGAGGCTTAAGCAGCCCTCTTCTGTATTCACTGTGAGTAGCTGAAGTGCGATGTGGGCCAGTGGAGACTGAGGATGTACTGTATTAATTGTCTGCTGGACTGTTGGTCAGGGCTCAACAACAACACTGACTGACAGTGATGAAAGAATCTTTCAGCTCTGTTGGGCACGTCCAACCATATCCTGAGCAATATATCCTGGAATATACAAGATATTATAGACAGAGACTACCTACTGTGAGAAAGATACATTTTTAGTATTGTGAGATATGATATGAAATCATATTATTAGACTAATGGTGCAAGCTTTTTTTTTTTTTTCACCCTAGATGCTGCACCTGTTCTTTTATGCACTACCCTTGCTGGGTGCTTTTGTTTATGGTCTCCTCAAGCCTGGGTGCACATGGATGCCGGACTGGACCATCTTTCTTGCCGGAGCTATGATCCAGGTAACGCCACCAGAGGACAGACTGTAAATAAAGAAAATTACTATGAATACATGGTTTAAGCTACAGGTCTTTGAATACTGATGCAAGATTCACTGACAGTTGTCTGCATTGGAAGCTGCTGCGATAATTGCTGCCTCTGACCTATTACAGTTTTCCATCTGCCGTTTATGTTAAAAAAGAAGCAGTCCAACACATGTCAGGGCAATTAACTCCATCTAGTGAGCTTTCATCTTTCTAAAAACGACCTGGACAAAATTTATCCTTTGAAGCATATTCTCTGCAACAAACAAGCTGGTGGTGCTTTCTCTCCATATTGCTCTGACAGAAAGATTGGAGCCATGAGAAGAGAAACTACTTGATTAAAGCCTTTTTGCACACTCTCTGTCTTCTAAGCCAACTTCCAGTTAGACATAAAGATGACATTTTCAGATGTCGTTTATCTTTTTTGTTAGTAGCTTTATCTTGTGTATTTTAATAGACTAATAACAGTGGAAAAAATAGTTTATAATTTTTGGAAAGAAATACTGAGGCATCAAGCTATCTGTCATGAGTGTGCAGAGAGAGTAAGAGATGAGTAAAAGCTGATATGTAAAGTAATGTCCTCCTATATGCAAACAGTTTGACCTCTTTCTTTCTCTTTCTCCTTTCAGTGCCAATGGTCCCACATCGGGGGATTCCTCCACCCTCGCACCACAGCGCCGTATCGCATTCCAAGTGATGCTTTCTGGTTGGTGCTGGCAGCTAACTTGGTCTATGCAGCCACTCCCGTCCTTGTGGCCCTGCGGGTCTACAGCAACCCCTATTTCTTCCTAAAAATTGCTCCCTTCCCTGGGCAAACGGGTTTACCAATCAGCGAAGAGAAAGACACCAAGTATAAACTGAAATGATCATTTTTAATCTTCTCTGACCTTTGGAGGTAATTACTTATCTGATGATTCATGAAGAACTGTTTTCTTTGAAAGACCATGTTTCAAAATGCCAAAATACAACTTATTTTGCTGAATGTCTGTGGATTTATTGGTTATTTCTTTGCTTTCAGCATCTTTTTCTCATATTATATGCATAAACAGTAAAACCACAAATTGGTCAATGTCAGTACCATCATCTATACATAACCATGGCAGCAGAAAGCTTGTATAGGAAAAGCAGGGGTATATGGAGCCACTTGGATGTATACTGAAACAACTCATCAGCTCACTTTTTTTGGAGTGCCATAATAGGGGTTAACCCTTTTAGATTCACTGTCTACTCTGCACAGAATAACCGACATACCTCTTTCTTTACTGGCAGAGTACCTTTCGAAGGTTTGCCGATGTGTTGCAATTTCAAGCACAGTTTCACTCCAAGCACCGTGTGGGTAGTTTTAAAGTTACAATTGGGAGATGAAGAATTAAATATTTGCTGCACCTGATGATTTTACTCATCGTTCTGGATGGCATTTTTGCCATTAAAAAATGACATGCTATGACCTGTAAAAGATACAGACATGCAGCAGGACAACGCTAGAAGAAAAAACAGCCGACTCTTCAGAGAGGTGCAGAGCTGAGGCGTTGGACTGAGTCATAACACAGTCCAATCTTAACAAACAGAAAACATGTAAATAAAAAAGACTTACATTTCCTGAACATACCATATTCCCTCACAAATACAAACCCTTAAATCTGCTTAAGATATCAGAGAAGAGAGAAGTTTCAAAACTTATATAAGAATAATATTTGATAGTATTTTTCAAGTTCCAAGTATTCCATATGGTACTTCTCTTTACATGTAGGGGCTGCTAAGAACTAATTTTTGATATTTTTATTTTGTCACAGATGCTAAAATACAAATAAATACAGGGTACAAACAAGGAGAGCAGTGATACCTATTTGTGCGGACTGAATCCAAATAAAACCATTATGGTCAAAAGAACACCAGTAATTTAACTCATGTTTTGCAGTTTGGCTCTTTTATGAGATCAACTGATGATCTGATCAACTTTATACATGTTTCAAAGTACGGAAAAACGTTTTATTATATTTTCGCACAAAAGTGAGATGTCACACTGAGCTAACTGACATCTTGCAGTATGCTATATAACTGAGACTCTATATGCTCACCATTTCCCACCCAGCATCACTGGAGCCAGGGCAGATCATTACTCAGGGACTGAGTGGCAAGGATGTGCCGACAGCTGTTGTCACTCAGTCACTCTGGTGAATATACACAACTAGTTTTAAAAAGACATTCGTTCTCTCAGAATAGCAGGAACACGAGACACGCCTCTACTGTTCTGCATTCTGTCTGATCCTCGGTGCCCAAATTGCCAGCTTTTCATTCCATATCTGTTTATGTTCCTTGATCCCCTTTGTTTCTTTTCTGCTGATTGATGCTGCTGTGTGTTGGAAGTGTGTGGGCGGCTCAGTAAATAGTCTACTCTCATCATTGTCTTTTACAAAGACATCAAATGAATGACTTATGATTTGTGTTGTTTTTGTTTAGGGGAAACAAACACACTTCAGTGACCACCGGGCTCACTGGAGGAGGTTTGCTGACATTTAATTAGAAGAAAGACCATTGTTGAGATCCCTGCCAGTGTTATAACTGTGGGTTCTCAGAATGAGAGGCTTAAGAATAATTATCGCTTCAGCATGTAATGGAATTCACAAAACTATCTGCCAAATATTTTCAATAACTCGATGCTTTGAATGCAGTTCAGTCACATGAGCACAATGAACAGTGTTTCTTGACAGAGATGAAGGAGTTATTTATGTGGCTAGATAAAGCTTTTTGAAACAGCAGTGTAACCTTTCTTTCCATCCCCACCCCATCAATAACTGTAGCCCACTCACAAGTAATTATCCCTCGTACTTTGCTAAGCAATAGGCCAGCAGATAGGGAGAGAGGCAAACTCATTTAATTCGCTCTCGCTCAGCAGCTTTTTTACATGCTGAAGTGTGACATCGTTCCTGCTTGCACATTCGGTGCATTCTGTGTGTATGACACAGGCTTTAAATCAAATGCGGATACTCCAAACAGCTCTCTAATCCCATGATGGGCGTCACAGGGGATCTTTGCTGCAGATGTCTGCTCGGCTGTGCAGGAGGCCCAGGAGAGGTGTGGAGCAATGAAAAATACAACTAAGCAATCCACACTGCAGGGGTGGAAGGACTTCCAGTGAGGTATCGTGATAAAATATAAATATAAATGTATAAGATTTCATGAATGCATGGCACAACTTAAGTTAAATAACCAATCAATGCATGGCTTATGATAAAAGGAAAGTTTCACAGTTTACATAGAGCTACACAAATATAACCATGCTGAGTCAAAACACATCAAGTACATGATCAGCATGTGTTTCCCTAATCTGAACATGGTCCACTTGTTATTTGGTCCATGCATTTAATATGAACACAAACAAATAGGCTCTATTTGTTCTCATGACTCAAGCTCTCTGACTATTTATGAGACAGTGGTTGGTAACATGCTGCATACATGAAAAGGCATCAGTTAACTAACATATGCTTTGACTATGAACTTGAATTTTAACTTAGCGATATCTGCCATAGCCATCCCTGCCATACTAGATGCAAAGAAAACAGGTGACTCCTAACTTTGATAGTACTGATTTTCTTGAAATTGGTTTCAGAAAGTAGGTTTTAAATCCACAAAATCTAAGTCACTGAATCAATGCTGATGGACATTTTTGGCCAATGGTTGTTCAATTTCATTAGAGAAAATTACCTCCCCTCTAGGTAACAGTTAATCTTAGACAAAACCCTTAGTGTTTTAACAGTATCAGAAAAAGAATGCCTGGAGTGTGTTTTCCAGATTTTAATAGATTTGTAGGAGGATCATTTTTCTCTTCTCTGCTCTGAGGTCCCCGAAAACGAATAACTTGCATGCAAAAACCTTGTTAAAATTCCATGGATACAGGGCAGAGAATATTTTGTTCGTTTGAGGATAATACATCATTGAAGAGCGGGTTAAAAAAATGCATCAAACAGCCTGTTAATGCTTTTGGTAACAGCCAGCTGTTGGCTCATGGCCTGAAAGCAAGCTGTCAGTGTTAATGCTGTCAACCTTCAATTTTCCCCATAAATCATTATTTAGTTGTTTGTGTACAAATTTCCCCTTTCCTTAATTTATTTATTTATTTTTGCATCTTATACTGATGCGGTTTTGATATTTCAGAGAGTGGGTGGGCACAAGTCACGCTTAAAAAAGACTTGAAAAATCCCTGATTCCAAGAAAGCGAGGTCATTTAGGAAGAAAAGAGACAAATTTATAACAAAACTCTGAACTTAAGAATTGATGTATTTTTGGTGGTTTGACTGTGATGAGAAGCTACATCATAGAGTAGAATCCCAGATGAAGGCAGGAGACATTGACTGGACCCCCTAGAGTCAAGACACAGGAGATGGTGGTTGAGCATAGTAAGCAGAAAGCTGAAGACTTTGGATGAGATCCCTTGGAAAACTTGGATGGGGTGGACATGAGAAAGGGGAAGGCTTACTCGGCAGACGCTCTAAAAGGGACAGTCACCGATTACAATCAATATAAAGAATTAGCTCACAGAGACACGGAATTGGACTTAATTGGTGATACTGAAATTTTGAATTTGACAGAGGATATGTGGAGAGAATATGAGAGAACAGAGCTTCCTATGACAGACTTATGCATGTTCTTAACCAATTTATCCCACTGGATGAACAGAAAATTCATGCAAGTCTGAGGGACAAAACTTCTTCTTTGCAGCTCAGTCTGATAACCTTCACATCAACAAAAATTCAGTCAATGGACAGCAAAGGCAAAAACTTTGCTTTCAAGTGAAGTTTTATACCATCATCTGATTCGTTGCAATTTTGTCTTTAGATCATGCACAGTAATTTTAGAGAGGTCTAAAGCTTTTACCTGTGGGCCCGGTCTTTGAACCCACACGATCTTTCATTTGCACTATAATAAAAGTTTTTAAACTAATGATGCCAAGCTCCACCTTCAAATAGTTGGAGCCATATTTGAATTATATTTAACTATATTTCATGATATGCTCTGAATTCTGTAAGAACAATTCACATTCCTTGTGTAATGGTATGTCATTCATGTTAATTACTGGCCCTTCAATGCAACAAGAGAAAACCCAACAACTTGAGCTCAAAGTGCACTCTTTATTACCTTTCTCTTACTCAGCCATAAAGTTTTCTAAGTGAATTTGATTTGTCTTGAATACAACAATCAATCTTAATTCTCAGTCAGCATTTCATGCAAACAGTTTCTATTATTGATATTGATCTTGAAAAGAAACATTGGTTTGCCTGAAAGTAAATAAGCTTTCACCACATTAACTGAATCAATGTGACAGTCGAATAAGTGACACTCTAATTGGCTTTATAATGCAGAGAAGACGTATCCACGCACAGTGCACAATCAAATATGTGCTGCGTCATCGGAGGACTGCGGGAACGACCCACAAACACTGGTGGTTCCCCTGCAGAGTGAGAGAACAGCAATGGGACTGGAAACAGAGAGAAAGGTGGGGGGTGGGGGGTGCAAGAGAGAGGTGAGTGCTGCTGCAGATCAGCGTTTAGCCTTGCTGAGGAGTTAAACGCTTCACAGCATCACATCGTCATCATCCAGGCATTAATCCTGTTGTGATAGCCATGGTAAGTTCATACACTTCTATGCTCGGATAGTATGGCTCTGCTCGGCAGTTCTGTGTGCTACGTTACCGTGCAGCTGCAGGGATGATCATTGGACTAACCTTGAGAGAAATGATGCAGCAGGGCTGTTTATAGTGTGCAATGTGCATGTAAAATAGCTGCTGCTTTAGTTACTCTGCTTCACTGAGGCCTGAATTCATGTTCAGAATTTATGTGGTGCACCAGAGCTGTTTCATAGGAAGTGATTATTCACAGGTGACGCTGACATTGCAGACCTCTAGCAGTGCATGCAGAGGCAGCATTTGCCTTGACACCTTTAAGATGACTATTATAATGATTTTATTCCATACACAATGAAGTGAAACTCTGACCTCTGCATATGCAGAGTGGTTTGCATTGCACCATCCCCTCCAGCAATCATGCATATATTGATGCAGCAGAAACACTGGTGTCACATGCTGGCTCTGTCCATGCATTATACACTCTCCTGTGCAACAATAGCATTCAGGGAGAATTGTGTTTATTTATTTATTTATTTTTAGCAAAGTAACCCTTTTGTGGTACCTGCCAGAGAACAGGTAATAACAGTCCTTATGTCTAATGTGTATGATAACAACAACAAATACCACATTTATGTTTTTCTTTAGTAGCTGCCATGATTTTTGTGTTGTTCCTGTGTTTAGTCTTTTGTTTACTAGCTGGCTGCCTCTGATCCAGGACTTTTAACTGAAAAAAAATCTTTAAAATACTTCCAGTTCTTAATTGAGACACATGGCAGTGCAGATAAAAAATAGCAAACAAGCTATAAGTTTAAACTATGCTGTGAGAACTATGCTTCTCTTTTGTGCTGTGACTGTGAGCTAAAAAATAGATTAATATAATTGATTGTCTGTTTTCAGCCATTTGGTTACCAGCTTCAGTGCAGAGCATTTAAACAGGCAATATATGCATTTTCTGGTTGAGTTTTATCATTGCTGGAAAGTGCTAGGAAATGTTGATTTTATCCTACTTGTTTAGGATGTATCAAAGTTGACACTGTCAAGCTCAACTACTACAAGGCACTGCCAGCAAGTTGTACTAAGTTGTTTCCGATTGCGCTGGTTGTCATGTATGAGCTGTCCTTTCTTGCAGTTCTCAAAGGAGCTCCAGCCTCTGATCTTTGTGGCATTTATCCTGACTTCTGCTCTCTCGGTATCTTCCTCGCCTGCTGGCATAGAGAAAGGAAGGAGGAAAGTGGTGCATGTTCTTGGTAAGACCAGTTAACACTTTCATTTGTATGAACAATTACACTTCTCCAAGGTGAGGAGATCTTTATTTGCATTTATCTGCTCAATAACATGAATGATATGTAGAGTTTCTTCAGGATTTTTTTTTTTTTTACTAAGATAGTAATAAAAAGTTGGTGGAAAAGTTACTGGAAAAATCTGAACAGCTTTATTAACCTCAGCTGGGTTATCTTAGAGTCCAAGCAAAATAGACTTCTTTAACTTTTTATGGGCTTTGGGATCCGGAGCTCTCCACTAACTCTCCAAACTCAGTGCACCTGTATTCACATTAATATATAATATATTCCACATCCCACAGTATTTTGTGCAGAATTTCTTGGCAATTGCGATTTTATTCATTCATTTCCGTGACATTGGGCTGTGCAGACAAAACCGCCTTGGCCATTTTGTAACAATGATAATCTTCACAAGCAAAGCTTTCACTTTTGTTCATTATCAGAACTGTGAGCACCCAATTAAACACTGCCCACCTGAGGACCGAGATAAACGTTTGTCTTGTCAGAAAAATAGAGAATGTCAAAGATTAAACTATTGACTGCAATACTTCTGGTTGTCTATATTACCTTCAGAGTAAAAGCTAAAAAGATCTATTTTCTCTTGAAATAAAACAGTTGAAAATAATTGAATTCTTGCTGTTGTTCAACATAACGTTTATAATTTTATTTATTCATGTAGTTTATGTGTTACAGACATGCTGGTACTTCGGGAATTTATCAGCTTCTAGATACAAATAGGTACAGGTATGTGAAGCACACTCACTCTCAGTTCATGACAGCAGCCATGGGGTGAAAGTGAGGGTACACCCTGAAAAGGTTGATGTCTGTTGCAGTGCTAACACAGAGAGGTGGACAATCATTCAGGCTCACACTGATACCTACGGCCAAAATAAAATGACAAATTAAGCTAACAAGCATGGCCTTGGATTGTGGGAGGAAGCCAGAGTACCTGAGGAGAACCCCCTAAGAGAGATCCACACAGAAAGACCACTGGTGACCTTTCTTGCTGTGAGGTGAGGGTGCTAACCACTGTGTTGCCCTAAAACACTTTGATACTCTCGTTTTCACCATGTGTGGCACTGTGGATTATGGCCAGACATCTCCACTTTGGTCTTGTCTGTTCAAAGGACATTGTTCTTGCAGTCTGTTCACATGCAGCCCTGCAAACCTAAGCCATGATGCAATGCTCTTTTTAGAGCAAAGTGGCTTTCCCCTTGCAAACCTTCCAAATAGGCTATAACTGTTCAGTTCCCCCTTTCACAAATTTTACATTTGACATGCAAACTGAAGCCTGCAGAGTTTGAGATGTATCTTTTGTTTTGCACATTCTGACTTTGGGGTGAATTTGCTGGGATGTCCACTCCTGGGAAGATTGGCATCTGGCTTGATTGTTTTCTACTTCTGAATAATCTTTGTCACTGCAGAATGATGGACTTCAAATTGCTTGGCAATGGCCTTATTATTCTTCCCCGACTGATAGGTGGTAACAATTGTTTCTCTGTCTTTCGTTCTTGGCATTTCGTTAACACACACCTGAATGTTCCAGACCAGCAAGCTGCCAAGATTTGATTTTATAGAGATGCTCAAACGTTTTGATGACCATTTAATCAAGTGCATTTTATTAGCAGCGCCTGGTTGTGACTTTCCCGCTCAGTTCCCATGGAAGCAGTAACGGTGAATAGTTTTTCACACATTGCTTTTGCATTTAAACAAACAAATAAACGATTAATGACTATTTTTAAATGCAATATGCCACATTTTGTTGTTCATCTGAGGTTTTATTTACATAATCTTTAGGCCTGTTAAGGACAAAATGTTTCTTTTTTTCTGTCCTGACATGCAAAATCCTAAAACTAAAATATGATGTACTTTATGCTTCATCAATTCCTATTCCTTTTAGGTTGTTTCTAGACTGGACATTTTAAAACATGATGGAAAACTCAAGTCAGTCGGGTACTGGCTCACTTGAGTCACACACTTGCTTTCTACTCTTTTTCTACGCTGTGTTTAGACTAGAAGATGAATGAAATAGTTAATGTCGAAATCCTCTGTAGGCCTAAAATCTGATCATCTCCAGAGGAGTGGTTTATTTGAAGAATTTCAGTCAGGCTTTTTCAGTTCATCACAGCACAGAAACAGCATTAGTGAAGTTTACAAATGATCTTCTTATGGAATCTGACAGTGGACTCATCTCTGTGCTTTTCCTGTTAGACCTCAGTGCAGGTATCACTCACCACATCATTGACCATAATGTTTTACAGGTATTAGAGGTTACGTGTTAAAGGTGTAATTATGTACTTCCACAGGATTCGATACTGGAACCAATTCTATTTTCATTAAACATGCTTCCCTTAGAAAGTATCATTCAAAGGCATAACATACATTTTCATTGTTATGCAGATGATACTCAGTTTTATCGATCAATGAAGCCATACTACACAAAGCAAATCATTGAACTACAAAAATGTCCTAAATATTTAAAGATCTGGGTGACCTGTTTCCTGCTTCTGAATTCAGATGAAACCTAGGTTATGAACTCATCCCCAAAAAACTTAGAAACATGGTGTCTAACTAGATGCTTGCTCTGGATGGCATTACCTTGGTCTGCTGTAGCACTGTCAGTAACCATGGAGTTGTTTCTGACCAGGATGTGTAGGACTACTTTTGCGTTTGCACAATGTCTCTAAGATTAAAAACTTTTCTCGGGGTGATGCTGAAACTAGTTCATGAATTTATTTATTTCTAGGCTGTACTTTTGTAATTTACTATTATCAGGCTCTCCCATAGCTGGACTGGTGATGTTTCCTTTTTATGGGCCAACCTTTCTTTGTTTGTTTGTTTTTTTGTAACGGTATAAACAATGAAAGGTGGTGGATTGGCCAATTGGTCATGATCGACTCTGGGCAGGACCAATTACAGCCGATGAGGTCGAACTTTAAAGTTCCGTATTTAGGTGTAAAGAAACGCGAATTGCCCCAAACTTTAGCAAAAATTAAAAAAAAAAAGAAGCAAAAAGACACAAAGCTGGAGTTAATCTGTGTCTTTACGCTGCAGCTGCCTCTTCTTCTCTCATTCTCTCACCCTCCATCTCCTGTTGCTACTTCAATCATGAAACTGATCAATGATCAGCTGATTTGCTGGAGCCACAGCCGTAAAGGTGCTGGTTAACACACAATTTCCCTCTCATCAGATATCCCAACCGATATCTAGTGGGAGGGAAACATGAAGATGAAATCAGGAGATGTCCTTACTGAATCATCAGAGCTGAACAGGTGATGGAGAAACAGGTTTACCTTTTAGTTGACATGAATGAGTTGAAGGGAAGTTATGAACTGTTTCTGAGAGACAAATAACACCAGGATCCTTTTCTACGTAGCTGACAGCTGGTAACTGTGCAGGGGTGGATCTAGCAAAGTTTTGCCAGGGGCCAGGAAGGGTCTTAACAGGGAAGAGGGGGGGGGAGAAATACTTTTCTTTCTTATTCTCACTGAAAATGTCTAGGCTTCAATAAATACAACCGAATCTTACAACCAAAGTGGTCATCTGATGTAAAATATATAAAAATTCATTATTGTATATAGTAAATATTAAGTCTAACATATGCCCTAATAAGCCATAGTACTTTTTTGCCTTTGGGAAGGTACCATGTGTGCAGTCTGCAATTCTGAAAGATGTTGAAGATCTTAAAGACCTCATGGCACCATATCACTCCATCAGAGCACTTTGCTCTCAGATTGCGGGTTTTCTTGTGATTCCTCTGTAATTAGAAGTAGAATGGGAGGCAGAGCCTTCAACTTTCTGTGGAACCAGCTCCCAATTTGGATTCAGGAGACAGACACCCTCACCACTTTTTATAGAGTAGGCCTAATACTTTCCTTTTTGATAAAACAAATAGTTAAGGCTGCATCAGGTGACCCTGATTCCTCCCTTAGTTATGGTGCTGCTGGGGGCTTCCCATGATGCACTGTTTTTTCCTCACTCACCTCTTTTCACTCTGTGTATGTTTATAAAACACTTTGCATTTAATCATTTGTCATTATTCATTTCTGGCTCTCTTCCACAATATTGCTTGTACTGTCTCCTTTCCCTCATCCCCAACAGGTTGAAGCAGATTTCAACAGATGAAAAGCCATGCTTTCATGGCTGGTTCTGCCTCTTCTTCCTGTTAAAAGCAAGTTTTTCCTTCCCACTGTTTGCTAATAGTGGGTCATCTGACTGCTGTGGTTTTCTCTGTATTATTGTACCTTACAATAAAAAGCGCCTTGAGGCAAGTGTTGTGATTTGCCACTATTTAAAATAAAAAACTGACTTGAATGAAAGTCCACATTAAATTATGATTTAGAAGCATAAAGTAGCCAAACGATGTTAATTTTAAAAAAATGTGAAGAGAAGATGAAACAGCAGGAGGGTTAAAACATTTGCAGATCCCCAGAGTAAACAGTGTGACCCTTTTTAAAAGTGACTGATGAACCCCTTGGATCTGAAAACACTATCACTGCTGGAAAATTTTAAAACCTAATGAAAATGTTAACTTTGTGTTATTTGGCTTACACAACATAACCTCCAACGCTGAGAAATAATGCGCTTAAAGTTTTGATTAAACATCACTTGATGCTTTTATTTGTGATGGTGATAAACAACTTTGCAGAGACCAGTAAGTAGTGACAGGACTAATTGCTGGCTGGCATGGATAATTGTAGGTGCCTTTATCTGGTCACAACATAGCAGAAAACCTTTTGCAGCTGCTCATTAAACATTTTAAATGTTTACCCCACACATGTTGTGAGTCTTTGGTTGCCTAGGTGCGTGTGCACACAGAGCGTCTGAACAAATGTCTGCCAAAAATGCTAAACAGGTCTTGTTATTGTCCATTTGGAGGAAGAGGACTGTGGTTACCATTAGTCTTGGGTAATTTTGGTGAATCGCTCTCTGCAGAAGTGGAGGTTAAAATTGTAGAGTGAGTAATGTCATGATAGAGCAGACAGGAAGATGAGTGTGCTGCTTGCTGGACCCTTCGATAGGAAAAAAACGTTCTCCTCTGTTGATATGCTCAATTACCGGAGCAGTAATGTGATGGCACAAGTAAACAGCACACGCTTTATTAGCTGATGCTGATTCAATTTTTGCAGGCATCTTAGAGAGATAAGCCTCACAAATAGATTCAGAGACTGAATTTCATGATTACAGTTACAAGTATGGGTCGCATATTTCCCAAAATAGACTTCTGTTTAGTAATAAGAAAAAGAAATATTAGCCACAAACCTGCATATAAAAGAATATATTACTAAAAATCTTCCATCAGTAGCAGTGAAATAAACGGAGCCAATTTTCCCTCCTTCTTCTTTCCTTTCAGAGGACGACACTGGAGCCGTGATTGTGCAGACTGCCCCTGGTAAAGTGGTGACACATCGGGGTGGCTCCATCACTTTGCCCTGCAGATTCCATCATGAGCCAGAGAACGTCGATCCTGCTCGCATCAGGATTAAATGGACCAAAGTGACGGACACGCTGCAGTTCGAGGACGTCTTTGTAGCACTGGGAAAGTAAATTCTGCATCGTTATTCTCAGTTGATTCATCTTGCACTTTTGTTTTAACTAATTATGATTTCATGATTTTTTTTTTCCAAATTTGCTTTCGTTTCGCTAATTTTATTTTAGATAAGATGCACTGACACAATAAACTCTGTCACACACAGTTTATCATCCAAGTATTTTCTCAGGTTGGAGCATTTTTCAATCATTTTGCTAACAGCAGCTGTTTTGAGGACAATGAGTGTCTTTCAAATCTCTCCAGGCAGCAGCGTGTGTTTGGATCGTATCGTGGCCGTGTGTTTCTGGAGCAAGCAGGACCAGGCGACGCATCGGTGATCATCCAAAATGTCACGCTGGAGGACTATGGACGCTACGAGTGTGAGGTCACTAACGACATGGAAGACGATACAGGATTTGTCAACCTTGACTTAGAAGGTCAGGCTCTGGGCCATTTGTAGGAAATGTTGTTGAAATGTTCAGTTTATTTGAGTTCACCACATTGCACACTGTTATACTGTGAGACTTAAATGCCATCTTATATGTATGTACTCTTTTTAAAGTCATTTTAAATTATTTTTTAGTTTTCTTTGTTGAATTTGAAGATGAAGATTTTTGTTCTGTTATATAATGATATTATTATTAAATACTGTTATTTAAAGGTATACTTATCTTATTGTATTTATGATTTCAAATTTGTTTTTGTCTTATTAAGTTAACTGTCATACTGCATTTTAATTGATTGATCTATACATTTTACTTATTACTTGTTACTCTTCTTTAAAGCATTGCTTCAGCTCATTGTTTATGCAGAGTCATCTCAAGGTGCTGCCCCAGCATTTTGGACTTGAATTTAACACTAGAGACTTTCTCCTGGAGACCCTTCCAAACAACCCATTTAGCATACTAACAGAGGCCTGTAGAGTCTGAGATGTAGCTCCTTGTTTCTTCTTCTTTCTATGAACATTTTAGGGTCTGACCTTGTGGTAAATCTTCTAGGATTTCCAATCCTTGGAAGATCAGCAACTGTCTTGAATGTTTTCCAGTTGTGAATAATCTTTCTCACTGTACAATCATGGACTTTAAATTGCTTAGAAATGTCATTATTATCCTTTCAAGACTGATGGACAGTAACAATCGCTTCTGTTCCCAGTGTGTTAACACACATCTGAATGCACCAGTACAGCAAACTGCCAACACTATTTTTATAGAGTTCCTCACGCTTTCTCACGATCCGTTTAATCAAGTGCACCTGGCTGCAACTTTGGCTTTTAATTCCCATGGAAGCATAAAGGGTGCACCTTGTGCTTTCCAAGACAGCACATATCTCTTCACTTTCTCTCTTCATTATTCTTTTTTTTTTTTACCTGACTCTATATGTCTGTGGTGTTTAATTTAATTTTAATTGCTGCGACAAAGGAATTTGTTAACTTTGGAATAACTAAATACCTAAAATAAATCCTATAATTTTAATGTCTGTATGAAATTCAGAAAAACTAAAGACATTTACAGCTTCCTACTTTGATTCTGTCGCTTGTAGGAGTGGTCTTTCCCTACTATCCCCGTGAGGGGCGCTACAAGCTCAACTACTACCAGGCTGAGGATGCTTGCAAAAAGCAGGATGCCATTCTAGCTTCTCATTCTCAACTGCACAAGGTGAATACACATACTTTAATTGAATTAAACATGGACTCTATCTCATACTGAGAAGGTATTGCTAGTTAGGATGCATAGAGATAACACCATCCATAGTACATTAGTCTACAGGTACTTTTTTAGTTATTACAATATGCTTACTTACTGGTGTCATTAACTTTTTAGAGCAGTAGTAAGTCTGGAATTAAGAATATGGAGATCCAGAATTTTACTGCAGGTCAGTCCTCCAACTCTTAGAGGCTTTATGGAGTAAAGTCAAGTGCAATGGAGTTATGTCACAAGAGATAAACTGAATTTATTCCCCTCTTTATAATTTCTTTAATCCTTTAGTTTGACCCACTGACCTACATTATCTTCTTCTGCAGGCATGGCTGGAGGGACTAGACTGGTGTAATGCTGGATGGCTGGAGGACGGCTCAGTTCAGTACCCTATCTCTCATCCCAGGGACGAGTGCGGACGTAAGGACACCCCAGCTGGTGTTCGAAACTATGGCTATAGGCACAAAGAAGATGAGCGTTATGATGGTTTCTGCTTCACTTCCAAGCTCAACGGTGAGAGATGGAGATACATGACATACATGACAATACAACAAATAAGAAGTGCTATCAAGTATCTGTGACATGATATTAAGAAAGAACAAAAGCTTTCAAGTGCTACTTTGTCATGCTGCTACTTTTAAAAATAGGATGTTTCATGAGTGGTAGACCAGGGGGAAATGAGATCTCTGATCTCTCCCTGTGATCTTTGAGGCCTTAGGCCATTGGTTTTAAATCAGGGTATGTTGATTCAGCCCTGCTAGGGCCACAGTGTCCTCTGGGTAGAAAGCCTTGCCTTTCATCTCCCTGTTCTTTGATTTACATCACATTCCCACAGAGAGTCTGCACATGCTACCTTCATGTTCACAAGCCTAAACAAAAAAAAAAAAAAGAAAAGTAAAAGAGTTTTACTGGAGGAAAGGTATGTGTAGTCAAAAGTTATTCCAGAAAGACACCTTGGCTCAGAGTAGACAGTATATAAAAAGCCCACGTTGATTATTATAAGAATAAACTGCTATACTCAGATTTG
>NW_005187457.1:502741-521388 GCF_000239375.1 Pundamilia nyererei
AATACTGTTATTTAAAGGTATACTTATCTTATTGTATTTATGATTTCAAATTTGTTTTTGTCTTATTAAGTTAACTGTCATACTGCATTTTAATTGATTGATCTATACATTTTACTTATTACTTGTTACTCTTCTTTAAAGCATTGCTTCAGCTCATTGTTTATGCAGAGTCATCTCAAGGTGCTGCCCCAGCATTTTGGACTTGAATTTAACACTAGAGACTTTCTCCTGGAGACCCTTCCAAACAACCCATTTAGCATACTAACAGAGGCCTGTAGAGTCTGAGATGTAGCTCCTTGTTTCTTCTTCTTTCTATGAACATTTTAGGGTCTGACCTTGTGGTAAATCTTCTAGGATTTCCAATCCTTGGAAGATCAGCAACTGTCTTGAATGTTTTCCAGTTGTGAATAATCTTTCTCACTGTACAATCATGGACTTTAAATTGCTTAGAAATGTCATTATTATCCTTTCAAGACTGATGGACAGTAACAATCGCTTCTGTTCCCAGTGTGTTAACACACATCTGAATGCACCAGTACAGCAAACTGCCAACACTATTTTTATAGAGTTCCTCACGCTTTCTCACGATCCGTTTAATCAAGTGCACCTGGCTGCAACTTTGGCTTTTAATTCCCATGGAAGCATAAAGGGTGCACCTTGTGCTTTCCAAGACAGCACATATCTCTTCACTTTCTCTCTTCATTATTCTTTTTTTTTTTTACCTGACTCTATATGTCTGTGGTGTTTAATTTAATTTTAATTGCTGCGACAAAGGAATTTGTTAACTTTGGAATAACTAAATACCTAAAATAAATCCTATAATTTTAATGTCTGTATGAAATTCAGAAAAACTAAAGACATTTACAGCTTCCTACTTTGATTCTGTCGCTTGTAGGAGTGGTCTTTCCCTACTATCCCCGTGAGGGGCGCTACAAGCTCAACTACTACCAGGCTGAGGATGCTTGCAAAAAGCAGGATGCCATTCTAGCTTCTCATTCTCAACTGCACAAGGTGAATACACATACTTTAATTGAATTAAACATGGACTCTATCTCATACTGAGAAGGTATTGCTAGTTAGGATGCATAGAGATAACACCATCCATAGTACATTAGTCTACAGGTACTTTTTTAGTTATTACAATATGCTTACTTACTGGTGTCATTAACTTTTTAGAGCAGTAGTAAGTCTGGAATTAAGAATATGGAGATCCAGAATTTTACTGCAGGTCAGTCCTCCAACTCTTAGAGGCTTTATGGAGTAAAGTCAAGTGCAATGGAGTTATGTCACAAGAGATAAACTGAATTTATTCCCCTCTTTATAATTTCTTTAATCCTTTAGTTTGACCCACTGACCTACATTATCTTCTTCTGCAGGCATGGCTGGAGGGACTAGACTGGTGTAATGCTGGATGGCTGGAGGACGGCTCAGTTCAGTACCCTATCTCTCATCCCAGGGACGAGTGCGGACGTAAGGACACCCCAGCTGGTGTTCGAAACTATGGCTATAGGCACAAAGAAGATGAGCGTTATGATGGTTTCTGCTTCACTTCCAAGCTCAACGGTGAGAGATGGAGATACATGACATACATGACAATACAACAAATAAGAAGTGCTATCAAGTATCTGTGACATGATATTAAGAAAGAACAAAAGCTTTCAAGTGCTACTTTGTCATGCTGCTACTTTTAAAAATAGGATGTTTCATGAGTGGTAGACCAGGGGGAAATGAGATCTCTGATCTCTCCCTGTGATCTTTGAGGCCTTAGGCCATTGGTTTTAAATCAGGGTATGTTGATTCAGCCCTGCTAGGGCCACAGTGTCCTCTGGGTAGAAAGCCTTGCCTTTCATCTCCCTGTTCTTTGATTTACATCACATTCCCACAGAGAGTCTGCACATGCTACCTTCATGTTCACAAGCCTAAACAAAAAAAAAAAAAAGAAAAGTAAAAGAGTTTTACTGGAGGAAAGGTATGTGTAGTCAAAAGTTATTCCAGAAAGACACCTTGGCTCAGAGTAGACAGTATATAAAAAGCCCACGTTGATTATTATAAGAATAAACTGCTATACTCAGATTTGCAACTGGCAAAATATTTCTTGTTGGGGGAATAGGCAGACAGAAAGACTAGAAGTTAAATGTACCTGCCAAGGAATAGTACAACCTTCTAGAGTTTATGCTGGTATGTAGCCCCTAAAGAATCATAGATACTGAGCTTCACATTTAACTCTTAGTGAGAAGAAGTTCGGCTTGTTGAACTGTTCAACTGCTGTGGTTTGAGTCTGCATCCGTGTTTATGAAGTTTTAAAAACAGTTAAAAATGATTTTATTGAATCACAAACTGTTTTAAAATAACCAGTGCCTTTCCTTAGTGAGAAAAAGGTGGTTTGACAGAAACCTTAAACAATTGCTCATGGCTTCCCTTGTGTGTTAATTACTGTGGACAGTCTGTTGTGGGCAGGAGGTTTGAGCAGCGGTTGTGACCGATGCTGTGTCTCGGTCCAGCTGAAATGCATTTACTGAAAGTCCACTGGGGAAATATGAGACAATATTCTGCCTCTCTAATAGCCACCAGTCACATAAACAAGCATAAAATCAATAACTGAGCCAACTGCAAAGCTTTGCTCGCTGAGATGATTTTCATAAACCGTTGGCTTTAGAAACCAGCAGACGTTTATTCTTGGTTAGATTGTTTATTCTGTGCTGCTTTCTTAGGTGAAGGTACTTGTGATTCAGCTCAGTTCAAACTAGTTAGCTTATCAGGATACCGATATACTTTAATATACTGCCAGGCGAAAAGTCTCCTCAGAGGTATGATGAAAGCAAAAAGTGAAGCATTTTAAGAGTAATTTTAGACTTCTGCCTGCTGATACAGTATTGCCTTTCGATTTTTTGAGCAGCAGCCCAGACGGTTGTTGGAATGACTTGATATTCTGAACACAATCAGGCAGAGAGGCCAGGAAAACTGTGAATATCTACCCTCAGGGCTTAGCTTGTCTCTGGGGCTTCCTTCTCTCATTCGCTTCTCTTCTGCCCCCCTGAACAATGCACTGACTCTGTTTTCCTTCACCTTTTAACATGTTCTTACAACAAACAACTTTCCTTCGCCTCTCTCTTTTTTTCCGCCTTAGGCAAAGTGTATTTCCTCAAGCGCTTCAAGAAGGTGAACTATGCGGAGGCGATTAAGGCGTGCATTCGAGACGGTTCAGTGGCGGCCAAAGTGGGTCAGCTTTATGCAGCGTGGAAGTTTCAACTCCTGGACCGCTGTGAAGCAGGCTGGCTTGAGGATGGCAGCATTCGGTACCCCATAGTCAACCCCCGTTCTCGCTGTGGAGGATCCCAGCCAGGAGTCCGAAACCTTGGCTTCCCTGATAAAAAATTCCGCCTCTACGGAGTCTACTGTTTTCGTGAAAACAAGGATGAAGCAGTGGGTGGAACTGGGAAGACAAAAAGCACTATAGCGAGTTTGACAAGGAGGAAGAGCAGCAACAGCATCCCCGTGAACGCCACAAAGGTGATTTAAAGTAGGAAGACTGAGAGCAGGAGGGGGATGCAATTTCAGATTTGACTGTCGCCTAGCAGCCAGATTTCATTCATCACATTTAAAAAAAAGCAAAAAACACTCAGAGACAAGATGCACTCATTTGCAGAATTGCCAGAGAGAATAACAAGGCTGTGTAAAATTAAGGATGACATCTTTATAAGGGTGGTTTTCCTTTCGTTTTGAGTCATTCAGCTATCACGAGTGACTGTTAGCACATCTGTACCCGGAAAACTGCAAGAATTAATAGAGGCTTGATCATCACTCAGATCAGAGAGTCTAACATAAATGATCTTGTTTACATGTGTGAGTGAATCATGCTTTGGACCCCGCTGTGATCCTGATGCCAGGGTGAAAATATTCATTACTGAGAGAGAAATGGGATGAGCTGCATGGCAGGCAGAAAAAAAAAAAAATCCAAGATTCACAGTTTTTATTGTACCTGCCTATATCTGATTGGTTGCTTGGTGAGCAACCCTCTGCACAATGTCATTAAGACCTCACAATCGCATCCTCAGAGCTGAAGAACAAGTAGTAAATGCTGAACTAGAATAATTGCACTTTAAACACATAGTCCTTTATTAAGGCAGCACCTTAACGAAAACCTAAGCAAGCATGTATTGTTTGGCTGCGAGTAGATCACAGGGCTGAATTAACATGAACACAAGCTACAGTAATTGCTGTTGACTGCACAGAGCCACCGATTGCACTGTCATTGCTACATGCAGTGATCTTTATAACTGAGGATGTTTGCAACTACTGAATGAATGGATATTCAAGAAGAAAATAAAAGTTTTGGTTTGAACTTGTGTCGGTGCACTTCTTTCCCTCAATGATGAAATCCTTCTGAATTTGGGTGAAAACTAAAATGAAATACTTTCAGACAGAAGCAATGCAGTAAACACTGTACATCTAGACTGCTTAGTTGAGTAGTGTGTAATACTCAGCAGGGCAGTAGTATCTTAAAATTTCACAGGTTGTGCATTCACCAGAAAGGAAGATGTCAAAATTTGAACATGGTTGTCGAACTCGCTGCTGTATTTTGCTTTTATATTTACAGCTTCTTGCCGTTTTAGCCACACATTAAAAACTTCTACTAAAGTGAGGGTGATAGTTACCATGCATGAATACCAGACAATAGCAAAACAGACAACAATGCTGATCCCTGAAAAAAGTCTGTTGCTGTTAACTAGCTACAGTACCTAGAATTGGCACTAAAATCTACATTACATGCAGTCATACCTGCCAGTGTACCACACTCTTTACAACTCAAAATAACAGACCCAGGGATAAGTATGGAACAAAGTCATTTAAAACAAAACAAACCTGATAGTGGTGTTGGAAGAAAAAGCAGAGGAGCAAAGTTCATACCATTAAATTTCCACCCAACTTCTTAGTTTTCAGTCTCACGTGAGACTTAAGATTTTTACTTTTGTGTTCATAATCAATTTTGTGGGTGTCACACTAATGTTTTTTGTGCTTTTGTCTTCCTCGTACGTTTGATTGTTTGCCAGTGACAGAAGCTGCGAGCAGCGAACACAGCTCTGAGCGGAAACATGTTGGCACTGCACCAACACAGCAGAACAAACCATGTCATCGTCATAGCAACAGGCAGCTTGTAATTAAGTCAAGTTCATGGCAAGTCCAGCACCATGAAATAAATGCTGTCCGTGACAAACTGGAGGTGTAAAAAAATAATCACCTCTGTTTGCTACATGTTGACGTCTTTGTGCCGTTTTTTTTCCTTTGAGATGACGTCAATCATCAAAGGTGAAGATTCTAATGATTTGCTGAGCACTTTACCCAGTCCCATTAGTTTGTTCTACTTTGTGACATTAGGCAGAGCCACTAAATTAATGAGAAAAGTCCTACTTGATTAACTGTGGCATTTATAATTTATGAAGGATTGCGTATTCTGCACATCAGTAATGAAGTAATTCAGCTGTTTTTTTATTGTGCTCGGGATTGTGACGGTAAGCCATTTGATATTTACAGTGGATGGCATTTAAACAGCATCTCGATTATGTAAGAGTGAGGTCACTGTAAATAAGAGGCGATATTTTAGACTCTGACTGCCAACTCTGAAATGAAATGTGCACACTATGCTCTTGTGAACATAATAGCAGTAACTGTAGCCACCAATCAAACCAATTTTGTGACACTAGCACAAACTACAGACACAACAGGCCAGGCAGGCGAAAGTTTGACGAGACAAAATGGCAAAGCTTTTTTAGAATCCCTTTATTTAAAATGAAAGACTGAACAGAAGTGAGCTTTGAAAGCAAACCAGAAAAAAAAGCCCTACTCAAAATTTTGAACCGGTTTGCTCAGAGTATGACTGTCGTACTGCTTTCATTTCATAAGGTCCTTTCACCACCTTTTCTTTTGAGCATGAAATGAAATTAGGTGACCCTGTAACAACAGAACTGCCACACAGTGAATACAGAGGAACGATCTGGTGCTGGCTCTCATTTATCAGCCTGTGACAGAAGTCAGGCCCTCCGAACAGCTCTGAGATGGAAGCAGAAGGGTGGGGTCAAGTGACAGAAAAGAAACACGAAAAACAAAATGAAACAATATAGCTGACGTACACTGATATTACTGACACATGCACCTCACGGGTGTTTACTTGTAAGCCTGATTACACTTTTCCCTGCACAGATTTATTCTTCCACCTCAGACGTTTTAGACCTTTACCATTTCTTTAGTCCATTACATCAGATGTTCCCTTTCACTAGTGATACAGGGGCAACAAAGCACCATAAACAATAACTCACTTACATTTGAGTGGGCAGGCACGCTAAATACCTCAGCCCTGAAGTGCAGCCATAGTTAATATTCTTAATTACATCTCTGTTTGCTCTGTGTAAATATACACTTGCTAACTACTTCATTCTCTCCACCTGTTCAGGCGCTCGTTTACATACACATCTAATCAACTACTCACATGGCAGGAGTGTAATGCATTTAAGCATGTAGATATGAAGCATAAAGTTGATTCAAGTGACTTTAAATGTATAATGCATGGTGGTGTGGTTGTTAGCACTGTTGCCTCGCAGCAAGAAGGTGCTGACTTTGACTTCACAATCTGGCCGGGGCCTTTCTGTGTGTGTGTTTGAATGTCCTCCTCGTGTTTGTGTGAGATCTCTCTGGCTTCTTTCCACAGTTCAAAGACGTGCAATTAGCGTGGTTAGGTTAACTGCTGATTCTAAATTCCCCATAGGTGGTGTGAATATGAGTATAAACAGTCTCTTCGTGTTAGCCTTGCGACAGACTAGCAATCTGTCCGGGGTGTACCCTGCCTCTCACCCTCTGATTATGATAGCTCCAGCCCCCCTCCCTCCGCGCAACTCGATTAACCAGAAGAGCATCGCTTTACGAAAAACACGTCAAACTGTGACACAGATGGGTTACAACAGTCATGCCGAGTGTAATTCCTGTCATCTAAGAATTAAGGCTACACTTTACTTGGGCTCACCGAAATTGGACCCCAAAGATTGGAAAATTGATGAGTCTTGATTATTGTTGCAACATTGATATTGGAGTGTCAGAATTTGGCATAAACAGCATGAAAGCATAGCTCCAGCTGGCCTTGTATCAACAACTCAAGCTGCTGTTGGTTGTGTAACAGTATGTGTGATATTTTCTTGGCACACTTTGGACCCCTTAGTATTAATTAAGCATCAGTTAAACAGCAGAGCCTACCTGAGTATTTCTTATGACCATGTCCATCCATTTATGCCCAGAGTGTAGCCTTCTTCTGATGGCTGCTTCCGACAGGATAATATGCCATTCCACAAAACTCAGATCATCTCAAACTGTTTTTATGAACTGTACTCAAATGGCCTCCACAGTCACCAGATCTCCATCCATTAGAGCACCTTTGTGATGTGGTGGAGATTTGCAATGATGGGTGTGCAGCTGACAAATCTGCAGCAACTGTGCAATGCTATAGTGACAACATGGAGCAAAATCCCTGAGGAAAGAGGGTTTCCAATATGTTAAATGTGTCCAGTGAGTGCATAAAATGTAAAAATGGTAATAAAAAAGATGACCTGTATCTTTTTCTAATCGCATTTCTTACACATCATGAGGTAAATGAATGATATGACAGATTTTATAAGGATTTCATAAGCACATTTTAGATACTTACAATGATATTTCATACAGGCTACAGTATATAAACAATAATAATAATAATGATAAGACTTTATTACCAAGTCTGGCATTTATTAAAAGACATATAGGGTAATAAGAAAAGCTTGTCACATTGAGATTAATTGCTCATCTTGTCCACTGATATCTCTTTTTCCAGCTGCAGAGATGATCCATTGTAACTCCTTCCTTTATTAAAGCTTTCTGTGACTGAAGTTAAATTCATTATTCATAAACCTAAAGACCGGCAGTGCAGCAGTTCTTAAACTGAAGACACAACTGACACAAATTGAATTATTTTAAACATTACAATAAATTAACACTGATGATCCAATATAGCTCATAATCTTTATTTATAGAGCTTTTTAAAATATAAATGTTCATGCTGGGCAACAGCTTGATAAGAAGCAGAATTTATCACAGCAGCATGATGTTCATAGCTCACCTGTGGGTTACATATCAGCAGGTTGTGGCATGAAATAGAAATCCAATTACATTAATCGTTTGTTTTCCAGAATCATCTGCTGCGGTGTCACTTTCAACTGTAGGAAGGTATTATCACCTTTCCTCTCATAAAGAAGGGCAATAAAAGAAGCACTGAAGCTTTTTTTCGTTACTTTCATACAGTGAGAATTTCATTGTCTCGCATTATCACTGCTGCACAGATATTGAGTCACTTGATTCTGAATGAAGCGACCTGGTAGTAAAATTGACTATTTGACAGAAATGTCAGTGAGTCACAAACACTAAACGTTACAGGGTAAATACCATATTGTACTGAGGGATTGATTTCACCTGCGCTGAGTACGTTGGTGACCCTACCTTTTTTCACACTTGACTTTCCACATGATTGAAAGGTGTATTAATAGTGGCTGCAGTGTTCTTATTGGAGGTCCTGGGTTTGTGCATGTTGGTGCTGTATTGACTCAGAGTTTTATGGTTTGAGAAAATAACTAACACCTAACTTATAATAAAATCAGTTGGTTCATACTTCAGCACACTTTAATCACTAGTGGCCACTTTGGTATGGGGTTCATTACAACTGAAGAAGGACCTTAACAAAGACTTGTACAGCTCCTGAAGTTTTTGAGGTGAACAAACTGGAAATGTAGGACTTTTTCTGGGTTTTGTGTGTTATCTATTTTATTATGGCAGCATCAATCTGAACCAAAGCCAAGTGTTTCAATTTAAGTCTTCATCTGTGAGATCAGACCTGCTGGCTTACAAGCTGCTTTATAACAGACCCAATGCACCCCATAGGTCAGTTACATCGCAGTTGATCAGGCTCATCTATATCTATGTCACTTACCTGTATATAAACTACCTGTCCCCACTATTTTCCTCTCAAATTAGCACCATCTTGTGGTGTGCTTCACTGGCACACTGTGATGGACTCATCTAAAGAATTTTTGGTATCCATCCCATTTAAACATGAAAGTATAAGTTCATCAGTACAAACTCAGGTCATAACAAAATATTGGACACTACCTTTACAGGGTGTTTCAAAAAGAATCACAAAGTGCTTTAAAGGGGTAATAACTGGAACACACAATGTGCTGTTAGAAAGAGATTTGTGTATTTCATGTGGTGTAATAACAGTAAAAAACAGTTGGAATGTAAAAATATGGGATGAGTATGACTATCATACGGACATATGCTATGTGTCCAGAGGGAAACACATTTATTTAATTAAATTCATTTTTATTTATACAGCGCCAAATCACAACAACAGTCGCCTCAAAGTGCTTTATATTGTAAGGTAAAGTCTACAATGATACATACAGAGAAAAATCCAACAATCATATGACCCCCTATGAGCAAGCACTTTGGCGACAGTGGGAAGGAAAAACTCCCTTTTAACAGGAAGAAACCTCTGGCAGAACCAGGCTCAGGGATGGGCGGGGCCATCTGTTGGAGAGAGCCAGAGATTAATAACAAGTACTAACCCTTTAACACTTGTGCAAACTGTAGGTTTTTAGTGTAAAACTATATATTTATGTTTGTTTTTTTTTATTTTTACATCAAGTTTCTATGTGAATTATTGAAAAAAGCCTTTTGATAAACTCTCTATCTAACCTTTATACTCCCTCCTTGCTTATGGTGGTCACATTTATCAACCTAGCTTCCTCTTCAACAAGATATTTTGTGGAAAATTATCACACATTATCTACTATCTACAGAGCTCCACCATGACATGGGTGAAAATAATAATATTCCATGGCTGCAAGTTCATAAGATGTGGGAAAGTGATAACTAAATTAGGATCCTAGACCACATATAAAATCTGTTGTTTACTGACCACACAGGACAGGCTTCATAAAGCTTTTATTACACAAAGGATAAATAGAAGATTTGATCAACTTTTATTTAACACTGGCAGGAGTTTTAATGAGATCTTTGAATAGTTATCATGTTGTGAGATTATTCTAACATACAGTTATCGAAGTCTTTACATGAGGCTTCAGCTTGACACAGACTTTAAGCTATGCAGTGCAATGCTGAGGAACTTCAACACAGAAACTGTGTTATTTTGGCAGGTCAGGGCTGTGAAAGAGTATACCTAAAAAAAACCTCCACACAGCCTACAGGTGCCAGATGTTAGAATTGAACAGATGAGAAAAAGATCTGAAAGTACAAAGCAAAGCAAATTAAACTCAAGAGAGAAACCAGCGGTAATGACATCACAAAAACTGAACAGCAATGCAGCAATGAGACTGAGACAGGGATCCAAAATAAGATCACTCAAGAATCCAACTCTCAAAACAACCCACCTTAGTGCTCATGTCAAAAAGTTGTCACGATAAAGAAAAAATTAAGAACCACAATAACCATTAAAAATCAGCAGACAGATATGCATATAAGCAGATGTTCATGGATGTACTAGCGACAGTGTTAGTCATGTTACTGATGTCATGCAGAAAAATCAGTTTAAGTTACAACCCAAATTCCCAAGCTGTAAAAAGATTGCAGTGTTTAATTCTCAATAAGACATAAAACATATTAAATGTTTAAAATGCAAAAGAAAAAAATAAGGTCACTTTGAATTTGATGGCAGTAACAGGGCCATGTTTACCACTGTGTAGCATCCTGTCTTCTTTTAACAGTCTTATTTGTAATGATGTCATGATACTCCAAATATTTTAATGTGGTGAAAGGTCTGGACCACAGGCAGCCCAGTTGTGCAGCTGGACTAGATGAAGCTATGCTGTTGTAATAGATGTACTATCTGAATTAGCAGCGTCTTGCTGAAATATGAAAGGCCTATGAAAAAGATGTCACAAAACCTGTATATATTTTACTGATGCTGCGTTTCCAGAAGTGTAAGCTGCCCATTCTATAGGCACTAATGCCCATGAGAAATGTGGGCTTTTGAACTGAGAGCTAATGACAAGCGGTACCATCCCTTTTCTCTTTCTGGACGATGGGATGTCCACGTTTGTCTGACCGCAGAACAAATCTTCCCTCAACTGTTTCTTGTTAGCATCACTAACTTTTCCAGACTTTTGTTTCTCCGGTCCCAATCCTTTGAAACGTTTTGCCATCAAATCCAAAAATCAGCTAACATCTCTGCTTTCTATGTTGTACTGTCAACAAAATATGGGTTTATGAGATTTACAAATGACTGCATTAATAATCATAATAATGATGATAATAATAATAATTAGAAGGAATCAATATGCATATTAGAACTTGTGCATACTTGCCAGTTTTTACAGTTTGAATGCTGCTTTTCCCCCCCAATTGTTCAACTCTTCTTCTCTACACCATTTTTGAAATTTATCCGGGCCTCATCTTTCATAATAACTGTGCAGATCTAACCCAGTGTGCTCAGTAAATATGCAATATAAAGATATAGGCATAATTTAGTTATAATGTGGCCATAGCTTATTAACTCAAGGCTTATCAACTTAAGGCCACAACTTAATTGTCCATAATAATTCATAACTACTGTAATTACTAATCTTATAGCCAGATTATAATATTTTACTACTGATAGCATGTCATCACTGAGGCTCTGTGGACTACAGATAGTGTGGTTATGTCCCTGAAAACGGCTTGCTGAAGGGAAAACTTGACCCTTCTGCTGCTGGCTCTCATCATCCAAAGAAACTACAATCCTGCCCTGTTTTCTCAGCATGTGCTGTGCCAGTGTCACAATAAATAACAAAGAAACCTCTACTCTCTTTGGAAGCTTATTAATGCTTTCGTAATATATTCCATGATTAGAGGGAAACTAGTATCAGAAACTTTCTACAAATGTGTAAAGACACCATTCATTTATTGACCTTTGACATTACAAGCAAAGATTAAACTGATGCAATGTCCCTGAGACGATCCCCTTAGGTGTTAGTTATATTTTTTATTAATCACTTCTTAACATTTATATGATTTAAACCAACATGGCCCCATATTCATGCAACATGAGCCCATGGGAAATAGATTTAGAAATTACCCAATCCTTCTGAACAGTCTCTCATAGCGCCTTGTGTGTTCTGTGTGTAATTCGGCAGGAGAATGCTGGTGATACGTATTATGCATCAGAAACACTTGGTTTTTGGAGATGGTTAATTGGCTAAATTGTGAGTACTTTTCCTCGAGAGTGAGGGGCATTTTTAACAGGCAGCAGTGTTCAGTTTAATGAAAGCGTTAACCATCTAATGGAGTGCACTGCGGCTAATGAAAGGGAGAGTTTACCCTGACATCTATAGATGCTTCTAAAGATAGTGAATTTTAGTTTTACCACAATCCAGCCTTCAACTTTACATTGGCTGATCTCTGTGGTAGTGAGCTGTCAAGCTCCGTCATCAAGAAGTGAGAGTCATGCTGATTTACTTGCTGGGTCCTTTCAGCTCACCCGGATTGGGTCGAAAGAAAATAGCAGGAGGGTAATGAAACAGTCTGAATGTGTGTGTGTGTGTGTGTGTATAGATGGACAGAGGTGCGGTGTTAGTTTGTGGGTCTGTTTGGAAGAGATGACAGAAAGGAGACAGCCTCAGCAGAAACACAAAGTCAGAGGAAATGACAGTGTGAATGGCAACAGAGAGAATAAGAGGAGTGGAAGAGAGATAGGTGGGAGAAAAAAAAGGTTTGTTGGGAATGAAATGAAAAAAAGAAAAAAGACATATAAGAGGAAAAGGAAGGAGAGGCTGAAAAACGTTTGGAATGCAGAGTGATGGGGAATGCAGGAAGATTCGGGTATCTGGCCTTGCAGTGGCATGCAGAAATTGGCAAGCCAGTGAGCTATTGTGGTCCTGCCTGAGAGAGAAGGAATTGAATGGATCCAAGTACACAAACTGCTCAGCCTTAGTCATGACGACGCCTAGTATTCACCCAAAGGCCTGCGTGCACTTTGATCTTTCACAGAAACTTTAAGTGACTTTCCTAAAGAGGCACAAAGAATCCAAACTTCTGAGCTAAAAGCTGGAGAGAAATGACTAAAACTTAAGTTTTGTTAAATATCATTTGGCATAGGTGCAGTTAATGGGGTTGGGTTAACTGCTGATTCTAAAGTGTCTATAGATGTGAATATGAGTGTGAATTGCTGTCTGTTTCGCTGTGTTAGGCCCGTGACAGGCTGGCAACCAGAAATATGAAGCAATGACATATGAACCCTGCTCCGGGTCCAAACGACACTGCGTTTATTAAGGCTCTTGGTTTTTAGCGAGTTTTAATGAACAAGCCCTGAAAAATAGTCGGTGAGCACTGCCGGCCTCTCTGGGTTTTTATTATCCCTATTCATCTGCAGCACATTTTAAAGCTGTCGCTGCTGTTTAGCTTTTTGTCTTCATTTATGTCCGAAGTGGCAGCAGAGATGTACGTGTTAATGTTTCAGAAATCCCTCAGTCAGAATATGGTGTATCATCTTTAGCTAAAACTAGCAAGCTAACTCCCTGCTAACTTCTACCCATGTTAAACTTCATAAATCCTGCTTTTCATGAATGCTCGGATGTTAAACTTAATTGTTACACCTGGTAGAGCAGCCACACGGATCATTTTATTAAAGATGAAAGAGTTCTTAACTCTCAGTGATGCTGCAGTGTTTGTTTCAATTTGGGAACTGAAGAGGATTTTGGACCCAGAAATGGCTAATCATGTCAGACTTCAAAGGTTGGGTTGTCTTTTTTGTTTAACACCTTATTCTTCCTCATAGTACTGCTTATGGCAGTAGCTGTAACTGCAGGCCTTGGCTAGACTTCGTAATGAAAAATTGTAAGACTGCTACTTCTCTGTCAAGCTGACCTTACTGAATGAAAGGCTTCATACTGTCTTACTTTGTCTATATGTAATCTTTCAGATATACCGCACGCTGATGTACGAGTTATAGTGTTATAATGGAATTCTGTGACCACGGCAGATCACAAGTCTCTTAAAATATTCCAGGTTTACATGGTCAAAAACCATGCACACTTCCGTTGTACTCTGTACTGTTGTTTGAACTCCTTGCAAAGACAAACTAGCTTTGTGCCCTTCAGTTTATCTCCACAACACCTTAAGCAGAGATCAGTAAAATCTGGTAAACTCACTTTTATTCAACCAGCTGTGCCAAGTGGCATCCCATGAGGAAGTTTGGGAACCGTGAGGGTACAGCTTACAAAAAACTTTTAAACACCCTAATGTGTGAAGTGGGTGCGCTTCCATCAGTTGTAAACATTTAACATCAACAATAAAGACTGACGCAGATGTTATTAAACCTGTTCTAAAAAGTCTCAACTGCAACTTTACCAACTCGAATGTTACAGAGATGAAGCATAACAAAACCTACACACGTTAGTCATGCTAGTAGTAGGTGGCCCCTTCAGTGAATGTGTCATGCTTATCCAAAAAAAAAAAAGAAAAGAAAAGAAAGAAAAAGAATACAAATGAAGGCACCAGATGCGCTTTTATAACAAATATAGCCTGCAACCAACACAACAAGCTCTAGGGAGAAAATGGTTAGCAACAGAAAGCAAACTTTACTATACTGATCAGAACTGAGCAACAGAAACTAGTTATGAGCATTTCAGGTCATCCATCCATTTATGCATCCTGCTAACAGAGGGTTAGCAGGATGCATAGAGCATATTTAAGTTGATGTTTAACTTGATTCATTTTCATGGATATTATTATAGGTTCTGGCTTCTTTTAGTTACACAATTATACAGTCATACAATACTGATTTTTAACAGTAACGCAGTAAGTGAATGTTAATGATAGCTCAACCCATTCATACCCATTAAAACACTTGTGCTGAAAATTGGCTTTCACTGTTTACATGTCTACAGTCCACCAGACACTGCCTTTGCAACTGTCACTGCATTTTTCTGCTTATTAGTTATAGGCTTCTTTACAAATGAGGACTGTAAGACCAAACAAAACATGTGCAAAGTTACAGATTAACCAACCCGACAGTGGAATAAACATTTCGTTAATTAGAAAATTAGAGAGGAAAATTCATAAACTTTGCTTTGCAGTGATAATTAAATATTATGGATTGTTATAATGTTGCCGTTTTTGGTACACATTTCCGTACACAAGTACATTGACTAGAGCATTACTGCAGGACTTTCACTTGTAATGGAGTATTTTTTTACAGTACTATAACTACAAATACCAAACTAAGTTGCTGAATATTAACCATAAAGAAAAGGTAACAGATCACCCTTATATTATGCATAGAGGGATTAAGTTTTGAAAATTCACTCTGAATCATAAACAATATAAAAAATGGATATAGCTTCTGGATCTGAAAAATAAAGCCAACTGGAAGTGCACTAAACCTGCAGTTTTTTCAAAAGCCACCAGGAGGTGATAACTGTGGCTGCAAAAACAATCTAAGTCCTGCAGAAATGCAGGGACAAACAGCCCTCTGCCCAGAACTCTTTCCTGCTGACTTTATGGGCTTTTCTAGGTGTCAGAAAGGAGGTTTATCCAGAATATGCTCACTGGTCAGTGATTCAAGAGTGAGATGTGATGAGAGTGAAAAGGCTCGTCTCGAGGCTACAGACCCAGTGGGTGATGTCGCAGCAGCTATGCCTATCTATTATACTTTTCCATGGTCTTAATTTGCAGCTAATAGCTGTCAGAGAAATATAATGAGCTACATTACATTGGAGAAAATGCACTTAGTTGCTTCCCATGTTTGATGAGAGTTGAGATGTGCTAAAACAAGCTTAATCGAGCCAGATTTCCTGATCATCTGATGGGGTCATATAACAAAATACCGCACAGCGTATACACAGCTGGTAGAGCAGAATGCGTGGTCGCCGGTGTATGAAAGACCTGGCTCAGACTGATGATTTTGCTGGCATTGCTCCTCCGCCCTGACTTATGCACGCACACAAACACACAATCGCGCACACACAACTGTAAAAGAAGCTGTTAGAGAGCTGACAGGCCGCCATCTGCGGCGCGCCATCATTAAGACGGGCCTGAACGCAGATTCATGAGCAAAGCTATTCAACAACCTGGCCACAATAAAGATGAGGAAGATAAACAGGGTTAAGATGCACATTAATCTTTTTTTGATTTGGATAAGCAGTTCGGTGTTCATGTATATGTGCGTTCTTGCCTGGAGCCTTTTATGTTAATGTGTAAGATAAAAACAGACAGTACTTATGGGAGAGGCAGAGTGGAGACGGAGTAAGAGACTGTCAGGCCTGAGATGATGCTAAACCCCTTGTTGCTTTTCATAATCTTCTTGAACTTTGGCAGTGTCATTAAGCGATAATGCAAGATAATGCCAGAGATCCGCATCGATTCGCCATGCCTGCCAGATGAGGCCAATATCGACCCAAGAACAAGGTTAGGATGAGAAGTCTTTTCATGCCTCTAATTTATCTGTTCATCTCAAAGCCAAGTTGTATTGCAAAAAATAGCACAAATCTGACCTAAAAAAGAATGCATTTTAATGTCTTTTCAGAGAAAAATCTTCTTGTAGGACCCTCTGTATGTTTTTATAAGCCATATGGACACTCGGCTCAGAGCGTGTAGGTGCATACTGGTCCTCGGAGCCAAACATTTGAGGGCTTTGGATGAAATTTAAGCGATTTTTTTGGAGCGCTGCTCCAAGTGCCTGTAACAAATCTCTCAGTACAACACAGCAACAGAGGAGAGCTGAAGGTCATTTTCAGCTTTGAATTTAACAGAAATTCCCAGTAAGCACTCTTAATGAGCACTGTCCTTGGAACTTGAGCTGAGTGAAAAACATCAGCGAACACGCCTGAGCAGGGAGCGTAAAAGAGACGCTACATTCAAAGTGACTGATTGTCGTCGTGAAACTGAACCCAGCAGTGTGGATTCTTCCGGTGTTTTGGAATAATAATGAAATGAGTGAGTCACATATCAAAAGAGTTGAGAAAAATGAGAAGAGCAATGCAGGGAAGAAATACAGAGAAAGAGACTGAGGGAGTGAAGATGAGATTGGCTTCTTACACAAAACAGTGTTGTGAGGCAATGAAACCATGCATTGATAGGAGAGCACTCATCAGAGGAAGTTCAGGTGAAGTGAAGGTCTCCGAGGTTAGATGGTGCAACAGTAGAAGTATTCACAAACTGCTTCCAAAACAAAAGCCCTCCCACTCATTCGAATTCCCCTTTCACCTTCTTCCTTCCTTCCTCCTACCTTTGATCCTCCTCACTTGTCTGTCTCCTCCTTCTTTTCGTCTTTTCCTCCTACGCTTTTTCACTTGTGCCACTGAGGGATTCGCCCTTGGCAGCCTACTCTGTTGCCTCAGCCAGAACTGAGTTGGAATATTAAGAAAAAAAAAAGAGGCCAAAATTGTATTAGTTTTATTTGTGTCTTGGATGTGAGGAAAATATTTCGTCTCATCTAAAGATATTTGGAAAGGATGTCCTGAGCACATTTTGGTCAGCGAGGAGCAGATGGAGCTTAGAGCAAAACTGAATCTCTCACATATAAATGAACACAATGGTAACTGGAGAGGACACACTCTGATGACACACAAGCAAAAACGTTCAGTTTGGTTTTTCCAGGAATGAATGGGACACGGTTGAGACCGTGGACGATAAAATAATTCGACAAAAACCGAGTTTACAGCCATTGGTTACATTCGTTTTTCAGCACTTAATTATTTCTTACAGAAGGCTTTTACATCAGCACAGGTTTTGGACTGAAAAAGCTTAAAAAACTCACATTTCTATTTTTAAAGGACAGCATCATCTACTAAACATTCACCTTCTCTGCTGTTGACCTGTAACGAAGTAACTGACACAATCTCAGCCTCAGTCTCCAATTGTTAACGAGCACAACCTATTGCAAGCCTGACTGAACAACTGAAACCATCCTTGTGTGTCAAGGAGCTGTCTTTTGGAGAATGTTGTAATTATATGAGAGATACCATAATTTACTTAATGGTCTATCCAGAAAGTCTATGGTCCAAATTTTGTGAATGAAATTCTGGAAAAATCAGGAGCCACCCCTCATTTCTTTATTAGTATTTGCAATTATTTAAAGTGGTCTGGAGCCACAGTTCTCCAGGCTTGTTGGAGGGTTTTCAAATGTCTTTTTTGGACATTAGCTATTTTTTCCATTTGTTATCAGTGGATCTTTATACCTTAAAATTTCAGAGCAATGTTTTTTTTGTTTGTTTCAGTTTTTTTGGTAAAGCACTTAACACTGAATCATTCAATCGTAAAAAGGCACCTAACACAAATGATGTTCATCTTTTGAACCATTTGTTTCTTTAGCTGACTCTACAAAGAAAAGGAAAATGGACAAAGATAGCATAGTTTGACAGAAATAAAATAGTATTTTTGTATCAACAATGTGATTTCCAAAGAGCTAATAGTAAAATCCTGGCACATCTCAGCATGGTGTGGAACAGTTTGGTTCAACTTGTTAGTCTTGGTAATAATGTCAAACACACTGCCAGTTAGGGATGGGTATCGTTTAGGTTTTATCCGATACCAGTACCAAATCTGAACTTTTGAAACGGTGCCGGTGCTTAAACGGTGCT
>NW_005187457.1:522031-539979 GCF_000239375.1 Pundamilia nyererei
CTTAAAGCACTTGTTGCAGGCTGCTGAGTTTGCATCTTTTGCTGTGAAGTACAGCCAGACTTTTGACCGCTTCGCCTTGGGCATTTTTTATCTGTCGCTCGGCTCTAAAAGAACGTACGTACCTGGGCCTGCCTACTACGCTTGCAAAGGTAAAATGATTGGCTAGAATCCAAAGTGTATGACATTTCAGGAAAAAATAAAGCACCGAAATGTGCGCTGCTTTTCGGTCTGATTACTACTGTGTACCCATCCCTACTGCCAGTACAGTAAAAGTATGCATGGATATATATATATAAAAAAAACTGTTGAATATTATCAGTCATGGATTGGCCTCCCCAGTGAAGCTGTCATGGTTGGCTGTGTGGCAGGCAGGCAAGCAGGAGTGGTGGATCCAAAATGCAGGACTCAGACACAGAAGTACAACTTAAAGCGCAGCTTTATTGCTGGGAAAACCTCTTACTAAACTAAATCCACCAAAAGACAAACAAAAAACGCTGGTGGACTAAAACACTGTAGCAGAAATACTGAACTGTAGCTGGAGCCGAAACACAGCAGCAAACCACACAGCTTATTGAGGGTACAACACGACACTGACTCAGAGAAACACAGGGTTTAAATACACTGGGAAGTAACGAGGGGAATGAGACACAGAAGGAGAGCACAGCTGGGGGAAATCAGAACTGACGAGACAAGGAAGCGTAAAGTGAACGCATTCACATGAGACACGGACCTTCAAAGTAATACAGGAAGTATGACACAGAGACGCGAACTTGACACGGTGGAGACAGCAACTAAGAACCACAGAGACATAACCAGTAAGGCAGAGGACTCGATGACCCAAAAGACACAGAGGGAAACTCAAACATGCAGACACAGACTTACACAGAACAGAGGGGACACAGAGAGACATAAAGGGCAAGGGATCAAAACTAGAAACCATAGAATAAATCACACACAAGTACAATAATACAAAAATCACAAAGAACTGAAAACGCTGGGTCAGGAGACCCAGGACCCTGACAAGCAGTTTGAGATCATGTTGAGAGAGGACGTAACAAAAGGCAGTGAACATTAAAAGAGGAGTTCTGTTGAGCTCCTCAGAACTTCACAAACTGCATTTCCATTTACGTTAGCAGATATTTCAATAACTTACCTCACGTATTTCCTATTTTCCTAGCAAAATAACAAAGAAATAAAGGGTTACTCAAGACTTTTGCACATTACTGCACATGAATGCGACAGTGGGAAGGAAAAACTCCCTTTCAACAGGAAGACGTCTCCATCAGAACCACGTTCAGGGATGAGTGCCATCTGCTGCGACTGGTTGGACGGTGAAGGGAGAGAGAAGAGAAAAGAAAAAGGAAAGCACAGAGAGACAGGAGAAAAGCACAAACAACTGGAGAGAAAAGACAACATTTGACACGCTGCAGTGGTATGCGAACACCTGGACAGTCAAAAGAGGTGAGTGGACAAGACATGCTTGTCGTATCGCCGTATAACACCTCAAGTTCTGCAGCAGTCTGACCCTGTTGCTCGCAGGATCATCGCCAAGGGATGATTCAGGGTCACCTGATCTAGCCCTAACTACAAGCTTTTTCAACTGGTAGGTATATGTGTCATCATAGATAAAAAGAAGCCCTCCAAAATAAAATGCTGGCTTTTTACATTTATATATAGTCTCTTCCTCTATAGCCATTTAGCTCTCTCCCCTTTCCCCAATATTTATGCTTACCTAAACCAGCCAGTTTATGGCTGCTTCATTCACCAAACGACAAACTATTTTTTAATAAACATATATATGTTTTAGGGCTGGATGGCTCATCTGCCACATCTGCCTTCAAAGGCTTTTTCCTTTAATATTTGTTAGTTTTTAAAAATGAATTTACAGTTTTTAAAAAAACAAACAAACTTATTTATCACCTAAGGTTTTACTTTTTATTTTGATTAGTATTGATTATACGAACAAAGCGATTAATATAATTTGTATTAAATCCTCAACACACCAAGGTGACTTAGAAAGATTCTGATTCTGGTAATTTGCAGTGATGAACAGTGTACTGCACATAAATGACAACATGCTAATAATAATAATAATAATAATAATGATAATAATAATAATAAAGAAAAGTTTAATTCAATGCAAAATAAGGTGCATACTGTTTTTAAGTAATTCAAACACAAATAACCACGCTGAGCAAGAAGTTAACGGATCCAAACAAGGGTTTCCTTTAATGATCATTTGTCTTGTAAAGAATATAATACAGGGACAGGACTGGAATTCATAAGAACATACATCAATAAATATGGATAAATACTTGTGGACCACATTCACACAGCTGTAGATGAGCCCAGCGTCAGCGATATTGTGTCTGTGCTCACAGTCGACACGAACACACACAGACTGAAGTGTTGTGCAGGGAACAGAGCCAAAGAAGTGATGTTTGTCAGTTTGGCAAACTATTACTTTGCTTCCATCTCTCCTGTTGACCGAGCGCCTCTTGTTTTTCTGTTGCAGCGGTATAAACCAGCAGCGTGTGAGCTGACGAGAGGAACAGAAAGCAGGCGATGGGTTTTTCATCCACAGAGGCTGTGTGAATATGGCCCAGAGAGGCTAAACAACAAACACACCCAGAGTTTAAATGGATTGTTCTAACAAAAAACTTTGAGTATTTATATCACAGAGGAGAAAAGGGAGCATTTTCACTGCTTCCTGCTTTGCGTTTGTCATAATCCCACTGTAACATATCTTCATTCATCCATCCATCCCAACCATTTTCTTTACAGTGATAAATTGTCTCAACTCAGCATCAGACAGAGCTGCGATGTTATACAAATACCAGCAGTGTGGTTTCCACTATGTTAGATAAGTGATGCAGCAGTCCTCAGGAGGGAGGCGAAAGTTTAAAAAAAATCCTCATGAGATAGTTATGAGATTGAGATGGGGAGTTATGAGAGTAGTAGTATGCATATGGGACAGGATACTACCTGGAGTGTCTTATGGACACATAGGAGTGCTATAAGCTACACCAGTCTGTTTTCCTGTCATTTAAAAAACGCTCAGCAGTCAGTCAATGCAATTGTACCGCCGATGCCATCGACGGACTTAATAAGAACCCAGGACAGACAGCCTAATCACGAAATCAATAGTCTGTCTGCGTGTGATTGAGGAAGGACAACAGCCTCTAATGCTCTTATCAGGCTGTCATGACTGATGAGTGTCCTGTTCAAATGCATCAGGTCCAGAGAACAGAAAGATGTTACAATACATGGGGGAAAGAAGTTCTTGGTTTCCTTCATCCCCACAAACATACGCTCTTTGCCATTGCAAACAGGCGGTAGACTTGACTTTGACCTCTGGCTGCTCCAGTCTGCAGGTCAGGGTGTCCTAGTCGTAGTCTCGCTAGTGTGTGAGTGCAGATGTGTGAATGCTTTATGTATGGAATAAGCACTTTATAAATGTGTGTTTGAATGGGTGAAAGCAGCCTGTTGCACAAAGCGCTTTAAATGAAAATCGCTGCAATATGATTAATGGCTCTGATCATTCCTCAGAAAATTCATTTATAACACTAATAGGCATCACAGTACTATTAGGCATTTAACTGATCAATCCTCGAGGTATGTGCAAAGTGACTGATACTTTCCATTTACACTATGAGTTGCCCAATTTTACAGATGTTAAACTCTTAAACAGCTGTTTTTGTTTTCTCGACTATAACAGAACTACGATGGCGCTGGTTTTGTAGCGCTTGAAGCGCCTTGAAAAACTAAGCTTCAATGTCTTTTCCTCAGAAATATTTTTTCTATAATCAAGATAGCCTTGCCAGCAGTATCACTTTGCAAAAGGAAGCACGCATATATCTGTGACAAGAGGTTGTGCCCATGACACTGTGACAGGATGTAAACATTAATGATCCTTCAGCTGAATACTAATGCAGCTTCCTTTAATTTAGAGGTATAGTTTGGCAGACAAACTGATACAGGATGTGTTTCTTTTAAATAATTAACAGGTGGTGACTTCTGCAAAGAAAATACATTGCTGCCATGTTTTTCAAATGCATAGTTTGTCATTACAAGTTCCATTTAATTCTAGAGAGAGAAGGCAGCCATCTCTCAGTTGCAGATAACTACAGAACTGGGTAAGTCAGACCATATGCAATCTGAGAAGGATAGTGGAAAAACATGTATATTTGATAATGGGGTGAACTATGCCTTCAAGTCGTCATCCTAGAAAGATTTTCTCTTGTAACGTTGTTTTATTATCTGCAATTTCATGCTGGGATATTAGATTTTTTTTCCTCTACGTACACTGGAAATTACATTGGTGTTTATGAAGGCTGCTGCACCCGCCTCGGTCACACTCTTCCAACTAGGCACGTGCTTCATCAAAAACATGTACAACAAATTTAACCGAGCTGCGCTCCCGCTGTCAACATTCAGACAGAGGGCAATCAGACAGTCACAGCTACAAGCACAAGAAGATGCCACTGCACTCCCATCAATCCAATTCTTATCTCATGTATGCGGAACTCAGTAAGTGGGTAACAATTACGATAGGTGGCTAAGCCTGAGAAGAGGCCTTCTGGCTGCGAAGACGTTCAGCGTTTTGCCCGCTGCTTTCCCCCCCGAGGCGTGGTGCTGAGCCAAGAGACAGCTGGCAGAGACCGCTGTTAACTCATTCATCTTCATAATTAACACTCACAATTATAAGAGTTTGTCGCTTTCTGTTTGCCTGCCCTCGGGGCTCTGACTAGAAAGCCCGACGAGGGAAGAGGAGAGGAGTGTGGGTGGAGGAGATTAAAAGGAGGAGTCAAAAGCAAAGAGAGACAGACACTGTTTGAAATTTCAAGAGGGAAAGTGTGGCTGTTTGAATTCATTGAAAGATTTTTTTTTCTCCTCTCTGCCGGTGAGAAAGGTTAACCACCTTTAAAAGACCAGCTCAGTCCCAGCGGATGTGCAAAAGCTAAATTGTTCATTACCCTCAGTCCAGAGGGCGAAGCTCTGCGTTAAATTCAAACGGATCTTTTATGTGCTGTCTATTATACTTCTGACTTATCTCTTTTTTAAAATAAAAAATGGAACATTATCAGTAGAAATTCCACACATATCAACCTATCAACTCATGTGGGATAGAAGATTTAAATATATTTTCTGCATCTTGTTTGGAAGGCCTAAAAATCTCTGCAGAGGCAATGAAAAATTGACAGTCGTCAGACTCTCCTTAAACCCAAATGTCTAGTCTTATTAACCACTAGAAGCTGGCTTGTATTCATTTCCTTATCACTTTATCGCATTAAAATTTAGTCCTGTCACACAGCTCAACCTTTACGCAGCTGTAATTAAACCGTCCCTGTGTGTCAACTCTGATTTGAATTAGGTCTTCGGTCTGCCCTTTTATTCATCCGCTTTCTTTTATCAGTCTATTTTACAGGAAAGACAGAAAAAAAGAAGTTTGTCTCAGTCTGACATCATCGAGTGACAGCTGTTTGACAGCTATGACAGTTCTTTGGGCTTCCTGTCTGTCACTCTTTACTTTCCATTCGCTGTCCGTCAGCAAAACCTTCCCCTTGTCATGGCTGCTCTGGGGTTCTGCAGATAATGCAACTTGTTAATTAGGCATGCAGCAGATTAATTAAACTGATACAGGGATCTACGATCACTATTCTTCTCCATGTGGAGGAGCGTTGTCATTGCCAAGGTGAGGGGAGATAAACAAAGGCGGGGGGGATTTATGTGCGCAGGATAGATTTTCTTACCTCAAGTGACTTTATATAACCCGATCCTGGTTTAGTGTTTTCATAAGATGCGCGAGAGGCTGCTGAAAACCCTGAGTCTACGCTTTCTCCACTAAAAAACAAGTTAAACTGAATTTAGGTGTGCTTATTGTCCACTTCCCGACAAAGATGAAAGGTACTAAAGTGTATAGGTGGTGATCATAAAAGTATAACGAGATAGAGAAACGAGGGATAAAAGTGCTGGGGTGTAATCCCAGAAGCTCTAACCCCAAGTGCTGGCTTTAAAAAACAGCAATTTAACCTGGCAGTAAAGGGGAAGAAAAAGGGAGCAAAGTGCTTGTTCTATCCATCTCAATCCCCTCTTTAAAAGAGGAGACACGACAGGGGCGAGCTCAGGTGTGAACAGCTGCGAGACTCCAGAAATGGCAAGCCTTAATCTCTGCTGATCCTTTATATCGTCATCCACTGGGACCTCAGCCATTGTCGGCGTCTTCAGCCATAACGCACACATGCGGCATCCACATAGACAGACACGAGACGAGCAAGAGCTTGTTGTCTCCGTCTCCTCTGCATCATATTCATCCTCATACTCTGCACAAAGCTCTGATTCATGATGCAACAATCTCAGCTTGTTGTCGTGCTTGTTTCCCACTACTTGCTCAATTCTTCCTGCTTCAGAGGGCTGGTTAAGGCTGAAGACTACACTACAAAAATGTACATCTTCAGTCCTTTAATCTTTAAACCTTGTTCTGAATATCAGTGTTATGACAACCGATCAAATTATGATTTCAGTGACAAACACAGACAAAAATCACTAATATTTTCAGAGCATCTGAGAGATTGAATCTTTGTAGCCCCTAACTTTACTTTTTGGTTCAGTCTCATCAGCACTCTTTCCACAAGCAGCAACTGGCTGTTTTCAGTAAAATAATAATAATTTTTTTTTTTAAAAACCTAATGAAATGATACAAATCTAGCAGGCAGCTAGCTAACTTTTAACTACTCACTGCTAATAATGCCCTACAAAGGCTGGATGTTTAAAAATTGAGACAAACAAATCCCGAACTGTTAGCCATGAAAAGGTTGTGGCACAGTGGTTACACTGTTGTCTCACTGCAATATGGCTCTTGATTTGAACCTCATGGTGAGCGTGGGTGTCTACGTGCAGTTTGGAAGTTCTCCCTGTGCCTCTGAGGATTTTCCAAACTGGTGTGGATGTGAGAGGGTGTGGTTGTCTGTGTCTCTGTGTTAGCCCTTTGATGGGACATGTGCTCGGAGTACCCTGGCTCTACCCATATAACACCTGGGATAAGCTTATTTCCAGTTTATCTCTGTCTTGTCAAACCAAAGTTACTTTGAAGATGGCAACTGAGTGCAAATGGTCACGGGCCAGATTTCAGTCTTCGAAACAACTGTTTTAAAGGCAGCGAGGTTGCAAGTTAATTGTAAACTGTCCCAATAATTTTGTTGTCCCTGTTTTCCCTAGTGTGACTGTAGCATAAGCTGGACAAACAGATAAAAAAAGTGGATGCTTTTAAAACATATGTTTTAAACTACCTGGGAGTGAAGATTTAAGTTTGTTTCTATAGCAACATTTCCCCCTGTATTAATGGCCAAATCAGCGTTTTACTTTTCTTGACCTGTTGTCCTGATGAAAGAAAGTCCTGTGTTTTTGTGATATATAAAAGTGTGATCTCACTGCCATGTTTGCTAATCATTTGCACGTCTACATAAAATTAATTGCAAAATTGAACAATAGGACAATATCACTCAGAGAGGGACTGAATAATACTTATGCACCTAGCTAATGCAGTCCTTGGTCTGACACACCCCAATATGAATGTACCCATACTTTTGTTGAATACACAATGCAGCAAAAACAGCAGTAAACCTTCAAAATAAAGGCGAAGCAGATACGTGATAGGCTCTTCACCCTGCTGCATCACCTTGATTAATTCACAACACACAATCCCACAGCAGCTCAAATTGTGAAAAAAGACAAAGCAAATGCGGGACTGCTGAGCTGAGTTGAGACAAGCTGACATCAAACGTTCAGATTCCCCCTCTACAATGACAGGTGTGGATGTATGACGCAGCAGGAGGTGTTTGATATTGTTCAACACTTCTGAAAAGTGACTGATGTGTGATGTGATGTGCTGAAACTGCAATGGGAAGGGATGCGATTTCCATTTTCCTCTGGGGTCAAGCATCTGATCTAAAGTAATGGTCTCACACTGACAAGAAGATACAACGCTAACAATTAAAATAATTCAACTACAACTGCTTCTGAATGAAAGAAAATCAATTAAATCTGTTTCGGAACAACTCAGCGTCGCTTTAAGTCAAGTACAATGCCTTACAAAGAGCGAACCAAAAGCAGCAGAGTCAAGAAATAAACACTGAGTATTTGTAAAAAATAACTATGTGTTCAACAGACAAAAGGCTCAAGTCAACAACACAATGTCTTCCTTGACTCGTCTGATTTTGATACAGCAAATTCAATGATGTAATCCCTATTTAGGAACTTCTCTCTGAAGAATGTTCAGTGTGGCTCTCAAAGATTTTTTTTTTTTAAAAACAGGTCAGCGTAGCCCCATGTTTCAGGTCATCGTTGAGCTCGAGGGGAGAGTAAGTGGGTCAAGAAAGAAGGTAGGTAAGAGACAGCAAGGGTATGACCAGAACGTCGGACCGAGAAAGGAAAGTAAAAAGAGTACAAAGGGATTTATTATTGTCCTGTTGATGCAGTTGACTATGATACAGGCTGACTTGGAGAGCTAAGGGCAGGACAATGCAGTGCGGGACAAGGCCGGAGGGAGGCGGCTTGGTCAGAGAGTTTTGGGCTGTTATTGTGAAGAACTGTTTGGGGAAATGGGGACGACAGGGAGACAGGCAAACTGCAGCTGGCAGCAGAGGAGAAAAAGGGGGGGGGATGATGGTTTTTTTGGTTCAGAAGCGGGCGTGGTTGTGACCCTGGCCTCCCTCTCTGCCGTGGTGGCCTCCCTCTCTGTGGCTGTGCCTCTTGTGCTTTCTGCGCTCTCTCCTGGTCTTGTGGTGGTGGCGCCGGTAACGGTGAGCTCGCCGGGCTGGAGGAACAACCAAAGTGGAAGAGAGAAGTAATTCAGTATGTAATGAGATGAAAGTGAAGGGTAGAAAAGTGATGCAAGCGGGAGATGAATCACTGGCAAGCATCAGAAGTTTTTGAAACCAGGTAAGATGCGAGAGAACGGATCAAAACGCAGGAAGGTCAAAATGCGCAGATGGTTTAACTGTTTCCACCACACTGAGGGAATCTGTTTTATCTCTCATTGAGTAGACTGGGCGCCTTTAGCAAGGGCACAATGAGCTAGCCACCCACTCACTGCCTCGGTATAAGCTTGTTCCTGGTGTGTACTGCCAAATTAGATTGCTCCATCCCTTTCTGGGTTTGCCAACAAAGAAATGTCGTCTGCAAGGAATGATAACAACATCATAACTCTGGGCCATAAAAACAACTCTGTCCAAAGATAAAGAGTCATAAGCAAAGGAATCTTTATCGCTTTGAACAGAAGTTACATTATTTCAGTATTTCATCATTACTGTCACACTGTGAGCAAAGTGAAGTGAAATACAAGGCTCAGTTTGTTGAATATTCCATATAGATCAACCGGCCTATGAGGAAGAGAAAATTATGGTGAAAAGTTATGACATCAAATCGGTATATTCTGTCGCAGTTAGTGTGAGCAGTTTAAAAATTGATAAAAGTAAAGTTTATTTTAAAGAAGATAAGGTATTCAGTGAAAGAAACTGATTTTCTGTGCTGTTTTAGAAATACCCGGCAGCAAGTGCAATATCACCACAATGTCATCACTATCACCATCTGTGCAGGATTATTTTGTGCAGATGTTTTACATGTGCAAAACAACAGTACTGTGGAAAAGTTTTGAGCCACTTGAGCCGTTTTAAAGTTGTAGCTGTAATTTTCAGCGCTTAATGAACGTCTACCAAAGATTTTCTTTAGATATTGACTGTATTTTCTTTAATTTTCAGTATTGTCTTGTACTTGACCATTTTTAGAGGACTGTGCTTTTGTTTATCAAACCACTTAACACTGACCTATTAATCATTCAAGCAGAAAAAGACACTTAACTCAAGGGATGAATCGGTGATGTGTCTACACACAACACGCAACTTAACAAAGATCCAATTTTAAATGACAATTTCAGATACACTTTGTTACAAGCGGCATGTAACCTGTCCCTACTTTTTTAGTTTAATCTACATAAAATTCCAAAAATGAAAATTCAAGTTTTGTTGGATCAAAAAATTGACTTTCAAAGAGCTTTAGCTGGAAACCTGTCAGTATGTTCTTAAAAAGTTGAGGAAATTAAACAAGTGGAGTACAAAGAAAAACTCTCATGTCTAAAAATTGTGAAACAACAGTATATGAAGGCCAGGTCCTTAAGAAATAGGAAGAATCCAGCAAAGACCTGATACAGGACCTGAAAAATGCACCGTGCCGTTTAACTGATTCCTCTACTGTTTACTGAAGCATACAACATCCAAAAAGGAGCTTTAAATGTCCTTCAAGAATCCTGGAGAGTTATTACTATTTAAAGAAATTACAAGAAAGTTGGCTAATAGAGTTCAGGCTGTGTTGAGGAATAAAAGTGGTTACACCAAATATTGACTCAAACACATTAAAACTGCATAACCGCTATTTTTGCATCATATACTGCGTTTCCTGTATTTGTTTGCAGATATTTCAATAAATCACTGGACCTTTCTTTCTTTCTTGCACGTGCGCTGATTTACATGAAGCTTCAACCTGTTAGAATTAGTTTTGAAAAAGTCTACAAAGGAAAAGTGGAAAAAAAACTACCTCGAGTACAAAACACTTCAAAGGACACCCTGTGACTTCTAAGCAAGCCCAAGGGACTAAAAACTGCAATTATCAATAATGAGAGCGGGGATGGAAAGCCCGAGAATACACAAAGTGACAGCAGCTCCTGGGGGCTGTTGATGTTTGGGGTTCAGTCTTTTTTGGTGTGCATGCTAAAAATATTAATAATGATTAAAAAAAACAAAACAGAAATGTGAAAATGACCTAAAAAATTCTGTAAGTCTTGCTGTTTACCAAGCAGCCATATTCTCTTTGTTAACACTCACATTTTATGCAGATGATTTTAGGTCGGTCCCATTTGCCGTTAGCACGACACTTAGCAGTGGGCACGTGCCGCTGCAGGAAACCATCGGCGCACTGGTAACGCACTACTGAGTGGATGTCATAGTGGGTACGCTTCCGACCAATCAGGAAGGCATTATCCACAGTTGGAGGGGCCCCGCAAAGCACTATAGAGACAGAGAAATACAGAATATTAATGAGGTTAGTTAGTTTTACTGTAATTACTTACAATTCTTGCTGTGTCATTAGTATTTATTAATCAAATAAGATTCTTAAAAGGTTCTTATCATTGTTTTCCTTGTTATTCTCTGACGTGATCAGCTCAAGTGATCCCTATGAGCAACAATCTCAGGCTTCAGAGTCCTCTGAATGTTCGGTTTCAGGCTATTTTTATTCCCTTGGCTCTGTATGACACCAGTGAGAAGAGATATCCTTAATACGTCCCTCTTAGGCACACAGCTCTGAGTGGGATCACAGAAACCCCCTACCTGCGATTAAATCCTTATTTTTAAGAGGAAGTTCAATCAAAAGAAAGTTGCGTCAAATGGAGGGAAAAGAAATTAAAACATTTTATTTTATTTGTTTATTCGGAACAGTGAAGCAGTAGAGACAAAGAACATGGAGCTGGAATTGACCATAATAAGTCGTTTTTAAACAGTAATGACTTTAACCTGGATTCACCCCATTAGTGTGCTTCACTTAAACATTTCAGGGTTCCAAATGGTGTTTTAGATTTTAAGGACACATCCCACACACGGCGGGACTGTGACTTGGCTAAAACATTTTTTGAAAACCGCTTCAATCTGTGGATTTAGCATCTGCAGGACAGGGTGTCTGTCCAAGTCTGTCAGCGAGTGAGTAGGTGGGATTCAAAGTAACACAGCATTTTAGACACATAAAAGAGAGGAGGCAGAATCAGAAAATTGTTTACTCAAGCTGAGACAGACAGAGAACTGACACTCTGGGCAGAGACTGACAGGATGGACAAGCCTCAGGGAGGCACTCAAACAACTTCACCATTTTTTTTAGCTCTCCCGTCGGGGTGTCAGTCTGCAGTGGTCGAGGCTGACTTCAGTTCTATCTTTCAATACAATGCAAAACAAAATAATGGAAAAACTATGGTTAGGTTTTAGTCATTAACTCCATCTGATCCATTATGTAAATTATTAAATTAACTAGATAAAATATAGACAGGCTGTCCCCCCAGTTACCACTGGGGGGACTTAATAATTTCTATGACAACTAATGAAAAATAAAGTTAAATATAACTACAGTACAGCACTATTTCGAACCCCCAACTGATATTACTGGTACTATCAGTCCCCACTATGTCAACCTGCCTTCGTCCCGGAGTTGAAACCCAGCCTGAGGTCCTTTCAGACAGGAAACTTAAAGTCAGCTTTGATGGCCCCTGACTTCATCCTTGGATGCCATTTGCACAGTTCAGCAACAAACCAGTCAGGAGAGGACTTAATCAGCAATCAGAAAATGTTTACAGTCCTTAATTCCCTTGTCTGTGTCCTAATACCTCTTAAATTCTTAATAAGGGAAAGCAATGCCATTAACTCTGATGAAGGGTTTAACGTCACATTTACAGTTTAATACACTGTGGATGGAAGGGGCAATAAGCACTTCCCCCTCACTTGAGACTATTACTGTCTTGACACAAATGAAAGGCTAAAAGGTAGCTTTTCATTAGCCGTCACCTATGTACGCTGTTGAAAGATTTCTCACAGTGCAGACAAGCTAAGTGAGATTGCACTGAAGTAGGTATAAAATAAAACGTCAAAAAACTCAGAAAAGGGAAATGGAACTGGAAAAGGTGGTTTTTATAGTGAAGAGTAGAGGGCTGCGAGTGAAAGGATGCTGGGTCTTAGAAAAGCCCATCAAAAAAAACTATAAAAAACACCAAAAGCACCTGTTCAGTGTTTTAGGACGTGTGATTGGTAAAAGACTCATCTTTGCTTGCATGACAATGAATCATTTTAGAAACTTCTTCACAGTAAAGTCCATATTTGAAGCATTGTTTGTCATTGCAACATCTAAAATACACTTTGCTCAGTGTCTTCACCAAATATGGATAAATGTAACAACTGCCACCTGACTGGTTGGTCTGACGGCTCATACAACTACGTAACATTAAGTCAAGGTTAGGATGAGTAACCTTTACTATCAAACGCAGGTTTCCTCCCAAATAATATCACTGCGGAAGCCTATTAATTATTAATTAGCCTATCAACATTACTCATGGGTGTAAATAATTAAAAGCTGCAGTGATTTTGGCTCTTTAACTTTGCATTTCCATTAAAATAATGTCATGTTTTTGCTGTATTTTTGAAATTACAGATAAAACAGAATGAAAATTATTTACTTTTTAAATGATTCTTATTACAGATAAAACAGAACAGCTGTGAGATGAAGGGGAAAAAAATCTTTTATGTAGAGACCGCTTTGCATCCCTTGAGTGCTGTTCGTGCAAGTATATCAAATTTAGCGGTGGCTACTTTGATTATAAATAGAACATAAAGAAGCCTAATAGTTTTAAAACAGTTCAAATAGAAATAAACTATAATATATCAAATAAGCAGATCTCTGACCTGTGTTGATCATGTTTTTAACAGCATTTCCAATCAAAGCAAACAAATCTTTTCAATAAGCATTACATTCTCTATTTTCCCCTTATCAGCATGAATAAAACTATGTGTAAAATCACCATTATTCATACTCATATTTATCAATAAAAGAGCCGGATGTGGTCCAGAGCCACAGGTTCGAGATCCCTGTTCTAAGTCAACACTGGAAGTTAAGAAGAAGTCACGCAGTATATCTGCAAGCGTGTTGTGAAAATATCTATAGTTATTTTCTTTGCCGTTTTTCTTGTGTTGCAGGGGGGCAGTCAGTGTGAGTCATGCGGAAAGCTGCAGACAGCTGCTGGGTTCCTCTAGTTGGTTCCTTTATGGCCTCAAAACATCCGCACACCTACTGGCAATCATGTGAAAACAAATCAGAGAGATGTGCAAATGTGTGTGTGTATTCTCTGCACAACACTATGGGAGTACGTCTCACACAGAGTTATGTTCAAACTCAGTTTTGTTTATTAAGAAAGTCTGTTTGTGTGAACACTGACAGCTGCTCAGATCAACTGAGATAATGGTTTTGTTTTGTTGTTCACTAAACCGAAATACACCACAGGTAACAAATCTCATTCAAAGTCCACTTAGATTTATAACCTGTGGCCTCGGAGAAGGCATTTGACTGCGTCCTTCAGGGTGTCCTGTGTGTGTGTGTGTGACCGGGGGGGGGGGCTTTGGGAGTGTTAGGCCCAGTGGTACAGGCTATTCAATTCCTATTCATAAGTGATGGCTGGACTTTACTAGGACTGCGCTTTGCCAATGATTATGTTTAGAATTTCTAGGCACACACAGCCAAGGAAGAATGTCAGGTTTGGTGGTTGCAGCATCTTCTCCTTGCTTTTTGCAGTCAGCCTCTGTTGGAAAAGGGTGACTGTTTTGGGTTGGGAAAGAGTTGTTGCCTCTAATGGAAAATTCAAATATCTTGGGATCTTCATGAGTAAGGGAAGTAGATTGGAGATTGACTGATGCAATGTGTGCAATAATGTGGATGCAGTATCTGTCTGCTGTGGCAAAGACAAAGCTGAGCGTAAATGATTTTTTACCGGTCGATCTATGTGCCGATTTCTCCCCTCACCTATGGCTACAAGCTTTGGGAGTGACCTCGGATGCATCTGACTAGGATGCATCCTTAACCTCCTGGCGTCCACATATGTGGATATCACATTTTGGGTTGTCTAGACCAGTGGTCCCCAACCCCCGGGCCACAGGCTGAGTCATTTGGTACCGGGCCGCGAGAGTTGAGGCTCGGGTGTGAAATGTATGGTTTTCAGGGTTTTTTTTATCGGTTTTAGCGTTATTTTGTTATCGTTTTTATCGTTAACTCTGTTTTCCTGGGTCTTTTCACGTGTGTTATGAATAAATCTTCTTTTTTTCGGTACCGGTACTAGTTTTATTTTGCTGTATTTATCCGCGACACCTTAAAGGCTGGTCCGTGAAAATATTGTCGGGCATAAACCGGTCCGTGGTGCAAAAAAGGTTGGGGACCGCTGGTCTAGACCAAAATACTAAATGTTGCTCTACAAGGGCCTGATATCCACTTACGAGGACATTATATTTCCACTGTTCTATCGAAATTTAAAACAAATGTCGTTAAATTCATCAGGTCCCAATCAGCCCAAATAGAATAGAATAGAGAAAATAAAAAGCATATCATGAAAGAGTTCGGGTCTTAGGAGGTTAATTTCTCCTAAGTGAGATGTTTCGAGCACGCCCAACTCTGAGAGGTCAAATGCACTGCAAATTAAGAAAACATCAGGGAATAGAAAAAAGCTGCAAAAGCACACAAAAGAGAATAACAGTGTAATAAGGAAGCAGAGGGTTCCTTAGTGTTGTGTAGCTGCAGATAATGTGCGTTTTAATCGAGTCTGTGCATCCCAAACATACAGATATTAAGAAGCAAATAACACAAAACTGCAAGTAGGATTTTTTTTCTCCATTTTGATTTAAATTAAAAGGAGACTATTTGAAAAAGTAGCTTTTAGCTTTAAGCTGGTAAGCAGTCTGGCTTGGTCAGACAGCATTTCCTTGGAGGGCCGCTTGCAGGCCTTGACCTTCTGCTGTGTTCCTACAGGCATGTCCCTGTGGAGAATATGTGGGGAGCTTGGGGGAAGTTTGTGCTTGGTCAGGAAGGGTTGGCGAGGAGAGCGATCTTCTTCTTACCTTCTATTTTCTCTCTGAATGGCTAGACTCATCATCAGACCAAACAAACGAAACAAATATTATTACACTGGAAATATGTGCACTATTTTCCAGCAAAATTCATAAATATCGGTTCCTTTGAATTATTTGAAAGGCTTGTAGGTCTCACACTAAGGTGGAAGCTGGTAAAGATTCTCTTGCAAATACAAAATAGAATTCAGAAATAGCAGGTTTGTGTGTATTACACAGTGGCTATATTACACCCCAGTGGACACATGAACTGCTGAAGGCACTGACATCAACCTATTATTTCCCAACGCGCTCACAGTGTCTGTATGTCATGCAAAATTAGATTTCCCCCCTCTGTAATAAGCCATAAAAAAACTGAATAATTTTATAATTCTTACATGTCTTGTTGTAGGTAAATTTCTTCTCATCCTTGCTAGAAGAGCTTAGAGGCAGATGACTGTGTGACATTCTTGTCACCGTAATCCAAATGTAAATGTTGAACTCAATCAGTTTTGCTTTTTTTCCATTTTTTCTTTATCCCTTACTTGGATAACGTTGATCCAGCAATCAAATATTACATCTGAATGTTGAAACAAGTTGAATCAATCCTAAAAAGAGCATCACTTTTAGTAAAAAAGGCCAGAGCTATATAGATATAGATATATATATCCTTCTACAGAGGTGGCAAGAGTACAGACTTTCTTTAGTTAAGTAGCTAAGTAGTAAGGTAAGTGTGTTAAAAATACTCAAGCAACTTCTTTACTCAAGTAAAAGTGGGAAAGTACAGGCTCTGAAATGGCCCCAAAGTAAGAAAGTAAAAAGTAGTCCTTGAAGGACAAAAAGGTAACTGAACGTTCCTCTATAAAAATGTACAAAATATTAGTACATGAGAAATACTATTCCAACCCAAATTCAAAAATAGAGTACAGTAAAATGAGTAGAGTCAAAGTACTAATACTGTACTGTCTTATGAGATGACTGCATCAGGTCTTTTTGCTTAAATAAAAGAAATCATCACCATCTGTACAACACGCCACCCTAACTGACCCCCCAAGCAGCTGATCAAGATGCCCGATTGGCTCGTGTGATGAGAAGACAATCAGATCACATGAGCTGGGGTAATTAGAAATGAGTCTCAGCATGGAGCTGAGAACTCCACTGATACGATCAGACAGTACATGGGGGTTACTTGAGTGAGTGAAAAAGAGGATGACAGGGAAGCAGGGAAAAGATGAAAAGATGCTGGTGATTGTAAGTGACTGATTAAGGTCAGAGGTGGGCTGTATGCCTGGGACTTGTGACAGTGAGCAGCAGAGGTGCTGCAACACCTTGCTCACAAGGGAAACAGCTCTCCTTTGATACACCAATATAGCAGCGGCCCGTTTTCTGTACGTGTCTCCACGATCAACTGGCTGATCCAACATCTGCTGATGCTATTTTCCAAAAACACACATAAAGACTTGAAAAGAACAACTCAATCCAACTCCTGAGAAGACCGCAGACTCCCACGGTCATATATGAATACTCAAACTTATAATACTCAACTCAATGATGGGAGGAAAGATGACAGGGGGGACAGTGAGACGAATGATTTGCACAAAATTAAAGTCACAGAGCAGAAAAAAGGACGGTTGGCAAACAGTGGTTGAGACATAAAACCTATGAAGTAATAGTGCTCTTACGGAAATAAATGTTGTTTTCAGAATGCCCTTTTCTACTACAGCAAAGCCAGCAGTTAAACCAAGAACAAAAATAAACTAAATCTAAGGTAAGAGAGGTAAGAGAGCCTTTGCATAGGCCTCAGAGTAAAGGACAATACAGAAAAAGACTGTTGAGTATGAGGATCAGTCAAAGACATGAAGTTTCAACCAAAAGCAATTAAATGTGACAAAGATGTTTTCTTTTGAAGTGCCACAACTTTGTAATTATCACTTTTGCACTTTTTCATTTATTCCTTAACATTTCAATCAGATACCAGCACATCATGTACCGGGGAACAGATTAACCAAAGAACTGTCTATCCATCAAAAAACACATATAATCAAGAGAAAAAGAAAGTACACGTTTCAATTCGGTGAGGAAATAATAGAACAATCTGGTCCTTACCAGCTATTGAATTGGTTCTACTAGCTGTTGAATCAGGAAGACTTTTCACACACTGGTTTTGCATTTAGTATTTGTAAGATAAATGATGACACTCTTCATAAGGCTACAAATATTAAATTCTCTATACCTGGTACAAATAAGCACAAATGGTTAGGTTAATTTGATATG
>NW_005187457.1:541243-554039 GCF_000239375.1 Pundamilia nyererei
AAAGTATCGAACCGAACCGTGAATTTTGTGTATCGTTGCACCCCTACTATTTATATGTCAAGCCACCCGCTCTTGATCATAAGTTTGACCTGTATGAAAAAATAAGCTCTAATATGCTCTCAGAGGAACACGTAGAAGCCTACACTTAGATGGGACAGCTGCAACAGGAGACATAAAGAAGAGGTAGCAGCGTATACAATGATAACTAAAACAGCACATGGGTAAAGAAAAAATCGAGTCAGGACATGAGCCGTGTGTAGAAAACTTGTTAAAGTTGATGCTGGAGGATGACAGGACATCAGAAAGAGAGGGCTTGTAAGACGCAAGCAGTGTGACTCTAAGGTATGCAGAGTGACTGAAGAGGCTTGGTCTTAATCTCTTGCACCGCACACAGTTGTGTGTAATGTAAAGCATGACACAGTCAGGATATTCAGAATCACCTGAAGGTACGTGCGCTGTCAGTCTCTGTGCTTTGATAGAGACGGTGTGCAGCATTTTCGAGCTGCTTTACATAAAAAAACACAGTCTCAAGAACTTTTCATCACCTTTCTATTTTGTGATTCTATTTTAAAGGCTGTACAGGATTTGAAACTAAAGAGCTGACAGCAAAGCGCGGTGAGCTGTACATCCTCATTCTGTCTCTGCCTTCTTCAGTCCGATCCCTTGCTGCCTCGCACTTCAGATCTGACATTTCTCACTCTTTGCAACCTCTTCCTCTTTCCAATTTACATCTTGCTGCTCTCTGCCTCCTCACCTCTTTTCTCAGTCATCTTTATCAACTGTTTCAGTTGCAGAAAACTCTCCTCTCCTCTTCTTCCCCCTGTGTTGTTCTCACCTGTTCCCTTCTTGCAGACGTAGGGCAGATTGTAGTTGCAGGGCACGTCATTCCATTTGCCATTCTCATGAGCAATCATCACCACACAGTCTTCTCCTCCAGCAAAGAAGTTGTCTGGCTGGTTTTCACGCCAGTTCTCATATTGCTGCACACATACACAAGCAGGCAAGGTTAAAGAAACAAACTTGAGCAAAAAGTGCTACTTTTTTTTTACTACAAGCAGTGGAGAAAACATTTTGTTGGGAATCACGACTGCTGCTACAATGACCACATCAAAATTTGCTCTGCAACTCCAGGAGCTTTAAGTACGCTGGGATCAACAGCTGACTACAAAACAAAACAAAAACAGCTGGATCCTCACCAGGTCCATCTTGTCAGTCCACTGAAAATCATCTTCTACTGTCCGATCATTCAGCCCAATCCAGGTGTTGTCATGGCTTAGACCTGAGTAAGAAATTGCAAACAAAAAAATTAATGCAGAAAACAGTAGAGCACTACATACAGTATCCACACCTACAAATAAACAATAAAGACATATATGGGGCAATTCAATGTATTGCTTGACATCTATAGATAATTAATACAACATACTACAAAAAAATTGTTAGGAATGAATTGTTGTTCTATGGTTTACTGTATGAGTACATGACACGCACTCATTTCTCTCAAAAAATCCTTTAAAAACATTTGTCATGAGGCTGTGACACATCACAAACCCTGATTCAAGTGGGAAACTGATCACTTTGTTGTGTGGAGCAACAAAACATCTAATCACCAGTGCTGAAAATCCAGCACCTAAAGAGGAGACTATTGCCAACTACTCGTCATATGACTTTATCTGCACTGGCCTCATTCTGAGGACATTACCTGCTGGAGAAAGTTTGTACCAAATAAGCTGGATCTTATATAGACGCAGACTGTTCATTGGATAGTGTGAAAGTGTCTGCTGAGGTGATGAAGGGAAGCCATTTGCTTTTGGTGTTGCAACACTCTTTCAAAAACAAAACAAACACACATCCCAAAAAACGTTCTAGGTTTGGTCCAGATGTTGCAAACGGGGAGCCAAAAGTGCCTTGGTCCGACAATACAAGTGGATAGCACAGAGGGTATTTTGTGCGGCCGCCGGTCCGAGTGTCAGGTGAACTTCAGGTAAGAAGTTATGACCTGCAGTCTATCTGGGTCAGATATAAACCAAGTTTAGGTGGAGTTTATTTTCGTTGTGCTAAATTGTTATAGTCAGTCACAATTACTCGCACTGCGTACTAGCTAGCATGACGGAGTTTCTATACAGCTGGGTGGGTGCTATGATGTTAATGATAGTGAACTTTATTTTATTCATAAGGTTAGTTAGTAGAGTTGCCAACTGTCCCGTAAAAAAAACCCTTCCTTGTAATTGGAAGGTTGCCGGTTTGAGCCCCGGCTTGGACAGTCTCGGTCATTGTGTCCTTGGGCAAGACACTTCACCCGTTGCCTACTGGTGGTGGTCAGTGTCCGGCAGCCTCGCCTCTGTCAGTGCGTGACAGAGGCGAGGCTATAATATAATACCCGGTGGGCCGGTCTCTAGTCAAAATGCCCGGGCCAATTTTTTGTCCCAGTCCAGCCCTGCCCTTGGTGTAAAACAGTGGAGTATAACTTTGTAGTATAACTCAGGGTACTCTTATTCTTCTTAGTGCAGGTTTCACACATGAGCTCGACTCAAGCTTGACAGTCCTGGAGCTGGCTGACCTCAGATGAATGATGACCATTAATAGAGATATATTATTTCTGTCTACGGTATACGTGTGATGAGATTTTTGTTTGTGTGAAAGGATATTTCCCTAATGGTGTTTTGGGTTAATCTCATTTGTGTGTGTGTGGGTGTCTCTGTGCGCAGTAGGCCAACCATGTGCATGTGCTTGCACATACTGTATGTAATGGAATTTCAATCATGGTGAATCTGATTAACATCATTACCAGGCCCATTAATCTTCCTAATGGCTGTGATCCTCTTATTGCAGGGGTGGAGACGTCCATTTTCGAGGCAATTAAACGCACTTTTTGGTAATGGTGAGCAAATAGGAGAAAGATCAGTTCTAGGTGGGTGGTACTGTCCTTTCTTGGCATCTGCTCGGGACAGACGGCTGATCCAGAATAGCTTGCTGGTGCTGATCAGGTCTTATTACAACACAAGTGGCTGTGGAGCTTGCCAGAGGGCAAAAACTTAAGAATAAAGAGATGAAGCTTTATGGAGCACCAAAGAAAAACTGAATGGATATTAGCATGGTAATGCTGACTGGCACTAATTAAACTGCTCTCTGTGGCCAAATATTTAAGTCCACAATGAACATGAGTGGAAGAGCCAAGGAGATGTATTTAGCTCTTCAACTGTTTGGCTTAATTTAAAATAGGATTTGCAAACAATTCAGGACAACAGGAAAGGACACCAAACACCATAATTACATACTAAAACAACCACAGCAACACATCTCGGGTTCTCTGTTCATATTACAAATATAGAGCATGATCATTAACTTCTCAGCTGACCACCTGCACATGTGGGTCTGTCATGTGAACTGGATAATGGGATGGATTTACCTGTTACTACCACACACCAAATCTGGCCGTTGGTACTTCGTGGCTTGTGTAGCCACTAGGTAACAAAAGCTCAACCTCAATACACACATTCTCCATTACAACCTCAGCCTTGACAGTCTTCAGTGGACAAAACTGTGAATGTCTATTTTGGACGCTGCAGATTCTAACCCAAAAAGCTGTTGCTTGGCCTCTGGATTGTACACTGAGATACAGAGCTAATCAACAGGGATGATCCTTGACACAAAAGTCACTCCATTACACAAGATTATGTTTGCTGTCCCAGTAGGTTGATGTCTGTGGTAAAAACTCAGATCTATATACCCGATTAGTCAGAATAGACCTTGTTTAAGTGCTCTAAAAATAGCAGCTATGCAGGAAGCTAACTGGAGGTGCATGAGGAGATGACCTTGAATAGATAAGTGCCCATGAAAAGAGATGTATGATGATATTTTGGTGATGTCACACACCTTTTTTGTATGCCATTCATGTAACTTAATGCCCTCTACCACCTAAAATGCAAATCTTTATGTTAAAAGATATGGATCATACTCAAGTAGTCATAAACCTTTCCAAGGCATGTGCTTGTTTCACATACGTAAAACTCAGAAGTCCTAATAATTGTAATTAAATCAATTTTTATCCAGTTTTTTCCTATTAAGTTTCAGGTTATGGATTCATTTGCTTTGGTGAAGCTACCACAAAAGTTGAAAAAAATAACATTTGCAGAAAGAATATAGCACCATCAATATCACTTACTGTACAGACACTTATATCAGGGCCTGCAGGGTCAACTCACTGCAACAAATGGTGATATAGATTTATTTAGCTCGGACTTTGCTCCTTAAGGCTGTTTTAAACAGCAGCAAAATCAAGTCCTTTAAGGTCCGTCCACAGCTGAACTATAGAGATATTTAATACTGAGTTAGGGAAAACATAAAAGGGAAGGTCAGGTGTCTTCTCCAAGTATGATAATAAAGTACAAAAGTAGATATCACTCACTGGCCTCTAAAAGCTTTGTGCAGGAGGCAAAGGCAGCCATCCAAGTGACAGCAAGTTAGGCTATTATTACTAAATCAGTACTATCATTTAAACTGAGCAATGTCTTCTTTAAAAGTGACTGGTGATTACAAGTGTCACCAGATATTTCTGAAATATAGCGACGTGAAATAGAAAGCGTGAGGATGCCTATCTAAATCTTCAGATGTCCTCAACACTAAAACATAAGAATCTTCAGTTGAAAAATGGAAGCATATTATGTTGATGTTACCACAAGTGGACAAGTTTAAGTATCTCAGTGTCTTGTTCACAAATGTGGAAGGTGTAGAGTGGATGACTGACAGACAGACTGGTGTGGCAGTGACTCAGAAATTGTTGATTGTGGTGAAGACAGAAAGCGAGCTATCGATTTACATTCCTACCTTCCTCTATGGCCGTGAGCTCTGGTTAGTGACCAAAAGAACAAGATCGCAGATACAGTGGAAATGAGCTTCTGCCAAAGGGTGTCTGGGCTCAGCCTCAGAGATACGATGAAGAGCTTGGTTATTCGGAAGGAAATCAGCAGAGAGCTACGGCTCCTCTGCATTAGTTCAGTTGGTTTGGACCTCTGAATAGGATGTACTTCCTGGGCACCCCCTGGATGCTTCCTAGCTAAAATGCTTCCTGCATGTTCTACTATAAGGAGGCATATGGAGGATAAACTGAAGAAATTATATGTTTTGGCTGGCTTGGAAACACCTCACTGTCCCCTTGGAGGGGATGCCTAGGGAGAAGTAGGTCTTGGCATCTCTGTCCCTGTGACCCAGACTGTGGCAGAAAATGGATGGATGAATGGATGTGGGTATCATAAACAATCATAAACTAAGTGGACGGCTACGTTGCAAACAGAACTGCACATAGGCCTCAGCTCCTGACAATGAACACGGTAAACATGAGGCGGAAACACTAAGGAGGTGGCATCAGCATGGTGCTGCTGTTACTATGCTGTTGTGAGCATTTAGCTCCTAGAATGGCTGTGTCAAAGTTGCTAGAGTCTCATTAACTGAGGTTTCAACTTGGAGATTTTATGTCCACCTAACCTCGGGCATGCTCAAGTGAGCTGTCATCTAACAGCAAGACTTACTGGCCCTTGAATGTCCAAATTTGTCTTCCTAACTTTAGTTTTTCTGCAGAGTAACAACATCAGAAAGAGCTGCACTCTGTGCCAAATCTGCTATTGTCCCGTTTCTCCTTACTCACCTCTGATGAAGTTCTGCTCAGCCACACTGTGGATACTGGCAAGGTGGCCATTGTGCTCCCTGCAGTCTTTCTCAGCGTCCTCCCAGGTGTGTCTGCGTGTGAAATATCTGTAGCAGTGGCCATGAAACTTCCTCCATGTGTGCTCGCAGCCTTCGGTGTCTGCGGGTATGTAGGAGGGTAGTGAAAGAGAAGGGGAAGATAATTGAAAAAGACAGTTATTAGTCAATTTAAATCCACAAGGGAAGACAAGTGAGATTTTTTTAATTGTTAAAACACCCACATGGTGCTGCAAGGGAAAGAGGTAGGACGATTTGGGCATTAAGAGAGGGAGACCATCATTAATTTAGTGTTTATGTTTGCATCCACACACAACATGTTCCTGTTCTGCAGCAAAAAACAAACAAACAAAAAACCCTACATGGTGTTGCTGTTAGTGCCCTCTGTGACACCCCTCTCTGCCTCCTTCCCTCCATTTCTGGCTCTGCTGGTGTCTTCTCCTCTTTGATTTGCCTCGGACTTTTCATCTACAGCAGAGCCAAGTCGCTGGTGAGACAGCTTAGTCCAGTGAAAGGGCGTTTTAATCTATTCAAATGACAACAATCCTTAGAAATTGCTTCCAGTGTGCAGTGCTCGCTTGGTAATTAAGCGCTGTCACAGCCCTGTCAGCACAGTGTCTGTCCCTCCCTCTTATCCCCACCCCCCAAACCCTTCCTCCTTCTTTCCCTTCATCTTTCCCATCTATTCTCTCCTCATCTCTCTGGGGGTTAGCTGTGCAACTGTGAGTTGTAATGCGGTGTGTGTTTGGCTTCTCATTTTATGCTTTGGACTGTGTATGTGTGCATGTGTGTCTGTGAATATAACGTGTATAAGTTTAAATGTCATAGTTGATGTGGTTCAGGCTTGATCTGTCAGTTGAGCCACCTCCAGTTTTCCCTCATCCTCACCATCTCTCGTGCCCCTTCCCTCTTTGCGAGGATCAGGGAAATGGCCTCAGCTTCTCCCCCAACAAATGTGAAGCGACACCAGTAAATTGGGCAGTGCAAATTGGGCCGTATGGGGCCCTGCTTAGTATGCAGAGAGATGCTGTCTTGGCCATGGAAAGAAGAAGGAGAGCAGAGAAGAGAGAAGACAAGAGGAAAGGAGTCCGTAATGAAAGCTTTTCTTTACAGGAATATTAAAGAAGGGCTTCCAAACCTTTGCCTTTTATACTGTTAAGCTCTCCTCCTTTCAGAGTGTTCAGGGACATGGAGGTACTCCGCTGTGAAGTGCAATGACGCAAGTTCACAAAATGCACTGCACTGGGTCACCGTAACACTGCCTCCTCAGGTAGAGCTACATTTTTTGTCTGAAAGTGAAGTTTGGAAAAACTCTCCTTGAATTAATATAAAAGTCCAAACTTATGAAATACAGAACCATTGTTTCTTTTTTGCTGCTCAATGCATTAGCTGACTCAGAAGATGACAAGTATCTCTTCTGAGTGTTAGAGTGACAAACTTATTGTCAATCAGCCACAATAATGAGCAAAGTATAAAACGGCTGCACAATGTGCAAACTCCTACAGTCTACCCACCATGCAACAACATGTTACTGGATATTTGTACTTTAGGCTTAGTGCTATGTCATTAAAAAAATAGACAGATGATCATGTTGGCTGAATGCATGTGCACGTGGGGCCAGAAAGAGATGCAGAGAAATGATTAATGACAATAATGTTTGCACACAGTATGTCAGTGAAATTTGTCATGGCAAGTGCCTGTCCAATTATCTTACTCGTTAAAGCCCTGGTGGCAATCTCCACTATTTAAAATTCAACATACATCCACTGGCCTCTTTGACATGCATTCATTCAACCCCTTGCAGGAGGCCTGAAGAAAATCGGTTCCTACATAAAACAAGAAGTCCATTCTCTAAAATGAGTTGCAGTCACACAAAGGTCAGACATATATCTGGGCTGCTAACAATATGTTTTTACTGGGCTGAGTATAAAATGGCGTCAGAGCCCAAAAGCCTCCATCAAATGTCTGATCAGGTTTATCGTGTTGTGTTGACTTACTAATAAAACATGGTCGGTTTTTTAAAGGATTTCATATGGGCAAGGCTGATGTTTTTAAATATTCATCATTTGAAAAAGCCGACCCACTTTGTTCTTATTTCAAAGTCTAATATGTTGGTTACGGCAATTACGAAAAAAAAAAAAAAAACCCATCCAAAATCTTGTCACAGCAAAGCACACATGGGTTTAAACACTGGGCAGGATGAGCAGATCATCTTTAAGGAAGACTGACTAAAGGAAGTGAGATTTGAGCGTCCACAAGACATGGATCAACATATACTTATTAAAACGAGAAGATTTAGCACTTCCTTACATATGAAATGAGGTTTAAAATGTCAGCTGTTTGATGTGAATCATTAACATACAAAAAACATCTATATATAAATACATTTTAGTCACAAAAAGTACAGCATCGAATCTTCAGACCACTGTTTTCCTTGAGTACTTGGGATAGTATAATTTAGATACTTGTTGATTTATCCTATATTTGAGATAAAAATGGCCTCCTTGTCACACTTTGCAGGATCTTTTTACTATTTATGGGTTGTAGCATTACCATCTTCAAACTCAACCACTTGTTCAATTTTTTTTCAATTTGTTTTTTTTCAAATGTACAACTTTAAAGTTTTGTGTTTGATGGCAAAGCATTGATTAAATCTGTCCACAGAAAGATATATTCACACCTGCAAAAGCACAACCCCCCACACAAGAAATGGATCGGTCCCCAATCCCCGGGCCACAGACCGGTACTGGTCCGTGAGTCGTTTGGTAACGGGCCGCGAGAGTTGAGGCTCGGGTGTGAAATTTATGGTTTTCAGAGTTTTTAGCGGTTGTTATCATTATTTTTTTTATCGTTAACTCAGTTTCACTGGGTCTTTCCCTGTGTGTCATGAATATATCTTCTTTTTTTCTGGTATCGGTACTGGTTTTATTTTGTTGTTTTTATCCGTGACACCTTAAAGGTCGGTCTGTAAAAATATTTTCGGACATAAACCGGCCTGTGGCACAAAAAAGGTTGGGGACCGCTGGTCTATAGTATCTCTGGATGCGTCAGAGCCCAAAAGCTTCCATCAAATGTCTGATCAGGTTTATCGTCTTGTGATGACTTACTCATAAAGCATGGTCATTTTATTAAAATCATCAAGAGGACTGCTTTCCAGATTACCCTGGTTTTGTTTGATATAACACTGACTTCTGGGCAGTGGTGTAAGATGAGCCCACATTTGGCTTCTACTGTATTGTAAATGATGTAAATGTGGAGTATCACTTCATTTCTTTTCCTGCTCAAATGTCTCTTGGTAGTCTGGGGAATTAATCTGATGACCTCAAAACGCGCTAATGACATGAAACCCAATTAGCCATTTTAACAGTTTCAGCCTCCTCTGGGCAGCTCACTGGCTCTCTGGTCCGCCCCACTGCTTCAGAACAAGATGAGCCTGGCTTTAACATCACGTTTGGATTTATGTGGAGGTTGTTGCTCATTTTAGAATGAATTTGCTTTCACATTATGGGGACTTAGTGCTGCTGGTTCTTTTCCTTTACAGTTTGAATTTGAAGAGTATGTGTTTTATGATTCAAAATTTAAACAAAAAAGATGGTATAAATGGTTTTGTCTAAACAAGTGAAAAGCCTCACATGTAAGCTCAGCTGACACTCTAAGAAACGCTACTTAACCTAAAAATATAACTTCCTGGCTATCACTGATGACAAAATAAGAATCTAATGACTTTTGAGGCATCTTTGAGTTAAATCCATTTTAAAGCTCTTGAGAACAGAAATGTTAAAAATCACTAATGACTGCAACAGAGAGCAAAGGCAAAGAGATAAAGGTGAGAGAACTGAAGTCCATTAACAGCACTCTTCTTGTTACAGAGCATGAAAAAGGATTGGCTGGTAGAGGCAAAAATAACTTGTTGATTTGCACAGACCAGTTGAAAGTGTTCATAAATCTGTCTGTATATAAAATATAAAGCTATCTCTGTGTCTTTTACTTTCATTCAAAATAAGGATGACTAATGTGGTAGTTTTTATTTTTTTCATGGCTCATAAAAAGTTTCATTAAGTATTATGAAGCTCACTGAACTCCAGCAAGATCATACAGTAAAAACAGAAAAAGAAAAAAAGAAGCATAAAACAGCAAAATACCCCCGACAAACATTTGTCTTTAATTCTTGGTTCCCTAAGCCTGCATGTTTATTAGTGATAGGACGCCAATAGCCCTTTCCCCCCCTTAATGCTTGCTTAAATAATCTTCAAAAGAAAAAGAACAGACTGCTCAACCAACAGAAGGCCTGTGTGGAAAAGCTTTTTCATTTGTTTGGATATGGCTATTCTGTTGATGCTGCACCCCTGGGCTCCAGCCAAACAACACAGTTGAATAAGTTGAACCTGGCTCAACTTTTTCTGCAGTGCAACCCAGTATCATCTATAATCAGCCAAATCCATGCAGCCACACATCCCTGGTGCATTACTTTGTAACTGTATCTATATTTCTTACCACGTGGGTGGGACCAAAAGATAAAAAAGTTCCAAAAAGTTGCAAAATGCTGTCACAGAGCTTTCACATGACTGACTATGCAGTATTTTGTTGGCATAAAGCTTACTATATGAATGTTTGATGCAGTATTTTATATACAGTCTATGATGAGCCCTAAGGAAGGAAAGGGATGGATTAGGGATGCTTCGCAGGGGACGTGCTGAATTTTCCAGCCGTCCTTCGTGCAGATAGTACACTTCTGAACACACAAAGTCGATTAGCATTTGCCAGCACAGTGTTATCTTTGGTCTTCTGGGACCAAAAATCAGTCACTGCTGCTGTCATTTCCTCTGCTGACTGCAAACACACTCTTTCACTCTGTCATCACATCCGCTAGCTACCTGCTAGTGTGTTTACCCACATGGCAGCTGGTACATTGTATTACAATCGGGAGTGAGTCCAGTTTGGCTCATGGAAGTGGAGAAAGGGTTGTTATCTACAGGAACAGGGACAGGAGAATCACGGTAGGTGTCACAAAGAGAGAGACGAAACACACACACACACACACACACACACACACACACACACACACACACACACACTGACTGACTCACACACATTCTGCTATGGGGTCCACAGTGGGAGTCAGTGAGTATTTAAGGTTACCGTTGCTCCCAATTAGGCATTAACCAGTCATTTTAAAACAGGGGCTGTGAACAGTAAACAGGGGCTTTTCATAGGCTTCTACATAGGCTTGAGAAAAAAGTGGAGTCTGAGGAGAACGAAAAACGGGAGCTAAGAAAGCAGTGAGCTACAGTGTGGGAGGGCAGAGAAGAGAGAGACAGAAAAAGAAATCAAAAGTAAAGCAAGACAGAGAGAAAGAAAAAAGAGAGATCAAAAATAAACAGGCATGTTTTCTCCCCCTCAGATCTTCAACCTAGTCTCTGCTGATTTCTTCTCCCACTCGCTGACAGTGAGGCTCAAAGCCAGACATCACATCAACCTCTTCAAATATTTAGACATTATTCAAGTCGTCTTCTTTTTCCCGTTTTCCCTCTGTCAGGAGGAGGGAGACATAGGGGGTACATTTCAGCGATTAATATTCCCACAGACTTTAGTGAACAGCAGTTAGGAAATAAAAGGCCATACACTTCCAGTTGACTGATTGGGTCGTTTATCCACATCACCAAGTGATACTTCTGCTGCTACTCGCCTCTTTTAGATCTCCTGAATGATGAAACGCCATGTGCTCACGTTTGCGCGTGTTTGCGTGTACTGCCATTTTGTGTTCTCCCCGTTTGAGACTTTGAAGGCTGACAGGCCAGTGTTGCCATTTGCAAGAGGGCAGATGACAGGAGTCCAGAGAGAGAGCAAATGAGTGAGAGAGACAGCGAGAATCTGCTGATAAAGGTGAGAATGTGACGAGAATGTGCCACTGGCTGAGGAATTAATAATGGTTATTATGAGTGCTGCATTGATTAATGGAACATTCTAATAGTGTGATTCTCACAATTAGGAGTAATGGATGTTACAGTAAAAAAAGCTTCAGAGTGCAACATGAATGACTGATGCCAGTCTGAGCGCTCATTCTGCATAATTATCCCATAGATGTGTCTTTGCAGATTGATGCTGATGTAGGAGGCTGAGGTAAAAGAGAGGGCAGCTGGAGCCTTTAGACGGAAAAGGCAACAATTCACACAACAGGCACACAGCTGGTCCGTCTTATACGGGTGGGCACAGTGTGCACTTAGCATATGATGTTAATATATTGGTGTACATCCATTGTCTGCATCTTTGCCAGTGTTATTCTAAGAGTAGGCCGGTAATGGCTTTAAAGGCTTGCAGCTAATGCAAAGCTTAAGGTAGGTAAACACAACTATAGCAGGTGACAGGTCACATTTTATTACTGTATAATACACTTTTAAAAAAAGTATGTACTTGATTTTTACATTTTTGCCTGCCCAGGCCGCTGCATCGCAACTGGTTGCCTGCTTAACTAGTGAATTAAACTGGCGTCCACATGCATTAATTAACAAAGTGTAATGTTTTGGGGTTTTGAATCCCTTGTGAATATAAGTGAGTTTGGGTTTAGTTGAGTTTATATTGCTATTCCAAGTGTTTCAATTCTGTGTTTGTTGGGTTTTGATTTCTTTATTCTGCTACACTGTAAGCTTAATTCTCTGTAAAACCTTTGAGTCCCTGACTCCTGTTTTACCTTATGTTTATTATGGTCAGGAGTTTCACTTTTGCATCCTGTTTTAGTTAATGTTTTTGTTACTTTTAGTAGCAGCTTAAGTTCCCTCTGTGTTTCTTCTGTTGGCAACAATATCAACCACTTATGTAGGTTATGTTATATAGAGAGATTTACCTCAGAAGTCTAAATCAGACATTAGTATTCAAATGAACAATGGACACATGTCAATGTTTAAATGAAAGAAGTTATTTGCAACTAAATCACTAGAGAGTTACCATCCCTATCTAAGTTTTTTCTAGTTATTTAAATTATGAAAATTTCTACCTGACTAGTTGTTAAATCATGTCAGTTTACCTCTTATCCGGTCGTTAAGTCTGACGTCACTAGCCGTGTCTGGGCCTAAACTCCGCTGCAGGTCCATATATCAAA
>NW_005187457.1:554552-587077 GCF_000239375.1 Pundamilia nyererei
AGATTAAATAGAAGAAAATACATAACATTAAACATGTTAACAACACAAAAGCCATATTAAACGCAGACTACTTTAGGCCCGGAAGTAGGATTCGTCACGTCATCACTTAACGACCGGATAGCAAATGACAACAGCAGTGCTTCACAGTATAGCCTCTTTTCCATTACTACCTATTCGAATCGACTCAGCACAGTTCGCTACAGATTTCAGGGCTTTTATATTAGGTCATAGTACCTGGTAGCAGGTACTTTTTTAGTACCTGCTTGGCTGGGGCTTCAAGCGATCCAAACAGGTACTAAAATGTGACCGACTGCATGCCACTGATTGGTTAGTCAGTAGAGTCACTAGATGAGTCATGAGTGTCTTGTTCATGAAAATCAAAACTGCCATTTCTGAAATCTGGCAATGAGGGAAATAGCTACAAAAAAAACAACACCATGGTCCCTGATTCTGACGAAAAGCCACAGACCGAGCAGATATATTCTTGCTTTTACGTCCACCTTTGTGGTAGTGTTTGTGTTGTATGTTAATTACGTTGCGGGATGCTCATCCGTGTTGCTATGACAATGACCATTAGGAAATACTAAACTGTAATGGAAAACCAGTCGATTCGAGTTGAGTTGTGGCGAGTCAATCCGAGTAGGTACCAATGGAATAGTCCTTTTTAAGCATTCCAAACTAAATCACTGATTAAACATATAAGCAAAACGAAAATGTTCAAGACACAGCTTAAAAGAATAAAAAAAAAAGTAACCCATTGGGAAAACCTAACAGTGATTCAAATTGTACCCATAAAGATCATCTTAAAAGTTTAGAATATTATGGTAAAAAATGGTAAATGGCCTGTATTTGTATAGCGCTTTACTAGTCCCTAAGGACCCCAAAGCGCTTTACGCATCGAATCATCCACCCATTCACATACACATTCACACACTGGTGATGGCAAGCTACGTTGTAGCCACAGCCACCCTGGGGCACACTGACAGAGGCGAGGCTGCCGGACACTGGCGCCACCGGGCCCTCATATTGATTAGAAATGGTATGTTTTAATCAAGACCTGAGTACTATTATTAAGGTAGATGACCTCATCTTGAGGAGAGGGTCATTTCAGAATGTCAGAGACTTCTAAAAGCTGCTGGTCAACTTACTTTAGCAGATTAACTGTGCTTAGAATTGTAGTTGAATTTCAACATTCTGATCAGCAGTATTTCCAGCAGTAGGAAGCAAAAAGCTCATCCAAACCCAGTGTTTAGACTAGAGAAAGAATAAAACATTGATGTAGCCAACGTGATGTCATTGACTGGTTTTGGACTCTGCCTTTTAAAAGCTTCAAGGCCTCTTTTTCTAGAGCCAGAAGTTACCTTATGAAAAGGTAGAATTAGTTAATCAGACATTACTAACAAGTTTGATTAGCCAGCTGCATCCATAAACTGTTTAGGTACAAAGTACAGATATACATATAACTCTACAGTCAAAATAGTTACATCCACTTCAGTGATGTGCCAATCAACGCTGCCTCTAGTATCCAGGTGAATGAGTTATAATTTTGTTTAATAGAACCCAAAGCCTTTCTTGTACCAGAGTGTAAGTGCTTTTTTGAGTGCTGCAAAGCTGAACATTTTAACTTAGGCGGCTACTGTTTGGAGTGAGCCTCCAGTGGCACATGGAGGAACTGCAGTTTTTGCCACTTTTGTTTTAATTAGCTCTTGAAGTTGCCCTTTGTCTTAGACAGAGAAAATTAGCACTGGAAAATTAGTACCGGAGAATCTCTCCTAAAGAGACAGATATTGGAAACCGTGGTGAGCCTGTACAGTGGCCACTGGGTATTTTTAATGAAGTGTCCCAAAACTATTAGCCGTATCAGCTGGATGTATAAACAGGCATCTGTTTGCTAATCATTTGTTAATCAGCCTCAAATGAACAAAATAGAGTTTAAGAGAATTGCCAGGAATCACACAGCCAGAAAAATAAAACTCTACAACTGAATTATGACTTCAGCACATTTGTGTTTTAACTACCATCTGAAAAACCACAAAAAACATTTTGGGAAATTAGACCAATAAAAAAAACTAAACAAACAACAGATTGGTTATTATTGCGTAGAACACAGGAACACAGTGACTGTCAGATGTTTGCACTGAAGTAGGGGAAGAGACCTGCCATTATGTTCACACTGAAAAGCACCCACCTGGCTCTATCAAAACAAAGATCTGATGATTGCTTTTACAGTGCGGGGAAATAATTGATTTCCTGCTGAATTTTTAAGCTTGCTCACTTACAAGAATATCAACAAAAATCTAGGAAAAAACCCACATTAAATAAAAGTGATAACATTATTTGCACATCAATGAGTGCAAATAGGTATTTTATCCCGTACAACCCAGCCAGAAATCAATAAATCCATTGATTACAAATACAGCTGATCTCAGCCTATGTTTCTAAAAAACACACCTGTCCCTAATATCTGTTTCTCCCATTCCAATTTCTCCAGCACCATGGGCAAGACCAAAGAGCTGTGAAAGGATGCGATTAAGATAAGATAAGATAAGATAACTCTTTATTGTCATTGCACAGTCATACATAGTACAGTAGTACAATGAAATTGGAAAAACTGTCCTACGTCGGCACTACATATAACACAACACGACACGATATGACACATCACAACGCAACAAACAACACAACACAGTATATTAACTTAGTATAAAAAAGAAGATGTGCAATACACATAAGTGTATGTGTATTGCACACTGTTGATTGAAGACTTGCTCAAAGATGGAATGGGCTACAAGACAATCAGCAGGAAGATTGGGTGAGAAGGTGACAGCTGTCAATTATTTGGAAGTGGAAGAAGCATAAATGACCATAGGGTAAGAATGAGCATGAGAAAGGTGGTGGACAAGCCCAGAACTACATGGGAGGAGCTTGTAAAAGATCTGTAGGCAGTTGGCATCACAGTTACCAAGAACACCATTGGTAGCACACTACACTGTAATGGATTGAAATCTTGCAACACCCGCAAGGTCCTCCTGTTAAGTTTGCCAGTGAACATCTAAATGGTTCAAAGAGGCTTGGGGAAAAGATGAAACCATAATCTAACTCTTTAGCATCAACTCGACTCATCGAGGAAGAAAAATGCTGAGTATGACCCAGAGAACACAGTGAAGCACTGAGATGAATTCTCTCTTAATTAAAATGTAACTATGATAAAATACGATTGTTCATTACATTATAAGAGAGAAAACTTACAAATTCAGCAGGGGATCAAATAATGATTTCCCCCATTAAAACCAAATTAGTTAATAAAATGCATATTACTTGAAAGTAATACCCCCAAGTGACTGGTTCTGTGTTATTACTCAAAGGTAATGCTGTGTGAAGAGGTACAAACCTGGAACCTGGACCTGTGGTTGAAATTCAGGGTAAAATCCTATGTGGAAAACTTTCTGTGCTGAAAATGAACTCTGAGATAACAAATGAAAGACAAAAGAGATTGTGATACTGCAAGGCAGGCTTCAGAACTTCAATATCAGAGTACAATTTTCTTGGGAATATCAGAAAGAAGAAGAACAGAATCGTGGTAAACCTCCAGCGCACCTCAAAGTATTACTTTTTACAACCTTCCATTCGAAATGTTCATTAATGCACACCACTGGAACACACTTCCTCTCTTTTCATCTTTTCTTAGCACCTGTTCAGATGCTTCCTTTCTGTTTCTGCTCTCTTCTCCACATTTTCTTTCTCTTCAGCCTGAACTTTCTTTCATTTGGGGAGGAGGATAACAGTTGCTTCAGGAACATTGTTTAATTAAGCACCCTGAATGAGAAAAAAATTACCTCTCATCTCTCAAGGTTTACTGCTTGGAGAGAGAACTGGCAAGTGTTGAACACACTAGCATATGGAGTGAGAGTAAGCCTTGCTATTGCTCAATTTGAAAAGTCTCTGCCAGGCTTAGGCAAAACCTCAGGGATATTCTATGTGAATACCTGCCTCTGTCTGCGTTCACCCGACTTTCTCACTGTGCACGTGTTTTCCTTCAGGAGATTGCTGTGGGCAAGGTAATCCAAGAAGCTTCAGCTCCCTCACTTCTCAGTCTTGCACATGTCTTGGTCGACATATTATTTGAACGCTTGGATCTTCATTAGCGGTAATAGCCTCTAAAGACCCACAGGATGCACAAAATTTAATTATGAGTCAAGCTTTTCGCAAGTTTGGACAGCAGCAGTATTGTCAGAATCAAAACAACGCTGTGTCCATTCAGACGTCTCCGTTCTTACCTAAACAAGAAGAGGCTGACCTTAAACAGCAAACCAGGGCTTGTTTACCACACGTCTAGCCAAAGTGCTGAGGGTACAGTGGCAGACCAAGACTGTAGAGACAAACATTCTCCAAGTTTCTGGAGGGCTTAGGCTCTGAAAATGCAGGTTGAAGATGGCAGTGGTTCTCTGCTTTAATATAGTCAAGGAAACACTATTAACCAGGTCTACAAATATAATATTATCTTTACTTTAGTGATCCCCCTAAAATTGTTTTTTTTAATACTCTGAATAACGAAAAGAACCAGTAAAAGTTTCCAGAGCAGTTTAGGGCAACCCTCAAAGTCACAAAATAATAACTCACCAGAAACAAATGCAAAATGTCAGAAAACGAAATCATATTTCTGACATGAAGTTCACTGAAGTTTAGAAGGAATGATGAAGACAGACATCAGCCACTATCGCTCATTTCTTCCCCCTCCCTCTGCAGCTGATGTAGCAAGCACCCGTCTAATGCAGCTGAAGAATGAGTGGGGGTGGCTGCTGTTTTAGCCTGGAGCCAAGTTTAAAACAATTTAGAAAATTTGAAGATAAGTGACAAACTGAGCTGGCAGTTTAGTCACACACAGCCAGCTTTCATTTTAGATCGTTTTTTAACAGTTTGCTTTAACCTTGTGGTCTTTTTGAAACACGTAAGTGCAAGGCAGTGTTTTGTGACCATTATGGGACTGGAGGAGATGCTGTAGCTACTGGCCAGCTTGAACTTGTTCACACAGACCAGTCTGTTAGGCAAACAATGTAAGCTCATACAATAAAAAGAAGACATTAAGTACTTGTTTAGCAGGGTAAATAAAGTTATCATTTGCATAAAGTCCATTACATTTATGCCTGTCACATAAATGCAGTGGAGTGGATGGCAAAGTAGTTAGAAATACAGTTCATCACCATTTGGATGAACATTTGGGTCTGGGTTTTACTCACAAAGGTTGTGATGATTGCACTTACAGTAACAAGTGTAGCTGTAAACTCTCAGTACACTCTCAGTACACCAAGACACATTGTCTCTATTTGTTTGTCTCAGACGCAGTGAAAATACACTGCAACACTGCACTTTAGTGTTATAATAGTAGAGAAGACATCTAAATTGACCTACAGGATTTCCGGAATGGAATCATCTTGCCAAGAGGCCAGTTTGACGTGATGAAGACGAACTGGCCTGGAATGGGCAAAACCTGGCATGAATCTGACTCAGTAGAAATCTGAATGTGTGAATAACTTTATAGATTTTGTATTATTGCAGCATGTCAAAGAAAAAAAATATAACTGCCTCACAATCTCTTATGCTGTGAAGGTCCGAGGCTTGAGCCCGGGCCTACTACTTGTTAGTCATACAGCGTTTGGTCGCCTGCTCACCCACTGAACCAAACCGTCGCTTCCCTGTGATTACTTTTTTGACTGACTTTTGCAACAATGCCTGACCTCTTCATCATACAAAGCAGTCTTCTTCATTTTAAACTTAGAAAATACTATATATTTCAGAGAGCACTATTAATAAAATTAAATAAAAATAAAACAAAATCTGAGATACTGGCTTTTAAGTTCCATGCATTCATTGGTCTTCTCAACAATTTGCACTTACATAATTCAATTTAAATACAGGAAGGTGTTTGGGGTGGAGGTATGGGAAGTATCAAAGCCATTAAACCAGTAGGAATGTAACTGAGTACATTCACTCAAGTACTTTATTTATGTTTAACATACTTTATTTCCATCTTATGCTGCTTCCTGCTTTTAATCCACTTCACTTTGAACACAGTTACTGCACATTTTACTTTTTCTTATTTTAAAGCTTTACTTAGTATTATGCACCATTACAGATCAAGGTATTTAAAAATACATTAAAATCCTGTTTTTTGATTACACCTTTCATACAATAAATCTGAAAGAATGACCTTGAAAACTGAGTTTTGTATACCAGTTTTCTACACTGATTTAAATATTTCTTAGGATAATGTTTGTACAGTTGTTGACCTTTTGTACATGTAACACACAGAAGGAGGTTTTCTGCATCTGACACTTTATCACAACTGGAAATACTTTTTATGTGAAATTGCTGCTTGGCCACAGTGTGCATAAAGCAAGCCACTCGCTCCCAAGGAATTCACTGGATAAAAGACAGTTTAATCATCAGTCTCCCAGATTCAGATTACACATTTTACACACTCACATACAGCTCCACTGGGAAATTCAGATTTTTAGTTTAGGGATGCAGTACAAGTGTAAAAACTGGGTAATATCTAATGCCGCAACCAAGATGAGGAGCAAAGTTCTCCTCTGTTTTTATCTCCAAACCATCAGAATATTAGTCATTTTCAGTTTAGCCCAAGTATGTTTTCTATACTTTCTAGTAGTAATACTCTCCAAAAGCCCATAGACAGACTAATGTATGAAGTTGCATGAAATTATGAATAGATTGTGCTTAAGGCACATTAACAAGAGGATGGGTTAGGCCACTGAGGTTAGTGAGGTGGTGACAGTGGACCTAAATCATTAGGTGCAGAATGTGGGTAGTTTTCTTTGGGACGACAGAGGAAAAATACTTCCCGCACAATCCTTGCAAAAAAGTGCACAAATAATTATCCCTCCTAACTCAAAATTACAAGAAGATCTGTTTCAGTGTAAGCAAGAGAAAAAGGTAAACTGGTATAAGAGGAAATTAGTTAGTGTGAGGAAGTGATTTAAAAACTTGAGCAGTGACAGATTGACTGGAGGACTGCATCTGGTGCTTTCTGAGACACTTCCTACTATTAGTCGACTCAGACTGCTCTGCTCCTCATTAGCCGCAGTGTGTAGGCTTCACTAGATTGTCTTCTTCCAATCTACAGCACTGGTGTTCCTGTTGGAATTGACATATTCAAAAGTCTTCATAGCTCTCTGTCCCAGATTCACCTGGCATCCTCTTTGGGAGGGTTGCGCTCTACTTTGCTTCCCATTCCCTGTAATGCTCTGAGTTTTTGTTTTCCTGTCAGAAACAACTTAGTATTTCAGTTCTATGCTCGTATATGTAATGTATGCTTGTGTGTGTTTGACAATGTGTATGCCAGTCGAAAAGGTGAGTCAGCCTGTCTGGAACAATTTGACTTCCACTGAATTTATATTGGATTTCAATGAATGGTTGTGGCATGTGATGTTTTTGCTGCACTTTCTGATGGCTGCAATCATCACCAACACACCTCTGGGAGAAACTTCTGGCATGCTTGTTTATGTGCTCAACCAGCACTCAGCGGTCACGCTTTCCGCTAACAGCTGTGCAGCCTACTAAGTTGTAGCACGTCCTTCCAAAAACCACACAATAAATATTAATGATTTGGCGTACGAGGAACAGAAAGGGGTGTCAGAGAAGACGGATGACATGTGAACCACTCCTTGCCGGCACTCTGTGTGTTTACGGTGGCAGCAAACACATTTCTCAAAGATAACCAAGCAGCAACCAGACATCTTGGGATTAATTAGCAACACAATCCTTTTAAGACAGGCTTTTTATTTCTAATTTGTAGATTATTGTTCTATAAAGGAACACTGAGAGGGGGAGTCAGAAGTTATTTCCGGTGGATTGGATTTTAAACTTATTAAGCTGTTGGTTTTGTAACTTTGTTATGTGTCACACTGACTTCACTGCCTGAATGAAAGTGTTCAGCTGCAATCTAAGCAGCCATTTAATAACTAGACATGCAGGAAAACATTACATTTAGATGGATACATGGATAGGTAAAGTGTTTTGGCTGTTTTGGGATGTATGTACACATTCATAGACTGTTGTCAGGATCCAGGCATGCACTGTTTTTGTTTTTTTCATTTTCCTTCCTCTTTCCTCTCTTTCCCTTTTGCTGACTCTGTGTTCTCAAGCGGAGAGGTGGGTCCATCTGTGCTCTGCCTACAGGTGGAGCAATCCGGTCGCTCAATTGCAACGCATTCCCTAATCAAACTTCGTGTTTTTAAGCACTGACCTACTGCTCAAGATTGTGAGCAGTGGTGGGATATTGGTTCTCCCAGTTTAGTCTTTGCACTTGCATTTTTCTAGCATGTAACACTTTCTGCATGCCTGTTTTCCAGTTACCTGTGTATGCAGGTTCATTGGAGTTGTTTCCCACATTCCAGTAAGAAGTGCAGAATACAATGCAGCAGGTTACGTACCTCCATCCATGCTGGAATTCGTTCCACAGTGGAATCAAACTGTTTGTCAACTACCTGTCCACTCTCCAGCAAATTCACCTGCAGTCACAACTTGACTGCTTGCTTATAAGCCTCCCAACATCACCTGCTTCCATCTTCACAAAAGGTCACAGGACTAATCACTGTTAGTCTTCAGTAACTGTTATAGTTCCCTGGTCCTTGCTAACTGCCTGTTTCCCTGCCTACAGAAACCTCCAGCATTTCCTGACAACACTGTTCTTAGTTTAACAGTCCATAGTTAACTCCTTCAGTTCTGTCAATAAATCTGTCAACAAACAGAAAAAAGAGGGAATCTGAGATCATTTATACTTTTGTGCCTTTTTTCTTTTTGAGGATTGATGTAATATGTTTTTTTGATATGCAAAGTGATGACCATTTTTGGTCCTCATTCTCTTCAGAGGTCTGTTGGTGGGTTAAGAGTAAAGTTCTGGCTCATGTTAAGGGAGTGTGAATTCTGGATAATGTCAACGAGGATCCTCACAAAAGAAACGCTAGGACAGGTGAGTGTTTGGTGGCTGAGTAAAGGTAGTTTAGCTGAAAGATCTGTAACTTCACAGCTCTGTGAAACTTCACACACACACATACACAAAACAGCAGATGCACCCAAACAGACACACTGACAAAGATGAGCTCACACAGGCAAAAACACAAACACACACTCGCAGAGCGTAACAAAGACTCCTGTGGTGCACCGGAGATGAGAGGCGCAAAAGGATGCCAGAATCACAGGGAGTGACAGCAGAAAGGTAGGGAGAGGAAACAACAAAAATGAAGCTGACATGAAACACAGGTGTGTGCTGTAGTGGAATAGTAAAGAAACAAATCCACACTCTCAGCTGTACACATTATGTCGTTTTTCTCCCTAGAAAGATGTAGGGAAAAGAACTGTGGAGTGAATAAAAAAAAGCAGACAGCAGGAAAGAAGCTGATGGGAGTTAATTCTCTGCCCGTCACTTTTCACTTCAGTCAAGCCAAGCAAGATGTGGTTTCTGCCTCCGCTGATTAGGCAGTGAGCCAAATTACAGCGGGACAGACTCAACAGCGCAACGCGAGTGAAACAACTGACTGGTGTCTTTGTTAAGCTAAGCGCAAACCTCCTATTCTTTTTATCAAATCTCCTTTCATTGCTGGCAACAACAAAAAATCTGCATAAGTATGGATTGTTAAGTTATTACACAGCAAATCCTGCTAAAGGCTTTACGAATGACAAGATTATCAACAATGTCTCTGAAATCTAAAGCTCTACAATTTGTTTCAAGAAAAAGAAATAAAATGTGAAATGTAAACATAATTGCTAAAATTGCACAGTAACAAGCCTTCTCCTTCTCTCTCGGCACATTCACTGAAGGATTTCAGCCCTGTCAACTTACTATTATTGACTCTCAGATTGGATCACCATGGTAACAGGCCGGAGGAAGCAGCTGACTGGATCTACCCTGCATCCAAGGCTGTGAGCTCACAACACATAGACCTGAACGTGTACAAGCACAGACACACACATATGCACACTTGCACTCAAGTACACACAACCAATGAGACAGAAAAAAAATACCGGACCACTTTAGTGAGACGGGGACCAATTGGATGACATTTAAATGGATGGAAGCTTCGGCGGAACAAATGAGTTCATTTCTGCCGTTTCTGTCGCAGTTCAGACCTCCCTCTGGATATCAAACTGAGATCACGCTGAAATGGCAGAGCGACGCCTGTTGCGAATCGCACTTTTCACAGCTGAATCCCACATTTCTGCGAGTGCAGAGCAGCGAGAGATAAAAGCGACAGGAAAACAGAGACTTTAGATTTACACAATCAGTCCTGCTGCTCCCAATCAGCCATGAAGGCAGCAACGCAGCAGGAGAGGAAACGTACGCAGAGCTCCTGTGCATGTCAAACGACAGGCGCACTCAGGTACTCTGTGTTTGGCAAAGAAAAAACTACACTTTTTCTTATATGTCTTATAGATGCAATATTGAAGGATATCAAAGTCTAATTCGTGAGATCAATCAAGCATTTAATAACCAACCCTGATTTGAAGAAGCTCTGCATTTTTATGGGACTTTTAAACTATGCCTAAATGTTTTTCTTTTGTTTGTTTATTCATGATCTGCACCACAGGAAGTGAATGAATATTAAAGAGACAATCATAAGCTCAAGGAAAATTACAAAATGCTGTGACCAAAGTAACATTTGCTCTGGTTAAAGATCAAAAAGAGGTAGATGAGAACTAATGAAAATACAGGGACCAGTGAGATTAAAGGCAGCATTTAGAAGATTTAACACAGCTTGTGAATGAAGTTGTTGGACTTTCAAGAAATATATTCAAGTCAAAATGCCCTACTGTGGTATTGTAAAGGGTTTACAAAACTCATTTGAAACCTTCCAAAAGAATCTCAATAACATCAAACATCTGTGACATTTATTAAAATCTGCAATATGACAGCATGGTAATAGTTAAATCAGCACTTTCAGTCTACAAGCAGACAGAAGTGAATGAGAAAGCACTTGAAATAGTGACTGTAAAACAACAAGCTACTGTATGGGAGCACTGGACAGCTGAAATGGAGTAAAAGCTTTTTAGTACACAACAAATATGACTTTATGTACAATGCCAGTCCTGGAACAGCTGATGCTTAGACTAATGTTAGCTAACGTACTTATTTTTGACAACTATAACTGCACACAGTCTCAGCACTCATCACTTCTCACTAAAGCTGCATCCTTCCAAGCACTTTCATCCAAACTTCAGCCTTCTGATTTTACTGTTTCTTACTGCAGCAAGCTGTGGCACCAAAGTCTCCATTATTGTTTACATCTGTGTTGCTCTGAGATAATGCTAAGCTCAATGTTCTGTAGTGTGTGTTGCATTGCTTTCAATTATGTTGTGTGTGCTTTTAAAAAAAAAAAAAAAAAACTATAATAAGATTTTAAATCCTGGGTGGACTGCTTTACAAAGTAACGTGTTACTGTACTAAATTAATAATCACATTTCTGTTATTTGCCAATATTCATTACAAATGATCTTCAGTTGTCTGCATGATAGGTGGATAGCAAAAAAAAAATGTCAAAGGTGCATTTTTCCCTCTGCACAATTACACTAAAATCAGCTGGTTTCAGTTTGTGTGAAAGAAGAAGGAACATGGTAGATCAGTCTATGACTTCTCAGGAGCACAGATATGGACAGTACATTTATTTTTATTCCACAAAAGGACGAGTGTTATGGTACATGGCAAATCACACCCAGGGCAGAAACAGCTGCATTATACTAACACAAAATGGGCTCATTGCAAACATCTGCACAGACAGAATACTATGTCATGTTTCGGCTGTGTGCAGCCAAGAGAAGGACCCAAACGCAAAACTCACCACGCAGGAATAAAACTCAAAAAGCTGCTTTATTGCAGAATGGCACAAACATATAACAAAACTAAACTGGGGCATGGATAAACTGACACAGAGGGAAACACAGCCACGAGGGAGACTATCACACTAACAAAGAGAAACACAGGGCTCAAATACACAGAGGGATAACGAGGGAACGAGACACAGAAGGAGAGCACAGCTGGGAGTAATCAGGCTGGACGAGACAAGGGAAGCAAAACTAGAAACACTGACATGAGACACGGACCTTCAAAGTAAAACAGGGAACACACTGACTGAACTCTAGACCTGTAAACTTAACAGCAACTGGGAAGACAGAACATAGGAACCTGAAACATGGTACAAAAACATCACAGTAGACACAACATGGAACACAGGGAAGCCATATTACAAAGCCAAAGAACTAAACCTATGATAACCATAACTGAGACCTAGGGAAACAAGAAACAGTACAACAAAGGACTCAAAACATAATCCATAATATAAAAACACGAGATCTCTTCAAAATAAAATAGGAAACATAATGAGACGCAGACATGACAACCAGAACTTGACAACGTAAGACACAGACATGAAACACATGAAGAGCAGGGGAGACTTAACATGGGTTGGAAACACAAGGGGGAACTAATAAGCAAATGAACATAGGAGACCTAATGAGCTTAAACATACTATAAACATCAAAATGAACTAAAACTCAAAACACTGGGTCATAAGACCCAGGATCGTGACATACTATTACAGTAGGTGAAGAACCCAGAGTGATGTTTAGTCTGTCTGTATGCAGACCCGAGCACAGCGGCCACAGCCCGATCTTCAACAGGTAACAAAGTCAGTGGTGAGTGACTTTGACACAGCCAACATGTTGCAGCCTCCATTTTTACCTTTACATAGTTCAACTGTAGAATTGCTGAGGCAACAACTTTGCTACATCAGAGTTGTTGCCACACCCATTTGCTCATAGGGGGTCGTATGATTGTTGGGTTTTTCTGTGTATGTATTACGGTAGCGTCTACCTTACAATATAAAGTGCCTTGAGGTGACTGTTTTTTGTGATTTGGTGCTGTATAAATAAATAAATAAATTGAAATTGAATTGAAAGTTAAATTGAAATCTCTTTGGGATGATTTTCAACTTTTATATTCAAACGTAAACACTAAAAGAAAGATTGTAAGCATGTTCTCATTGGGATAGGCATTTGATTCGGCATGTGGCTGTAGGCTTACATTGTTAACTTGTAATAATATGATAGTGCGCTTTAGGTTATGTTAAAGAGTGACGCACAAATAATGTCACATGAAGCGTAAAAAATTATTGTCTCTTGGGAGTAATTAAGTAATGTAATGCATTAGTTTTCTTTTAATAATTATCTCAGTGCAGAAAAGAAAAGGGACTAAGAGTTTAATAGATAAACACCAGTGTACACTTTGAGTCTTACTTTTGATGTACAGAAAAGCACCTACATAAGAAAAGAGCTAATTCGTGAGCAGAAATGTTACAGTATAAGTCAGTATACAGTAGTCAATATGTGTCAGTGAGGACTAGAGTGTCAAACTGCTGTGGAAACGAACCTGCACGCTGTCAAAGAGCAGAGCTAATTTGGAGCTTTGTGTTTTTGTTCTGCTTACATGTCATTACTTTTCTTTTTGCAACCTGCCAAAACCAAAACTAAAGTTTTCAACATTTAAAATGTCCATTGTGCTTCATTCTCTTCCCGCTCTTTGCGCAGCATCGATTGTTGTTCCCTCAAAGTCCCAGATCAGAAAAGAGTAGTAAAAAGCAAAAGAGACCAGAAGCCAAACTTGCATTAAAAGAAAAGACACATCTTCAGAGACACAACTCTTCTTCTGAGATAAGGTCAAAGGTCAACCTGAATGGGCAGGAACTTAGCTTGGCTGCATTTAATTAAGCACAATTTTCCAACTCTCCCTCTACCTAAAACTCGTCAGCTCAGCTGTCTTCATTGGTTTTCACTTTTTAAATTTAATTGCACTATCTTAAGGCTCATATTTTAGGAGATTCACAGTTTGCTTTACGCAGTTATTGCCCCCCTCAATATCTCAAATGTGTTTTCTTTGCCAACGTTTGTTAATACTTGACATCCCAAGTTATTACATCATCACAAATGAGCCAATTTACTTATGAGAAATCCCTGGTTGCACTGTATCGAGTATACAGAGACAACTAATTCTAGGTTATTTTCATGCTTAAGAAACCCTGAAATTTATCAAGATTCTCAGGAAAGTTAATTGGGATATCTTTCTAATGATTTCCAAGAAAATCAGCATTTGTTTATTTAAACAAGCATCTGCCTGAGTGAGAGACTACAAAGCTACTTATGCAATAACTGCACTTTGTTTTTAACCTGAGACATGGTGAGGGCCGTACACATTTCTTCTCCATTTTTATCTTCAATTTTGGTTTCATTTTCAGTCTCAACTGTCAGCGTTATGTGACCTTCTTTTCTTTAGACTGCATTGATTGCACGGTTCTTACATTAGAAAATATCCAATAATATGTCTGTCGTAGAATCTGGGTAAAAAATATGTTCAAAGCAAACCCTAATGCAAACAGTAGCTGTAAGTACCCCTCAGTGGTGTTCTGCAGTGACATGTAGGCCACGTTTCCATGAAATGCCCCTTTTCTCACATGGGAATTCCCATAATGAGAAACAAAACCAGCTGGACGCAGGTGTTCTCTATAAACCCAATACATTATGCCACAGGGCTTCCCTGTCTCCCCCTCCTCAACTTCTTTGTCTACATTCACCCCCTCCTTCTCCATTTCCTCTATCTCCTCTGTCTTCACTGACACATAACTCATTAACTCCATCTTCCTAAATCTACCTTTGTCTCCACATACTGGTCTTAAACCATCTTCTTATTCTCTTTTGCATATACACAGAGGAATACCCAGTCTTCTTTTTTTATTATCCTCGCTTGTTACCTTGCTTCTCCACCTTCATCATCTCTTCCTTTTGGTCCTGCACAGCTCTGTTTTTCTTCTGTATTTTTTTTTGCATTATCCTCATCCTGGAGTAGCTACTTTCAACAGCACAATATTACTAACATTGGGAATATACTCTCTGGAAATAATGCTGAAAAACTCCTTTTATCATTTTTACTACTGTAATTTTGTATAATCAGGTTGTCCCAGAAGCCCCTTTTAAAGTTTCCGGTTGATCCAAAAATTAAGGTAAGCTAAGAACTAATAGAAATTAGAAAGAGGGAATGTATTTCATCCCTGCACACATGCAGCGTTTACTAAAATGAACTAATGAGTAAAAGGGGAAGCAATCCCATTTGCCACTTTACCTTTTTCGCAAGTAGCGCCACCATAGCTGGGCAGACAAAGACACACAAAAGAGTTGATCTCATCGATGCAGGTTCCTCCGTTCTGACATGGATTCGACTGGCAGTCATCAATGTCTGCAGGGAGAGAGAGAACATGAGGAGGTGAGTGAGATTAGACAGAAACATAGACGTATAAACAGCACTTTCCAAATGGCTACTTTTCTAAACTACCTGCCACAGCTTGTTATTGAAAAAAAACCCCTGAGAGATCAAACTTTTGCAGAAATTAGAGCTGTTTCTGAAAAAGTTATAATTAAAGCGAATTGATTGAACTTCATCAGCGAGCGGTTTGGGATGCACTGAAGCGCATGATGCTAATTGCAATGTGTTTGCAGGACGTGCCGCAGTTCTGCTGTCAAACTTGAGCCAAAAGAGAGAGGGAGAGTACGGTGGAAGCTATGAAGAGAGACAAAGCGGCATGGAGGAAAACAAAGAAAAACAGTTAAAATGAACTTCCAACTTCAGCAACAACACTGCTCCCACTCAAAAGTTATCTCGCTAGCAGCTATGAAAACATGTATAATAATGCAATTTAAAATTTCTCAAAGTGACCAGAAACAAAATGCCGAAGCCATCGCTTAGATGTGATATTAAAACAAGTTTAGATGTTTGTGCACAGGCATATCCAAATTCACACATATTTCACAGAGGCGTTGCCCGGGTGAGAGTTCCCATTCTGTTAAAAAATGGTAGCTGTATTTCTCTGGCTGATCTGTGCCTGGGGGCAAAATCATTAAAACTGCAGCTGGTATCCCACAGTCCTCTGCCATCACAACAACTGAGTGAATCCCTGGAGCTTTGGCAAGAGGTCACAGGAGGGGAGGAAAGGTGAAGGGAGAGGAGGGAGGCAGCGGAAAGACAGAAGACTGAGGGAAGATGAGAGGATAAAGAAATACTGACAAACATGGAGAGGAGCAGAGTTAGGAAGGAGAGGTGATGAAAACAAGGATGGGTGGAGAAAGCCATTCGGAGAGGTGATACGATTCTGTGAGTCTGGGAAGTTGGCAAGTTTCAGGCTTGGATTACAGCGGCTTTGCAGGCAGACTCTGTTTGGGGCGGAAGAGTCTGTTTGGATAAAACAGCATGACAGCTTCATTGCTGGTGCCCCGCTTTGGGCTGGCTGATATCAAAAGCTGAATTTGATGCAGGAGGTAGAGACCCAGCCAGAGGAACCGGAATGAGATGCTTGGTTTAGTGTATCACTGGAAATCCGTGTATAACTGCCTCTGTCTGAGTCACGACAGGGTGGAAAAAGAAAGTACACGAAGAAACAAAATAACAAAGCAGAGATACGCAGAGAGTAAACACTTCCCACACCATTAAAATGAGCTTTAGGTCTGGCACAGATAATCTGACATTATAAGTGGGTGGCTGGTCCAAATTTTAAGGGGCAGTGAATGGAAAGGCTTTATCATTGTTTGGCTTTAAAGCAGCACATCGTTAATTTTTTTTTTTATCTTAAATGCTCAGGAACTTATCAAGAAGTTTGATATGTAAAAGGTTATTATAAGTGCATATGAGGGCAAATTTCACTGAAATAAAAAACTGATGTCAACAGAGTTGCCTTGGCTCAGCTCTTTTGCTTAGATTTCATTCAAATTGGAGGTTTGATCTTTTAAAAGAAACAAACAAACACACCAGTGTCACTGGATTATAGTTCCATATATGGGAAAGCGAAAACCAATGGGGGAGCTACACAAGTAAAAAAAGAAATCTATTCCGATCGATTCCTGGTGAAGTATTGCAAAGAGTTATCAGAGTTAGTTGTTATACAATTGATTTTACTGTGCCAGTAATCAAACTATACTATCATCGCTCATCTTCACCGTTTTTGGTTTGAATCTGTCTTTTATGACTCTCACAATCTTTAGAAAGTGCAACACTAAACAGCTGGAGACTGCAGCAGGACTGTTAAATGCTTTATAAACTGCTAAACAGGATAGGGCGGATCAATACTAATAACCCAAATGGCATGTGAAGTACTGGACTAGCAATGCAACCTATGTAAGTTATTAGCTGTCAAATAACCTAATGTGAAATCAATAAAGTTAAAATTAACAGCAAGTACCCACAGCCACATATGCTTCAGAGAAATGATGATATACAATAAGATACTACAATGAAAGCCTCAAAGTATAATGATACAATATTACTGTATAGTCCTCTACTAAAAAAAAAGTTTATTTATATCTGGCTTGCTTTTACTGCATTGGCAGTGTGTTTGGGATGGCTGCTGAAAAATAAAGCTGTTGAATTCATGGTGGATCAAAATCTGAAGAATGGCTTCTTGACAGCCACCCTTCCACTGAGACCATTTCTGATGAGGCTTCATTGAACACTAGCGCAATCAACTAAAGCACCAGATTTATATCGTCGGCCTGTGTCAGGTCTCAATTGGATTTTTTGGGGGCTTTCAAATACTGTTTATCTGTTGCAGATTTTTCTTTTTTTTAGGCTTGTCACATCTTTTTTCTTTTTTGTCCTCCAGTTTCCAAGTGTCCAGTTTCCTCTGATTTTTTAAGAACACACTGCACAGTGTACTGAGATATGGTAAATTTTTAAGCTATTAGCTCTTTGGGAATTATCTTAGAATTTAACAGTATGTCTGTAAAAGTGTGTTCTCGCTGGCATTTGTTTGCCCCTGGACTAAAGTGAAAGACTGGACTGAAGATGAGTTAAAAAGTGATCAAAGTCCAGCTTGGAAAAGCCCAGAGAACTATTGTTCAAAACCACATTTAAAAAATTAACGCTGTCTCCTTAGAAGCCAAAACATTAATAAATGAGGGGTGATTCAACACTTCAGCACATTATTGTAAATGTGAGTTAAACAGCCAAACAAAAAGTCAGCAGCTCTCTCCTTGCTTTCGCTGTATGAGATAGCAATACGCACAAGGCCTCAGCCATTGTGAACGGCACAGGGGTGATTAAGTTAGTGAAATCAGTCATAAAGTAGACAGGGCCAACTCTCAGTGTAACACTCAGAAAGTTGATTGTGTTCATCGAGATGAACACAATCAACACTGGCTCACTCATTTAAGTCACCTGGATGAGTGACAAACGTTTCTCCCAACGCTACATCCAGATGAACAGAATAAGCTTTCTTGGATTTCATTACCTGGATGATGGAGCATGCATCAAGATATTTCAGTGTAACAGAAATTCAAAAGCTGTACCATTTGCTGTATCATAAGAGAAAATACAGGCAAAATGAAAGAAATGTTACAGCAGTATCTCTGTGCCTTTTCCTTTATCACTACAATATAATGTCCAAAAGTAAAGGTTAGTAATACGCTACCAAGATTAGCAGGTGAAATTTAGCTTGTATCTAAATGAGAGATCAAGAGAAAAGAGTGAGACAGTTTTAAAAGTTAACCTATAAGATATAGTAGGGGCGATCGTGGCTCAAGAGTTGGGAGTTTGCCTTGTAATCGGAAGGTTGCCGGTTCGAGCCCCGGCTTGGACAGTTTCGGTCGTTTTGTCCTTGTGCCTACTGGTGGTGGTCAGAGGGCCCGGTGGCACCAGTGTCCGGCAGCCTCGCCTCTGTCAGGGTGGCTGTGGCTACAATGTAGCTGCCATCACCAGTGTGTGTGAATGAAATACAGGCCATTTTACACATATGATCTCTAAATCAGCATTGAATATTTTGATACCTAGTCTGACTTTACCAGCTGGAGACTGGTATCATAAACACTGAAACATGTCTAAGGCTAAATATGGTTACACAGAACTGAAAACTGTTTAATTGAAAAACGTGAGTTTAAGTATCTTCAGTGCAGCTGAATGCAAACATAAAATGTATTTGCACAAAAAAATGATAATTTGAACCGATCTCTCAGAAACTCCAGAAAATGTCTCTCCTTCCACAGCCACACCGAGCCAATAGATGAGCAGGTTGCCAGTACAGCTGTTCAAAGAAAAAAAAGAACCCTAATATGAGCCAGCATCTGGTCTCATTAAGCACTGCAGAAGAGAGCTAAGCCGAAGACTCAAGGCACCCCTTGGATTTTAGGAGCAACAGGGTCAATAAAGTACAGCTCTGTACATGAGCTATTAGTGGGGCCACAGTAGACGACAGATATTTTCTCAGTTGAGAGCCAAGAGCACAGGGGATATTAATAGCTTCATGTTGTCAGGTTCACAGAAATCTGAAGAAATTTAAGGACAAAATGCTTTTACAGTATATACACTCACTGGACGATTCATTAGGTACATCTTGCCAGTACCTGGTTGGTCCCCATTTTGCCTTCAGAACTGACTTAATTCTTTTGGCATTCAACAAAATGCTGACTGTGGAGCTAATTTCAGTAGAGTGAACTAACAATCATTGACAAGAAAAAAGTCTGTGATATACTGAGCTTAGTGACATGGTGTGTTATCCTTAGAGGTGGCAAACGCATACACCTAAACAATAAAATTAGTCTAGTCAAAGGTTACAGTGGGACTCAGCAGGTGGGGAATACTAATATCTGTTTAGTGGCTCAGTGCACGGAAAAGAATAGCATCTCACAGTTTCTAATGTGAGCCTCAGTAGGTTTTTGTAGTGTACTGGCTGTGATCAGCTAACCTTCTGCTCTTTGTGGATTTATCCAACAAGATGTCATCAGATGTTTCAAAGCTAGTATCAAAGTCCGATGTCCACCCCTTACACTGACACTATACCCTTTATACTATCTTTATACTAGACCTATACAGTTGTTTATCCTTCACATAACTACCCAGAATTTTCATTCAAACATTTGAATAACACACCACACACAACTAGTATCGCTTTCTTTGTTTAGCAGGACGTTTCACAAAATGAAAAAAAACATAATTTATAAATACACAAATTCAATATGTGATTAAAATGACATGTAAGCTTTAAATCTGCAGTTTATCAGTGAGCAGTCTTTACCTTTAAATCTCACCACTCTTCTTCCTCTCTGTCTGTCTTCCTACATCTTTCTCCATCTCAGAGCAACGTTAGCTCTCATTCTCTTGTCTCCCTGTGAATCCAGCAGCTGGACCTTTAGCTAGCAGCAAACTGTGCGACAAACTCCAAACAAACAGTTTGTGTGTTTTCTGATGTTTGTTCAGCTGATAAAAACGTTGAATTTGAAATTACATGCCACTTAAAAAATGGCACTGCTTCATGCTTTGTCCTCTTCAGTAGTGCTAGCTATATGCTGAAGTAGCACGTACACAACATACGGCGGGCACCTGCACTCCCTCCAGCCAATTGGGTATAAAAAACGTAAATTAACCTAAAGTAACAAGCCTGTTTTGAAAATGTAAAGAGTACAAAGTACAGATATTTCTTTAAAAATAAAAATGTAGGGAGTACAATAAAAAGTTCTCAGAAAAATAAATACTCAAGTAAAGTACTTGAACTTCATTGCTCCCCACCTCTGGTTTTCCTGTTGGAAATGCGGGAAAATTAGTACACTGTGGTCATATGGGATGGACTTCCAGCAACTATATTCAGGTAGGATATGCCACATTATTACACCACCAGCCTGAACTGTTGATGCACGGTAGGATGGATCTGTGTTTTCATGTCGCTTACACCAAATTCTAAACCATAAATCCTAAATGTTGCAACAAAGATCACCAGACCGGGCAATTATTTATCCAATTTTCTGTTGTCCAGTTTTGTTGAGCTGAATTATATCCTCAGGTTCTGGTCGCATCTGAGTGGTTCACAGTGTGGTCTTCTGCTTCTGCAGTCCATCTGCTTCAAGTGTTGATTTATGGTGCTGAGGCCAGCTACAAACAATCTGTCTATTTTCCTCTGTCACCAACAAGCCATTTTCAACCAGAGAACTGCTACTCACTGCATATTTTCTCTGCAAATGATAAACTATAGAGATGGCTAACATCATTAAAATTAAAGAACTAAACTATGGTACTATCTAGGCAGTGAATTGGTATCTGTGTATTTGTCACAGATACTGACAATATCCTTGACTTTGGATAATCATCTATGAAATATGCATATAATATCCTGATATTTAATCCACTGATGATCTTTTCACAGATCTCTTTACATACTAACTTCACCTTTGATGTGTCCAGCTTTGAGACAATGCATCCCAGTGGAATACCAGCCTCTGAAATGCTCACAATAGTCCATATGGCACCAACAAAGCATGCCATGTTCAAAGTCACTCAAATCACCTTTCTTCCACACTCTGTTGTTCAGTTTGAACTTCAGATTAATGCACTTAAAACACTGAGTTGCTGTCAAATGATTGGCTGATTAGAGATTCAAGTTAACAAGCAGCTGAATGGGTGCACCTAACAAAGTGTCTAACCGAATAAGCACACAAACTTGATGTTCAAGTAAAGAAACATAATAATAAAGTGTTTGTAATCCACTGGTACAAGTCATTCAATATAGGTATTTTTCTGTATCACCCTGTTTAATTGTTTTATTATTTTTACAAAACCACCACTGTATATACGGTTTCCTCTGATGACATGTTCACAAAAATATATGCACCTATTGACCAGAAAGAGTCAAGTATTAATTAAAAAGCTACACTTTTAGGGAATTAAATTGAAAGTGCAAGTGTCTCTGCAGTTCTAATGGGATTTATGGATATGGCAGTATTCTGATTAACCTCTTTTCTTTTTTGAGGGACACACACACCCCCAGACACACACAAAGGCAGAGCGAGAGAGAGAGAGAGAGAGAGAGCATATTCTGTATTAGCAGTGGACCATCGCTGTACAATTACCAAGAGTGGATCTCAGTGAGACCAAATAAAAGAAGCAAAAGATTATGTAGGAAATGGCTTTCCTTTTCCTTTTTCACAGTAGAGAAAAGTGCACACACATGAATTGATTTTGGCCTAAAAATATGGAAGAAAGTACTTAAAAATATACATATATTGCTTACTTCATGCCTGAGTATCTAGTCTTTAATGCAGTCCTAGCTCTTTTGTAAAAACGATAGACTGGATGGATTCACACTTGTGAATGATGACTAAAAAAGGATAAGTAAATCCCCCTCTGTAGCTTCATACTTTGACCAACCTGTCTGCCCGTGAATATGAGCTTAACTCGGGTAATGCCGAGGTAATATTTGAAGCACTGTAAGAGAAACTACAAAATTCCACTATAAACATGAGTTAACAACCTGTGTAGTTTCTGAAGAGGTAATTTCATCTTCTTGTAACCAATTTAAAAGCCTTGGGGAAAAGCACACTAGTCTTTTGTCTAGATTTTTCTCAGACTTCTGTGACCTTGATGACACAGAGCTTTGGAGTAGCAGCTGAAGACCTAATAGAGCAGGTATAGATGTAGGCTTCACTCAAATTTGCTGTCACTTTGGATTAAGCGAGTGTTTCTCAAGTGCAGAGCCACTGGAGGCATGGAAAACGAATTGACAAATATGAAGTGAAACTAAAGTAACATATATATCTATAGGGAAAATAACCAAGTAAGACTTTACACAGCCTTTATTTAAATAAAACAGTTATCAATCAAACATTTTGGGAAATCAGGCATTTGAGAAACACTACATTAAAAGCATAAAGAAAAAAACACACCTAAAATGCATTTGCTATCACCTTGTCCACCGAGTAAGAGTAAAATATCCCACATACACCTATTAGTCATTAAAAAATGAGGGATCATTTGTAAAAATGTTAATGTGCTCCTTAAAAGTATAATAATAACTGTGTGGGTATCACAGGACTTCAGTAAAAACCCAAAGAATAAGTCCAACTAAAATGGTTTGCTAACTACATTTTCATTGGTATAAAAGTTTAATTACATAGTTCATTTTTTAAACTATATTGAGTAGGTGTTACTTTATCTTCCTACTTATTCAAAAGAAGGGCTGTATGAATGTGCAGTGGCTGCCCTTTACCTCCTAGTCCATTCACAGTGAATGAGAGCTGGAGGCTAGGTTTGCACTGTATACTTGTGGGAATTACCTACTTGCCCATCACTGGTTTCCAAGCTGCTTGTCTTGTCACAAAACAATGCTAAACCTTGTACCTGCAGCAGTCCGAACTATATACATCATTCAGCACAGTAAAGGTCAGACATTCAGGTTAACTTTTGATGCTAAATCTAAAGCTGCTGAAAAAATATAATATTACCATTGTGCTCTATATAGCCATGAAAACACTGTTCCTCTCCTTAAACAGTGAGATGAGGGCCAAAGTGCGGTAGGGCCTATCCACTCGATGTCCGCCCGGCTGACTTAATGAGAGGACCATCCAACTTAAGCAGGTGGCAGTGTGTGTGTGAGACTGGATTTGAGAATTTGTATGTGTGTCCACACTCTCTGGCTCATTCCCCAGCACAACCAAATCAGGCCTGGGCACTAGTACAGTCTCCAGGGAGTTGAGGAGAGCAGTGCTCCACTTATCTACTGGCAGAGAAATGGATGGAGGAATAAACAGGTGCCAGCCACTGTGGTAATTTCTGTGTGTCGCTTACAAACTCGTGACCCTACTAGCTTTTATTTGAGCCAGTATTTTAAATTGAATCGGCAGGAAGCAAATGAATGCAAAAACTTAATAAGTTACTGTGATGAAAAATATCAAATTAAGGTTTAACTACATCATTTGAATGGGGCTGTTTCTGATTGCAAGATGAAAATTTGACCTCCACTTGTTGTTTATCCTCATCTTCCTGTGTGTAGCTGAGGAGAGCTGGTGAGTTATGAGGATGGAGGAAGGGGAAATAGAGAGAGGAATATGGGGGAGGATAGTGAGAGAGCAGCCAGACAAACTGGGGGTGGTGTCACTTGACAGAATATCTGGAGGCTTACTGCAGGCATGTGTCAAAACCATAGTATGAATAATTGAAAAGGGACAGAGAAAGAAACAGAGAGATACAGAGAGAATAAGAGTGGGAGTCAACAGAAAATGGGTGGGAGAATAACATGGTCCAGCCTTTCCCCCATTTCCCTTTCTGGATTATCTCTCAGTTCAATAGATCAGATTAAATTCCTATTAGCTGCTTACTCATCCAGAGCATTGTGATGCTAAAGTTCAACTCCATCACCCGGTCGACCTATCTGACATGCTTGTGCTTCCAGAGGGTCTTTTTCTACTTTCAAGCAGAGAGAGTTACACTTTTAACACTCGCCCCAGCCTGCGTGTTTCTGAATATTGAGGCCAAATAAAAAGTATAAAGCTCTTTTTCTTTTTTTATATAAACAAGACTTGAAAAACAATCATTATTTAATGGCTATGAATCGGGATAAAATAGGAAGAGTACAGCAAAGAGACAGTTCACTTAGGGGGCAATAAAGGCTTCGAGAAAGAAATCAATATTTCAGCAAAGGACTATGCATTAAAACATAGTATATTATTTTAGCGGTCTAGTAACTATGCTATAAAATATATACCACGGTTATAAGATTGGAACTATCCTTCTATTAAGCTCTTTAGTCTAACACGAGAAATGACATTAAATAAAATCTGTTTTTATAATTTAATTATAATGAGGATAGGCTCTGTTGCATAAGTTATAAGATCAGACTGAACACACATGACAAAGACAATAACAGTAAATGTGCAAATTATCAGACTTATCAATATCACAGCTCTGATTATCATTACTGACAGATTATAATCATGCTTCTCATTAAATTCATATCCAAAAAACTGTTATTAAACTGTTATATTAATTCTTCCAGCTGCAGGTCCAGTGGTTTTTAATAGTTCTGTTTAAATAATAAATTAGTTCAAACATAGGCTTAGTGTATATGCATTTCATAAGGCCAGCAAGAACAATTAGGTGTCATATTTTATACATACATCAATGCAGTTGTAAAATTCTTTACAGGAATAGAGCTATATCTAAACATCAATATTTGCTGAGGCCCATCAGCGAAAGACGAAGCCTTCAAATGATGTTTAAAACTTTATACTTCTGGAGAATTGACAGATCAGAAAGAGGTGATTTTGTTTTTTAACATGTTGATCTCTAATTTGGAACATAACCTTCTCTGGAGCAACTTAGGTCTACCATTAGTGTGCCAATGCACCACAGTAAGAAGTAATCCACCTGTGTTGTACAGGATTACCCTGAAGTTACCGGAATAACCCCAAATCCTGCTTCCTGGTACAGGACTTTGTGTTTAAAGACTGTTTGAAGATATAAAACCAATTTGGAAATAAATACTAGGTCTTATATTTATTGCATGAAATTAGCCCCATTTTTGTTCTTTGAATATTCCAAATTATTTTGTCTACATATATTTCCTCTTTTTTCATGAATTTAAAAAAAATAATAATTGAAAATTCAGTTACAGGTCCATTTCTCAGAACGTTCTAGTTGCAAGGAACATGATGTTACTTATAAAAGCATTTACTTGCACAGAGGAAGCCCTTTTCATTCCACAGATGAAAGACAGTGCTTGAAATGTGTATATTCTTATCTGTCCCCTCTCATTAAAATTAACTGAAGGGTGACTATGTCCTTTTTGGTCATCTTTTCAGATTTTTTTTTGCAAATGTCCTGATCCCTATTTCAGACACTCATAAATATTCACCTACCACATCAAATGATAGCAAACGTCAAAAAGAAAAGCATTTAAGACTTTTTTTAAAAAACTTTTTGTGGGCTTTGATATAAAAATAGTAACAATTCCCTCTGATCAACTGATTTTAATGATCCTGCATCTAGGGTTTGCTTTGTAGCTTGAGAGGAGTGAGAAGGGAGTAAAGCTGCTGGGTGCCCATTCTGATTACCCAAAACCACTATAAACACCTATTGAGAGGGTCAAGATTGCAGCCATTTACCTGTCAACATAATGACTGTTTGAAAGAGCAGTAGGAGCTGTGAAATTTAGTGCTGCAGCTGACTTCTTTTTAAACCTATTTAACATTTAAGGGAAAATTCTGACAAAGAAACAGTGTCGTTTTTGCAAAATGGTGTAACTGCTTTGGTCAAAAATAATTACCCTTCCAAAAAGAGCTTTGTTAAATGATAAAAAAAGAAGAAGCAAACAAAGAATAAAGCAACAGAGAAAATTTGAAACATTCAGATAACAAAATAAAGCCATTAGTGAGCGTATATTTGCAGTATGGCACATCTATTATAATTGTGTTGACTCATTATGTAAATACCTGTATGCCCAAAAAAGCAAGCGATAGAAGGTGAGAAACTGAAATCTCATTATGCTCTGTATACAATTCATCCATGTCAAACTTCTGTCGGTGGCAGGCACTGACATTTGAAAGCAAGTTTATCCTAACAGAGCTGGAAAAGCACATTTTTCTGTGTGGACTAAATGCCAGCTGTACAGATCAAGTAGCAGTCTGATCAATTACACAGAGAACCTTTGAACCACTAAATGCCATCCGAGGACTTCTAAACCTGACAGTGTGGCATAGAAGGGATGAAAGGACAGTATTATTACCACAGAGGGAGGGTAACATGCAGAAAAATACACATTAATGCACATTAACCATGACACACTCCCAATGACGCTATCGCCTTCAGACACCTATATACAAACGCATTCTTCTAATTGCCTAAGAACGACAACTGACATTATCCAAAAATAAACTGACATGTGATCCTGCAAAATGGAGGCTTTGACATTGAAATGTTTATGACAAAAAGTGTTTTTTGCTAAAAGGTTTTTTTTTTTGTATTCGTCATCTTTCATATTAAAAGACCCTAGGAGACTGGCTTCCTTTAGCTTGCTGAGGGGCATTGACATTTCCATGCCCTTCTACAAAGAAGGATACCTTTCTATTGAGCGCCCGCTCGTCCAAACAGCACACAATGGACCATGTTGCTTTGTGTCAATAACCATAATGTAGGTGAGTGCTGTGTGTGTGTGTGTGTGTGTGTGTGTGTGTGTGTGGGTGTGTACAGCGACATTAATGAGCATAAAATGAATTTTGTTATGTTTTTGTGAATGTGTGTTTAATGGCTGTGTATGAGTGTGTAGGAGAAAACAATTATATGGTTTTGTGTGTTTATAGACTGCATATCTGCAGCTGCAGCCGATGTACTTGTGTTTCAGTATGTGTTAGTGCCAAGATGCCTAAATGGATCTCTATTCTCCCGCTTTTGTTTTGAGCAAGAGCCCTTTTCGCTTGCATGTTTGGCAGCACTAATTACCATTTTTATATTTAAAAATGGATAAAAAGATGTCTTCCTTTTTATATGTGAATATAAGAGAACTATCACCCGGCTCTGCAGTTTCACTGAACAGAAAGGGCTTTAGTGTCATTCAGCTAACTATTTTGGTTCATTTATAAATTTTTTGCATATTGCTTTCATCATTTAATCCAGTTTCAACTCGCAAATCATAAATCCTCATAACATAATTTCCAGCATCACAAGTCAGCTCAGATATGTCCACTGTTCTAATGCATAATGTTACATTTTGTTTGATTTTTTTTTTTTCATAATTTCACACAAAAATGTAAACGTTCATATATTCTGTATTTATTTCATGTAAAGTGAAATGCACACAACAATTGTGGGGAAAATTGCTGATTTGACAGTTGTGCATATCACTGACAGGATAAGGTCACTGTTGAAAGGACTGACTGTTCACAGAGTGTTGTACTCAAGCATGTTTGTGTAAAAATGACTGGAAGGGAAAAGTGTGGTGGGAAAAGGTGCACAGGGCTGAACAGAGCCTGCAGAGAACTGTCAAGAAACGTTGATTCAAAAACTTGGGAGAGAATCACAAGGAGTGCACTGAGGCTGGTGTCAGTGCATGAAGAACTATGACACACAAAAATCACTGTCACATTTCTCATATCAAACCACTCCAGAAACAGAAACAACATCACAAGTGTCTTACTTGTGCTAAAGAGGAAAAGAATTGGACTTCCAAAATTCTCTTTTCAGATGAAAGTAAGTCTTTCATTTCATTTGGAAGTTCCAAGTGAAAGGATGAGTGGAGAGGCACAAAATCTAAGGTGTATGAAGTCTCTGCACTCGGTGATGATTTGACGTGCCATCTTCTGGTGTTGGTGTTGTTTGGTATGCTGTGTTTTACCAAATGCAAACTGCAGTTGTCTACTAGGAGACTGACTTTAGAGCACTTACATCCATCTGCAGACAAATGGAGACCATTTCTTTTTCCAGAAGCACAGTGCCAAAACTACTATCAAATTATTTACTGACCATGTTATTACTGCACTTGACTGACCAGTCAACATGACTGTATTATCAAGAGGAAGTTGAGAAACACTTAACACAAAACTAGAGAAGGTGAAGGCTGTTAAGCAACCTGGGCTTCAGAGATGAGCAGTTTGTAATCTGATTACTTTTTTCAAGTAACGCGTAATGTAAGGGATTACTATTCTTTACTTACTTTCCCATAAGCATGCTGCGTTACTGCGTTATTAAACTGTTGTGACAATGACGTAAGCCCGTGCGACGCTCGCGGCAGCAACAGACCTGTGTAGATCAACAATGGATAATATGGAGTGTGGGGGAGAGTACGACCATGCAGCGTTTAAAGCGTGGACGTACTTACATTACTTTAAGTTTTATTCCGTAACAAGTGACAAAAACATTAGCGTACTCTGTACACTCTGCGTGGGAAGAAAACTTCTTTCTACAGCAAAAAGTTGAACTTCAAATCTGAGCAAGCACCTGGCAAGCTGCCACGGGAATGTGAAATTCACAGAGAAACCCCCGGATCCCCCCACTGACATGACTCCTGGTACTGGGCAAACCCCACTCCTGCTAAACAGGTGACAATAGATTTAAGAGCGACAGGACTTAGTGCCACTCAATTTTTGATTTTATTTTAGTGCTGCCAGCGTTAATCTTGTTAAAATGACGTTAACGCCATAACCGCATCAACACGGCAAATCTCTGTTAGTTAATGTGGATGGTCCCGTGCGTGGAGCTGCATGACGTCAACATGTTAGCATGGTTAGCTCGTTAACGTGTTAGCGCTGTGCAGCCCCACGCATGGGGCAATCCGCATTAGATTGCTAAAGGAGATTTGCCGCGTTAATGCGATTATGGCGGATGCGGTTAACATCATTTTAACGAGAATAACACTGAAAGCACTATTTTATTTATTTTTTGCTTTTTGTTTTTACTTGCATCTATTTGAAAGAGTGAGTGTAAACACAAAACATTATTTTGTCTTATATGCTGAAATATGCAGATTTATTACTTATTTATATCAATTCTTCCAGCTGCATTTATTAGTAATATTAGTAACTAAATACTTTTTTCAAGTAACTTGACCAACACTGCTAGGCTTCAGTAACATCTCAGCCTGCTGCAAGCTGCTTCTCTCCATGTCACGCCTTATGGAGCAGTAATTTGTGGTGAAGGAGGTGAATAAAATTATCCTTTTTGAATTAATTTACCAAAAATAACTTCAACACGGGATTGTGATTTTTTTTTTTTTTAAGATCACCAGTCCTCTACATTGTCCAACAGAAACAGACAAAATTGTTAACAAACTGGTGAACATAGAAGTGTCTTCAGCAGCTAAAAATAGCAATAACACTAATTCACTGATATTTATCAGACAGCCTTAAATACAACAAATTTAACTTGTATGCCATGCTAACACGAAAGGGGCAATCTGAGAGCAAGGTCCTCTACCACTGTCACTGCCACTGCTGATGCAAGTGCAAATTCCCTATTTCCAACATTTCAAAGTCGTCCCAGTCTGCACCAAAACGTAACAATTTCTGTTGCCTGTGAACCACCGCAACACCAAGTGTCACAAAATTCTGCCTAGTGGTTTTTCTCTTGCAAATGTAGCTTACATTAATAGTGTAACCCAATTTCACCATGGGCTGAATTTAGTACAGCCACATTAATCATTCAGCGGACTATGTTGAGGGAACAGCAACCTCAAGCCTCAAATGTAAAAACAGTTGTTAGTGTGACATTGTCTATTTATACAGTCGAGAAATATCTATCCATGTTCTTAGGTTGCACCTTTAAGGCAGAGATAAATATAATAATAATAATAATAATACCTGTCATATGTCATATATCACAGCTAAAAATTTTGGTTGCAGCATGTTGACTTAAGGGAAAAACACAAAAACTAATTCGACGGTCAGTACTCGTAGGTCTCCTGAAGGCCAGTGAAATACAGACAGACAGGAGACAAAATAGCTGCAATCAGTGTAAAAATGTGTTTAGCTCATGGACGTGTATGAATGTATGTGAGATACGAATTTTGTGTGTGCATGTGTGTGTACCACCAGCACACAGTAGAGTCCTGGGCCTTAAGCTGTCTTTAGGTGCACTGAATTACAAACGGATCAGGATCAGCAGGGACAAGAGGAGACTACACAGCAGCTCTGGTACTGCCCAAGGCTCTGTGCTGCTCTCAAGAGAGCGTGCTCGGGCGTGATCAGCTGATCAGAGGATCCACAGTCTGACGATAACACAATCTTTTACTGTGCATTTCTGGTTAGAAATAGAGAAAAGTATTTCACCCCTTTTGAACAGGACTACATTACTTCACCAGTACATCATGTGGGAGCCCAGATGATGTACTAAGAGCTTCATGCAGGCAGGAATTCGGCTCGTCAGGGGTTACCAGATTTTCTTGTGCCTCAAAGGAAAGTGAGCAAAGTGAGCCTAAAGCCGTCCTTGTAGACATTTCCCCCCAAAAATCTGCAACGTTGAGAATAAAAACAGCAAAAGATTCAACTTAATTCAAGGCCTGCAATGTGGATGTGGCAATGCGCAGGCTGCGTCAGTGGCGTGTCTGTGAATGTGTGTGCCCACAGTATGTTTCAGACAGGTCTTCGCTTTGGTTGACAGCACTGTTGCAACATTCATAACAGCCTGGGAAAATGTAATGAGCTAAAGTGTCACAACATCTCAAATCGCTCTGCTAGCCTTCACTTCTGACAGTCTGACTCCGCTCTCCAGTGCTGTGTGTGTGTGTTTGTGTGTGTTCACTGGCTTTATCTTCAGGGTCTGTTTATATTTTGTGTGGGAGGGGGCCAATGGCCAAGAAATGGAAGCCAGGGACAGGAGAAGCCAAGCAAGCTGCCACAATGCCACCAGTATCTTACAGCCTCACGCTATTTTTGTCTCGCCACAGAAGTCGAAAGAAGGAAACTGGAGATATTCAGGACTGTAAAGTGACAGAACATGCAGAACAGATCCAAAGAATCCTCTTCCTCTCCTTTCTATTTCTCCTCCCTCGTTGTCTTCGCTACTACTGTTATATTAGTCACTTCCGAGTCTCTTCACCTTCTATTTTCTCTCTCTCCCTCTGGAGATCTTTTAATGGCAAGTTTATCCTCGTTCACCCTGTGGCTCTTACCAGGCTGATTTCCTTTGAGTCTACAAGGTTTACAGGTGTCCCTTTAGGGTTCCTGGTGTTAGCAGTGGTGGTGTCCCTCAAGGCTGTGTGGTGTAAGGTCTGTTCTCTGACAGCTCTGTCTGCCCGTAACACCCAGGGTGCCAGGTGTTATCATTAACACGTCTCATCACAGCTTAAAGGAGCCACACGTCTAAATCTTACAATGGATTGCTTGTGATATCACTTTTCTCCACTTGCTTCCTTGAAGCGTTTTCCAGTCCTCCATCTTCCATCTGTGTTCCTCCTTTTTGTGCATACTTTGTTATATTTTTTTCATTTTTGTGCTTCCTTCCTTGCATGCTTTTCCATCCTTCCTCCCCTCCTTGTCTTTTGGTCCTTACCTCTATGAGTGCACACACTTAAAAAATACAATAACTTTAAGTAGAGCAGTTCCCTAGAGGGGTGAGTGACAGGCTATTCTTTGCCTCCTGTCGTTATTTCTGACATAGTTAAAGAGGAAATAGTAGACTAAAATTATCTATTTTTCCCTTTGTCCTGTCAGAATCAATTAATCACTGACAGTAAAATTATATAAGGATGTTTTCCGGAGTGGTGAGAGCTCTGATGTTGAATTCTTAAATCTATTTCTGGTAAGGAAATTGAATGAAAATCAAAAAAACTGCCCTCTGGTAAATACTAAGAAGGAATTATTTACTATTTTTCAGCCAGTGTAGATCTGACAGTCATTCAGACATGAGCCTAGTGAAGGACTTTATCCCCTCAGTCATCTTTGCTCTGTCTCTTTCTCTTTCATGCTTTCTTGCTTCATCTCACTCTACCTCATTCATCTCTTTGGTTATTTTCCGCCCTCTGGGTTGCTGCTATGGAGATATAACAAAAAAAAACCAAAAACCTTTATACTGTTGGACCACCACAAGGTGTACAGTAATGCATTTGCTCATACATTTTAGTACAGTGTTTCTTGCATTTTATTCCTCATTAAAAATGTCAAATATATGCAAAGTATACAGTGTTTATACTTATATTTGTTCTTACACATGCAGCTCCAAAACTATCCATCCA
>NW_005187457.1:589250-598183 GCF_000239375.1 Pundamilia nyererei
GTTTAGGTGCACCAGGTCTGTCCAGCGTCCTCCCCCGCCACCTGATCCAACTCACCACCAGGTGGTGATCAGTTGACAGCTCAGCCCCTACAAGGGGCTCCAAAACTAATCTAGTCATTACCAGGTGGTGAATACAGATGCATGAATCAGACATTAAATTGTCTTTACATTCTAGCACATAGTACAAAGTCTGTATCCATGGATACTAATGGTAAGTGAATTAACAGCAAAGAAGTGGGCATTGTTTAGACTACATGTGTAAAAATGTCCTATGCCTGTTAACTACTACATATTTGTCACTTTTAGGTGCATTGCTACATTTGTTGGCTCCACCAACAAATTAATTTCTTTAATTAATGAAATCACTTTCATTCAAATATGGTAATGACTGTCTGCATAGAGCCAACATGCCAACACGGTGACAGCTAAATGATAACAGCTTCAAACTGTGAAGTCAAAACCAGTCGATGATGTCATACTGGCTAAGTCCATCTTATATATACAGTTCCTGTCTAAACCATGCCATATGTTTTTATTTTCTTGCATGAGCGCACTGCACTGTGTTGAAGAAGCATTTAATTCATATTTACAGTTGACATAAGTTTGAGTCTCAGTCTGCAGGTGCTTGTGTGTCTGTACTTGAGTGTCATTGTGTGAGTGTTTCTGGAACACTGATAAGACCCTCCCGTGTAAAACCCAGTTTGCGGTCTTCATGGGAAATCAATTTGTCCCGCTTTCTACGTGGCCAGCCTTTATATGCTTCACTTCCTCCCACAGCTGTCACCCAATGTATACAGAACCATTGCCTCCCTCCATCCAACACAACGCACACATACTCACTGAGCTAAATCAAACGCATATCAGCCACATACATGCATATTCATTCAATTTCTATGCATATTCGGCACTCCAGCTGACAAGTGAATTACAAAGAGTGGCAGAAAAGATGAGTCAACTCAAGGTGGTGGTGAGTGTGTATGTGTGAGCTGGTTAGAGAGAGAAAAAGAGATAAAAAGAGAGAGGTGAATCCTGGCAACTTGGCCAGGAGCTCATTAATCTGCAGATGTGTTCACACCAAAGAGATACGGTGTGCTGCACTCACATGTATTCACACATGGACGCACGCACATTATGAGCCCTGTAGCTCATTCTTATTCAACTCTGCAGCCAGTGTGTCCTTTGATTCTCATTGTCCTGAGGAGGTTTGAGAGGAGGGAGTGTCCATGGTGATTGAAAACTGAGAAATTATGCCATCACCTATCTCATATCTTCTGTGAACAGAGTTTGCCTACACTCCAGTACCCCTCTGCAGATGCTTGGGTTTTTTTTTTGTGGCGTTTTTTTGAATGTGTCTAATGGATGCACCACCAACTGAGTCAGCTGCAGGCGCAGCAGTGTCAATCAGTACTACAGGTTTTTTTGGCATTCTTGGTGGTGTTGGGGTAAGAGTATGCATGGTAGTGGCAGCGGGGGTACAGCCAATCATAATGCTGATTGAGGAATCCAGTGATGTGGACGAATTAATGAGACATGGGGTACTGGCTGAGCCAGCCAATCATAGCCCTTTAAGAACTCGTCAGCTGCTGACAAACTGTGAAAAACTGTGAAAAACTGCCGGTCATCAATCACACCAAAAGAGACGTTCTCTGCCATTCGCACACTTGCCATCACATGGTAGCTCATGGATTGTTCATTTTGAGTCACAATGCTGAGTCATTTGTTGTTATACCACCTTCAAACCAAAAGAATTCACCAAAAAAGTCTTATTTTAACCACAAAATGCATCACCACCCCATATTTTTCAGCAAAGATTGCTCTTAAAAGCATCTTGTTTGAGTTAAAAAAACGTCTGATTAAAAAAAAATCCAGGATCATTAAAGACCAGGACTGTATTTTCCCATGGTTGAGTTTGTCAGAGTTGTTGGTGGCATATGAATGACCTTTTCTTAATATCACTTTTTCCTACCTGGTGGTGATTGTCCTACTATTGCAGGAAAAATAGAAGCAAAGAAAAAGCACTAGAAACTCTATAACATATGGGCCTAACCTCTAGAACTAGAAGGATTTGGAGCCAAACACATAAATCCATTGCATCATTAATGATGGAATGAATGAGATGTCCTGAGGGGAGCAGCACGGCAGCTCCTGCTCCTTCCATCTATCTTCCTATATGTAACCTAACAACTCACCTAGGATCTATCGATCTGCACATTTCTTTCTTACTTTTTTTACACTTCTGATTATAACTCTTTGCTTTACTGCATAAATCACCTCTAGCTCAAAGAATACCAACTTTAGCTTCACACTTTGTTAATCTTGAGAGAATCTGCTGACAAATATCTGAACAGCCTGTGTGTATCTGCCATAGAACATCCACCATGTTCAGCTACAGTCTGTGCTTTCCACTTTCACAATCGTCTTTGACCTCACCGCTTAGATGTATGGACCTTTGGTGAAGTGGGTATGGGCCGCTGATATGAATAGCCTCAACCTCATGAATCTTTCAGGCTCAATCATATGAGCTGATGTGAAAGGAGTTGGCCCTAGAGGATGAATTAGTTAATACATCAACCAGTGGAGGCATTTCTAATGCCCTCTTTAAACAAGAGTTGTGCATTAGCTCTTCTTATAGTCTTGAGTACATATTAGTTTAACATAAGACAGGTACAAACAGGTGTGTGTGTGGGGGGGAGGTCATATCTGTGTAGAGAAAAAATGGACATAAAAAGGAGAATACATTTTGCACACACCCTTGTGAGCATATTTGGCAATTCGAGTATGCAGGTGAGTGAGCGTGTGAGCTTGAATAAGTTTCATTTTATGCATGAGTACAGAGACATTTCGGTATGAATAATTGTATTGGCCTTTGACAGAAAAATACTGAGCAAGAGAGGGAGGGAAAAAAAGGCATGGAGCCACAGAGAGAGGTGGGGGGAGAGGTTCGGGGTTGCGAGAGAGTGAGGAAGTGTGGCAGGAAATGTGTTATTTGGGAGAACTGGAGGTGATAGTGTGGGGTGGAGGGTTTGTGTTCACCCCAATCTCTGCACTGCAGCGCGATTTCAATGCAGCCCTACACTGCAGGCTTTGCCAAAGAGCGATGTTCTGGAGGAGTCAAGGAAGGGAGGAAGGATGAAGGAAAAATGATGGTCTGAGCAGAAGAGAGGGAAGAAATGGGTGCAAAAGAACGGCAGAAGGAGAAGGAAAATACAGGAAATGGCAACTAGGAAAGAAAATAAGGAGATGGAGCGTGAAAGAGCGACAAATGAGGTGAAGGCATGAAGATGCGGTCAAAGTGAAAAATGTAAGAAATAGAAAAAACATATTTGATAAACGGTAAAGAGCAAGCAAGGGAGAGAGGGAGGAACTGGGGGAAATAACTCCGATCTAATCACCATGATTGGGAAAGTTGGAAGAGCAGAGTGTGTGGTAAGGTGCAAATTTAAAAAAAAAAAAAAAAAAAAGAGTGCTTCCTGTCAAGCAGAAAACCAACCTGAGGACTCTGCTATGTGCAAACATACTGCAAAAGATGTCGCTTTTCAATTTATTTTGCTGAAATTGACCAGGGAGTTCTTTAAACCACCTGTAAGTCTGAGCAAATGTGCTCTGTTAAATTGAAAAGGAACTGGATAGATGTTTATGCCTATTAGACGTGGTGTTGTTTTTGACTGATTTACTTGAGAAATTTTTGGAAAGCTGAGAAGAAATGAGCAAGGCTGATTAAGGATAAGAAATAAGAAGAGTTTATGAGGCATGTGAAATTGGTCAAGTGACCCAAGAGGCAGAAAGAGGAAATCACAAGTCCAAGAGGAGTTTTGAACATGAAACACATTTATTTGTTCCACCAGACGACATAAGAAACAATTCTGGCTAGCTCTCTCCACAGACAGATCCCAACACCAGTTCAAACACAACACAAGTCAATCCCATCAATGACAACAACTGACACACTAAGTGGGCCTCTGCTTAAATACTACTGGATGTGTACTATAAGCAGATTCAAAGAGACTTCTTACATAAAACCCTTTCCTAAATTATTTAAAATCTCCATCCACATTAACAAACCACCATTGCCCAATAAATACAAATAAACAGCAATCAATAAATACATAAAGTTGTAGTTAAAAGTTTACATCAGACTGAATCTATGGACATTAATGATAAATGTCCCTTAGCAAATAACCAAATATTAGTGGGAGTGTATGCATTCTTTTGACCCTGTCTGGATTAGAGAAAATCCTAAATAAATTAAAACTTGTGCATTTCTAATTTTTTAAAGTCATTAAAGATGTATGCTGTGATATAATTTTACCCTGGAAAAAGAACAGTTTAAAGAAATCACTAAAAGCCCAGACTCACCATGACATTAATGCCCATAATAAATATATATAAAGCTTTGACTCCAATTGTACATCTAACCAGTAAAACCAAAGACCCTGCTACCTAAAACCCACTTGATGTTGTCCTCCCAGAATTAATAAAAGGTTGCAACCAAAGAACTATTTTGCCTGAACACCCTGGGAGTTAAGTTTCTTCAGTAGATGAATTAAAATATACAGCCTTTACTAGCTTATGTTAGCATAAGCCTTTTTATTCAGCCGGCATCTAGCAAACAATAAATCATACTGTCACGGTCCTGGGTCAGTAACCCAGTGTTTTGAGTTTCTTGTGCCTCTGAGTTTTCTGTATTATGTTCTTAGTTCTTGTTGTTGTCCTAGCTTGTTCTTTAGTGTAGTGTCTTAGTTTGGTGTTCTTGTATTCTGTTTAGTTCTCTGAGTATTTAGTAGCTGCCCTCTGTGTTTCTTAGTTGCTGTCTCCCCTAGTCTAGTTTGCATCTTTGCTAATTCCTGTTTTACTTTGAAGGTCTGTGTCTCATGTGAGTGTATCCTACTTTGCTCCCTTGTCTCGTCAGTTCTGATTTCTCCCAGCTGTGCTCTCCTTCTGTGTCTCATTCCCCTCGTTACTTCCCATTGTATTTAAACCCTGTGTTTCTCTGAGTCAGTGTCGCGTCGTCCCTCATGCTGTGTGTGAGTCTCCCCGTGTCTTCTGGTATGTGTTATAATTAGCTTTTCCCAGTTCAGTTTTGTATTGCTTGTGTTCTATTTTCCAGCAATAAAGCTGTGCTTTTGAGTTCAAGTTCTGTCCCCGTGAGTTTGCGTTTGGGTCCAATCCCTGCCTGCCACACAGCGTTTCATGACACATACAATATGTTTTACAGTCAAGTGGAACAGCCCTGCCCCGTATCACTCCCGTGATAATGTGACAATTCAACAAACAAACAATACATGTATTTTAATACACAGTGTGTGAGTCTTATTTACCAATATTCTATTACTGTATGCGGCAATTATAGTCGTCAGTTTCGATGATCAGTATTTGTGTAGCAGTTACTCAGATCATTAGTTGCAGTTTATGAGAATGGGAGCTTGTCCTTACAAGGCAACTGTGACCATGTCAGTTCGGCCAAACTGTTGAACTTTATGAAGCAGCACAGGTACTATTATCTCCTCCAATTCATCATGCAAATGACAGAGAAAGTGGAGGAGGGGAATCCACACCAGGCCATGAGTAAGATGGACAGAGATGAAGTGAGACAGGGGTTGAAACACAGGAAGTGAGAATAGGATGACCAGAGTAATTTCCCACTTTTAACACCACCATTTACCTTCTTCACCCTATAACACACGCTGAATATGAAATCCAAAAATCACAGTTCATTTACTAGCTTTTAGCTTTGATTTTCTCTCAGACTTGTATGTGTTGCCAGTAATGACAGTGTGTTGTTGTTAATCTAGATGCATATGAGTGATTTACAGCCTGAAATTGCTTACCTGCCTGCTCCCTTTTTTGTCCTGATTGACGGACTGATGGCGTGATTGAGATCTTCTGGCAAAGCAAATAGCAGTTGACCTGAAATAATTTGCATAATTCCTGGTCTGCCTAGAATCACTGTGATTTGTTGGCCAGTCTTTAGAAATAGATGGAGATAGGTTAATGCATTTCCTTCTCGACAAACCACATTTGAACTAAACAGAAAAAGCTGCTTCTGTCAGAAAGAGTTGGATTTTGTTTTTATACTATAAATAAAGACAAACAACGGTCCTAATCTTGGAGGAATCTATTAAATTTGTGATTTATTGCTCTGGTTGCAGATTCTAAATCAAAAGAACTACAAATGTTGCACCATTATAACCCTGTTGGTGTTGCATGGCAGGAGTTTTTTGTTTGTTTGTTTGTTTTTTAAATATACTGTATACAGACAGTAGAGTACATTTGATTAGAAGCCACAGGATCCTGAACTCTGACTTCTCATCCATGTTGATTTAAATTTAACACAACAACTGAATAAAATAAACCTGCTGGATTTGCCAGAATGTGCGATACAGGCAGGAAGTACTGAAGAATGAAGTGTATGGCTGCTGCCATTTTCAAGGTCATGAACAAACAAAATCACTCTAACTAAATGATGAATGTGGGAGCATTCTTTTTACAAAACATAGGAGTACAGGAAAGATACCACACAAAACTACAAAAAACCCACGAGTGACACTGTGAACATACACGGACAAAAAAATAGTATGAGATAAAACTAAACATGTACTTGATTTTGCTGTATGAATTTATGTGCATAAGGCTGCTTTTCCCTCTCCAGTTAGAATGAAATGGGCATAAATATATTAGTTTGCAGTGCAGTTAATACTTAATAGACCTTTTAACAGAATGGATGGCAATGAACACATTGTGTCACATGGGCAAAACCCTCCAAAAGCACCAGAGCATTTGTCACCATGAACAACTGCTACATATGGCTGTGGATATTCATAGAAGCTGTACCATTAATGTAAAACATTTGTAGCACTCGCACTTTAAAAGATCTCATAAAGTACTTAATACTTGATGATAAAATGAAAGGATAGTAGTCATTAAAACTAGGAAACTGCGTGTGCATGTCATGTATGTCCATGACTTGCACAAATTCTCACTACTACCTAATTCTTTTATAGAAACTGGATGATTTGTGGACTATCATATGCATCTGGTTTCAGGTTTTGCATTTAACTCATTCACTGCCAGCCATTGGCAGTGAATGAGTTAAACCCATTGACTCATTCACTGCCATTGACGGCTATAGACGTCAATGGCAGTGAATGAGTTAAACTGTAGGTTAATAGTATTACACGTGTATTGTTGAAAAATTAACACTGAGAAAAGTTAATGATCTAGTTTACTTCATGCATTTAAGTGTCATTGTAAAGTGGAGACACTCTCAAGTTGATTATGAGAGTCCAGTCAAGTAAAGTCAGACCAGAGAGGTATACTAATACTAGTTTCGTAGAGGAAGGATTTCACAAAATTTTAAAACCCCATTGACTTGTATCACAGTTGTGATTATTAACTTTCTCTGTTAAGCAGAGCTTCGTGCTTCTGGCTCTGTGCACACTCACATAAAAATGGGCCATTGGTGGGTCACATGACATTTCTTCCACACAAAATAATCTCTGTGAGTGCTGCTTATTCCAAGCAGAGACATTATCAGATGATGATGATAAAAATCTATAAAGCCCATAAAAAAAATCTAAAAGTAAAATGTAACTGTCGCAAATAAGAGACGAGATTAATGCTTCAGAAAATCAGTAATCTGGCGCTTTAGCGCACAGAGCAGTAAAATAAACAATTCCAATGCGAGTTAATCATTTTATTGCTGCGTGCGCTCTCAGCACTGCTGTCTGTTTCTATGCTGTTGGCTGCACATTAGACTTCTGAAACTTTAAACTGGATACGTTTGAACATTAAAGGTTACTGTCCCATAGCCCAATAAAGGAAATTTGTCAACAGATCAAAGTGAAATTACTTTCATTCACTGAACAGGTAATATTGGTGTGTGTTCTGTCTTCTAGTAGCTGCAATTCCAGCAGTGTAAAATAGACTTAGCAGCAGATTAGGATCAGTTATAATGGCATTTATACATTTTTGGCATCACTAAATTAATTTATGCACCTTCCTGTGATATTGTGGTGTGCACTTCATTTGGTGGTGGTTTTAGTAAGGTGTGGCTTAACAACTTCCACATATAAAACAGATCTGCCCAACAGAGAATCTATAATGCACTTAATGTAAAACATGCTGTAAATGAAATGTTAAAGTTACCACTATGACTTAGCCAGGTGAGAAAGGAGCCTCTTTCATGATACAAAAAAAACCAAAACCCTCTGATTTTAAGCTTAGCATAGCTAAGACACTAATCTCACTTCATAGTACACCCCTCAGGTCTGTTCCATTAGGATTCAATCAGTGTTTACAGCTGGCAGATAAAGTTATAGTGTGTGTGAAATTTAGAGATTTTAGTATTAATAAATATATAAGAAAGATTCTTAAACAAGATTTAATATTTATTATCATGGTTACTTAGGATACACTAATGCCTGGGGGCACTGCATCTGGTTTGTGTGTTTTTTCATAAAAAAGTAAATGGGGCTTTTATTAACCTCAGTTGTAGAAGGCTGGCAGATCTCTGTTTTGAAAAGTAGATGTACGAAGTCGATGCTTGTTGTGCTGCTGAGCTCTTGTTAAAGTTGTTTGGCTCACACAAACTTAAGTCCTTTCATTTTTTTAATTAAAAGCACCCAGCATTTCGCACCCACACATACCTATCATTTCTCAACAAGCCTTTTAGTCATCACTCAACAATAATCAGGGCTCTAGAGGGCGACCAATTTGGTCGCAAATGCGACCAAATTTTTCAGTGGTGCGACTAAAAAAAAATTTGGTTGCACCTGTGCGACCAACTGTTCGGGTAGCAAAAAAAAAAAAAAAAAAAAAATCTGCAACCTTCCCTGTAGTCAACAACAGACACACATTATGCCCCTATCGTGGACTAAACCAATCAGAGATAGTAAGGGGCGGGACCTCTCTGATTGGCCGTGGTCCAGTTGAAA
>NW_005187457.1:599201-616859 GCF_000239375.1 Pundamilia nyererei
CTTCTGAAATTCATAGCCAGTGCTCTGACACGGTGTCATCAATCTTTGAATGCTGAAAAAGCACAGTGTATCCAGAAAAACACATTATATTATATCAATTATTAGAAAATTTGTGTGCGCCTAACTTTTGTGCCGGTACGCCCATGGCAAAAAGTTAGTCTAGAGCTTTCTGTTAACTGTCAACTTTGCCTCCTTACCTTAACATTGCAATCCACACACTTCATTGTTACAACAAGAATCATTAAAGATAATCACTTCAACAAGTCCTTCAACTATTTTATTTGTGCAGTAAATGTTTATTAAATTATTCTGTATCTCCAACTCATTCCAGCTGTGGGATATGGATAATATAATTAATCACTGTGTATCAACACATGGCCATCAAACTTAGAGGCTTTGATGTGCCTCATCAACCACTTTTTCTATTGCAGCATTCTAAAAATTGGTTCTCATGATCAGTGGGATACCACAACTTCAAACAAGATTGTTAATGTCTTTAGATTTATTACTGCCCATATGTCTTACTGACAGCCTTCTGTGGGTTTAGATAAAGTTAGAGCCCTGAATAGAAGTTAGAGTGGAGTTGGAAGATAATTTTTACACTGTCACACCTCCATAAATACTAACTACAAACTCACAGAGGAAACAAAAAGCATGAAGACACCAGTTCTTTAAAATGCTTTTCGCCAAAGAATTCCCAAAAGTTCCAGAGACAGTCCCTAAGGATGACATTGCATCATTTTGCCTAAATAATCACCTTGTATGGAGCAGGGGCAATGGGTGGAATACTGGTTTATTGGATTTTATGGCTATAATAGGATTGTATTGGCTGTCTAAAATCAATTTGAACCAGAAGAAAAAAGATGGAAGCTCTTCAATAAGCTGTCCATCAGTGACTGATTAAGGACACTGAGGCTACACATGTGAAATGAAACACTGTTATTAAAGCTGACTTTCTACTCCCTCTTCAAAATAGCACATATTTAAATTGTAGTCAAGCATGTTCTGTTATAGGTTGCTAACCTTTTTTGCCTTTAGCGGTAAGTAATAGCAAAACACATCAGATATGCAGCTGTTCTAATTGCCATCACAGCAATTTAGTTACATTGGGAAATAACAACTTCAAAGAAAAGAAAGCCAAAGAGAGACACAGAAATGAAGAAATAAGTAAATAACCAATATTTTGTGACTTTTTAGTGCTTTTCTGCCCAAACATTTTAGCTAAAATATCACAATTTATTCTAGCTGCTTCTATAAACCATCAAGCTTTATGCAGCCTTAACCAAATCCAATGGCTAAAAATCATTACAAAGTGCATTCGTGGATGTTATACATTCATTTGGCATCAATTTTCATTGATCCAACAGAGTGTTGATTGATCCTCAATGACATTCATGCACAGGCATGCCTAAATGTTATATAATAGGTACTTTTGAGTCAAAGCATTAAAAGGCATTGAATAATCAGAGCCAGGTCAATATATTCACCCCTGATCTGTGACTCCTTTCCATAAGTATTGATCATTAAAACCACAGCGTGGCCGAATGTCTTTGCATGGATGACTGTGAAAAACTGAAAAAGACCATCAGACCATAGACATCAGACCATGGACGACGGAACCACAACTGGAGATGTTTGTAATTCATCTGTTGGAGCTGTTACAGCAAGGACAACACAAAAAAAGGACATGGCTTGATATGCACATACTGCAACATCGTGTAACTCTTGTGCACAAGCTAACATTTACTGTAGTCTTCCCACAGAAATTTGGCCAGGACCCAGAATCAATGTCAGACTGAATGCTGTCAACAACGTTGCATCAAAGGTGATGTGTTTAAGCTCAGTCAAAGTCTTCCACTGAGTGTTTCTCAGTTTTTAAAGTGCCATTCAAAGTAGTAAAGTCACTTTGATATTTTCTACTACTGCCACACCTTCCTTTTCTTTCCTGTATTTTCCCTCATCCACTGCGGCGTGCACCGCTTCGACAATACTTTAATCAGCTGCTCCACTGCTCAGTGAGCTCAGAGCTCCTCTGTGGCCTATATGTCCTTGTGTCACACACACAGCCTCATTCACCTAAATCACTGCACTGCCATTTTCTGACAGACACATTCTCACATCACATAGCTGAGTGGAAACATGAGCTGCCCACTGCTCTCAGGGCAGAAGGTGAAAACACACACACACACTCACACACAGTTCAGGCACATACTCTATACTTCATCTTGAACAGCCTCTGGCACAAATGACCGACTTGCAGCATATGGAGATTCCATGTTCATTTTCAGTCAGGGAGCTTGACCCAGGCCTCCTGGACCTGACAGTGAAGCCGCTGAGATTGTAATCAGTTATTCAAACACATAATATGGAAACAAGGCCCACAGAGGCAATCTGCCATTTCCTCGTGAAGTCACCTCACAGTAGACTGCACATGTTAAATGTTAAGTCAGAATATGCCTGTCATTATTTCCCCCTATGCTTCAGGGACACAGCAGTTTGCAGCTGCTGACCTCTGAGGTTCCCTCACTCATACCTGACCTGGCAGTGACTCACCGATCTCACAGCTCTCTCCAGAGAACCCCTGAGGACAGTAGCAACTGTAACCATCCCCTTCCTGCAGGCAGCTTCCACCATGGAGGCAAGGATTGGTCTGGCATGGATTACTCTCCACTGTCAGGAAAGAAAACAAGACAAGGGACAAGTTAACTGAATTTATCAGGTATATTTCAATAGATAGAGAGTATAATAAAAGTGTCTTCACAAACTATAACAGGCAATGTGCCCGCATTATGCCTCTGTCATTACCCTTACTGAGCTCATTTTTGGCTCCTCTCTGGCAGGGATAGAAGAAGAGCATAGGCAGACAGTATGTCTCAGACTCTATGACTTTCAACAAGGTGACGGATTGGCTGTTGTTGTGTCTGTCATGCCCCTATTTATCATGAATGATAGTAAAATGGGGCACACCAGAAGGACAGCATGCTAAGTTGACTGTCCCACATCTCAGGTCTTACTGATGAGACAAGGTCCTCATAAATTAGCTGATCATACTCCAGTCATCCATACTGATGCAGGAACCTATTTCTATGGCCCATTAGTGAGTTGCAGAGAAGGTAATAAACGCATTTTACGTTGGTGGGCTATAACTCTGTGCCTTTTCATGGGAAATGTTTTGGCAGATGAATGGTGGAAATTGAGATTAACTTGTAATTATTGAACTTATATTTTAGTATGGGACAGAGGGAGGAGAAAATTTGACAAGGACAGTTAGAGCACAGAATGATCATCAGGATTTTTTATTCTGTGTGCAAAGGACTGTAGGGAACTGCCTAGATTAAGTGTCTTTTTATTATCCAATCCTGATAGGATTGCAGGCCCTGACACAATCTGTCAGGGCATCTAATACACTGCATCTTCTCCATAATAACACCCAGGCTCACTTAATGATGTATGAGCATAGAGGTGCTGTGCACAACACAGAGTACACTTGGTCTAAAAGTGTGGGAACACTTGCATTGGTGGGTGCGTTACTGTCTTTATACATGTGCACATCTGGAAGCATATGTGTGTGAATATCTGGATGTTTCTCTGACCCTGACTCATTGCATGCACACGAGATATAATGTGGCCGCGTGTTCAATTTTCTGTGAAACATGGTGATAAACTCCTGCTGTTGCAGAGGGGCTGCTGTTGATACAGCAGGCAGGGGCAATGATGGAAATGCTGGCTTTGAAAATACATAAAAGTGATTCGCCGAATGAGAAAAACCATTAGAGACAGGCTCATTTCTTAATTCAGCAGTGGGGAGGAAAAAGCAACACTGTACGTGATTTGAAAACATACATTGCTTAAAGGTTAATGACGTGCTGATGGAAATGGGGAAATCTCTAAGTACTAGTAGTGTATGACAAAGTGAAAACACACTTAGGATATGGTCAATTTGAAGGCTTGGTTGGGTTTGAAAATGTCGGGTAAAGAAAAAATTGCGGAAATGAAGGAAAGAGGTGAAGGACAGACACCTTCTGAGTTGTTATCTGTCTATCAATTCATCCACCATGGCTAAAGGTAAATTGGTAATGTGGAAATGGTGGTTAGCCGCCATAAATACCAGTGCACATGTAACACACATGCATTTAGCTTCAAAGCGAGTGACTTGAAAGTCAATAATGTTTCATACTTCAAATAAAAAAAAAATAAAAAAGGAGAAATGCATAGAATTCTTTTTAATGGAAAATTAGGGATAAATAATCAGTGATGAATAGTAGTGACGATAATGTTTTTTATTTCAGCTCGGCACAGATCCTATTGAACTTTATTCTCTTGACCTCTCTTGAATAGAGAGAAATCATAGTGCCTCAAAGCTAATATTAACTTAACCCAATTCCAATTAAGTTAGGATGTTTTGTAAAATTTAAACAGAATGCAATGATTTGCAAATCTTAGAAATCCACATTTAATTAAAAAAAATGTAATTCATTGTAAAATGTACTTTTTTACATTTTACATTGTATAATATAAATAAAACCATTAACTGGAATTGGGGGCGAAGCAAATGTCCTTCGCAATGTTGTTGTGCAGTGTTTGAAGGTATCAGTATCAGCGAGATACCCTTATGGTATGCACTTCAAATATAAAAGAGCTAATAATTGTCCAATTCCCCATAAAAAGTATCGTCTGCTCGTATTAAAACCAAATGTATATGCTAAGGTAGAGATCAACCTGGCTGAAGCAAGACTTTAAGTATACAACTTTATATTAGAGCACCAACAATTTACTGGTTGGCCCATATTGGCTATATGTTGTTAGTAAATGCCTTTCAGTATCAGCATCTATAATTGCTGATAAAGCAAAAATTTAAAAAGTAAAGAAGAGACAAGACACATCCTTAAACTATTGTTAGTGCTGATGTTCCATAGTTTGAAGGTAGAGACTTTCTGCAGTTTCCCTGTTGGTAACACAGTTTGGAACGCCTCAAAAAACAAAGACTAGCTGATCCCAGCAGAGATTGGCCGAGTATTAATGGAAAAATAAATATGCAAGACAAATGTTAGGGAAATCTGTTTATGTTTCATATGTTTGAAAGAAAAAAAGACAGTCTAATATGTTGGAGTTTTAAATATCTATATGGCTTCTTCGACAAACCTCTACATGTTATCTTTTAAATGTTTACATTTAAGTTGCAATGAAATAAACCAATGGTCTCTTTCCCACTTAAATAAACTGCTTGAGTCACACTTACTCAAACTTTACCACATACTGCCAAAAATAGGTCTACCATTTGATTATCTCTGTCAGTTTTTGGGCATTCAATCAGTTACACAAATGTCTCAAGTCTTGACTGGTGCAGTAGAAAAGGTAGCGATGCACACAAAGTAACTGGCAGCTGAGGACCAGGTTATCAGTGAAAAAGGCTTCAGAACCCAAAAGGCAAACTCCTTATGACTATACCCCCATTCAGTCAAACCACAGAGAGTATCACTATAGCTTTGGCTTGTGGTGCTGTTGGAATTAATGTCGCACAAGGCTCTTCTTTGCAATCGTGAAAAATTAGAGTGACAGATCTTCAAAAGTAATCCATAAGCCCTTTAAGATATCAGTGAATGGCATTGCCAGCTGATAGGAAAAATTAGAGCAAAGCTTGTGTGTGGCAGCTGTGTTTATTCATGTATGGGAATGTATGCATTTATGCCATAAAAACCTCATAAATGAATTCCTATTGGTTCAATTTTTGCCACAAAAGAAATGATTTCTTGCTATAATTAAAGTAGTTCTAGCAAAATTGCCTTAATAATGAGTTTAAAAGGACTTTTCCTCTACCAGCAGTGATAAATGGTGGCAGTGCAGTCTATGGTAATACACAGACAAGGAGCTGAGCTGTAGCAGAATAGAACATTGATCCAATCTGCAGACAATTAGTAACGACTTATTACACACAAATGAGACCGTGTTCTTCACCATCTGTCCACAAACAATAGCCTGCAGACTTGGTGCTGAAATCATAGGTATGGATTGTGTGAGTACAGGAAAGTTTCAGTACACATCAAGGTTCTGCTTGAATGTTTAAGAAGACACAAAGCCAGCCCATTGCATCTAGTACACTATTAAAAAAAAACATCTTAAAAAAACGGTAATATTCTGGCAGCTGGGGCGCCAAAATACTACCGTAAAATAACAGAAAATAACTTCCTCATGAAAATACAGTTATTTTCAGTAATGAAAATACAGTTTGTTACGCTAATCTCACATGGGATTCTGCCTTTTCCAAGTGCTTTTAGACATCAAATTAGGAACATTTTAACGTGATCAAACAATGAAATTACCTATAAACAAGGTCAATGAATGTGGCAATATGAATCATAATACGTAAATGTACAGAAATATACAGTTAACAGTTGGTTTAAATAATAATGGATTGCATGCCCTGGGAGAGACTGACAGAGGCGAGGTTGCCATATCGCACCATCGGCCCCTCTGGCCATCACCAGTAGGCGAAGAGTCTTGACCACAGACACAATACCGAGAGCGTCCGAGCCGGGGCTCGAACCGGCAACCCTCTGATCACAAGGCAAACTGCCAACTCTTGAGCCGCAATTGCCCTAAATAGCAATGATAATAATACTTATGTGATGTAACACAAGGTTATAGGAATCATGTTATATACTTTTCCACACACTCATCCCCCCCTCCCTTTCCAAACGCCTTCCACGCTTATTCCCCTCTGATGCTGACGGTGGATCAAGGAGACCAGCGTACAGGCTGCAGGCCCGGATGTACTGTCTAAATCGGCTGTCTCTCACCCTTTACCCACCCCTGCTTGCTTGTCATGTGTTTCTTTGGTGTATTAAAAGTTTTTTCATGTGCTATGTGCAGAGGTGTTTTTTTCTGTTCTCAAACTGATCACCCTGTTGGAGCTCAGTCTGGGGGGAGTTCTTTTTTTCTCCTTATCTTTCCTCATGTGGTGCATTTTCCATTGTTATACCTCTCTGACCTGTCTTCCCCATGTGATGTTTTGTGTAATGTATGTATGGTCGGAGGGTAAGATGGCGCCGCCATTGCGTGCAATAGGTCGGCAGCCTTATGAAATTTCCCCTTGTGGGACTAATAAAGGTATATCAAATCAAATCAAATACATAGCATTACATTTGAATTCAACAGTTCAATCTTTCAAATAACGGACAGATATTTGTGAAATTTCCCCTTGTGGGACTAATAAAGGTATATCAATATATCAATAAAATTATGTTTTATTGCATTACAGTGATTTAACGTTAATTTACATTTGAAATGTGAAATCACAGTCTATTTACCTAACTTTAATGATATTCTAGAAGAACAGAACAAAACTGTAAAATGCAGTAAAATACTTTTATATTAGGATTTTTTCCTACAGTGCAGCCATACCCGCGACCTTGTGGTTATTAGTTCACATTCATTGGCCGATGCTTAGCGTCATGTTATTATGTGTCCCAACATCCAATGGCATGTCACATTGTTTTCATGGCCACACCCTCACCCCAGGTGCAGAGGCCTATTTCTGTTCAGGAATGTTGTGAATACTTTAAGATTTATATTAATTGCAATTCCTACCTCTACATTTATTTTTAAAAATATATAATTAGCACAGCGTGGCCGTGCAATGTTTTATATGGTTTTTATTTTTATTTTTATTCCTATTAATTATATTTTCACTTGTTACCTCTGAATGATTGAATCAGACCTAGATGACATGAAATTTTCAGCAAAATTATAATTCAAATACTCTTTAAATTATTGATTATTCTCATTAATTTTTGATCATTTTATATATTTTTCCATAGTATTACATTTGAATTTAACAGATCATTCTCTCACATAACAGACAAGTATTTGTGAAATTATGATACATTTCTGAATGTATTTTTACAATCTAAATATGCATATGTACAAAAAATATATTTAAAAAAGAAGTAAATTGTGTTTTACTATATTTACAGTAATGATATGTTATTTTACCTTTGACATGTAAAATCACAGTCTACTTATGTAAATTTAATAATATTCTAGAAAGACAGTACAAAAATATACTGTAAAATATACAGTAAGATACTTTGACATTACTATTTTTTGGAACAGTGTACTTGTGGGCATGTCTGTACACGTATATTAACTGCGGTTATTATATAATTGGAAAACAGTTTTTAAAAAGTATGAGAGGGAGGAGATAAAGCCCCTGGTCCGTGACACAGATGGGAGGAGAAGATAGAAATTCACATTTATTAAAGAGAAGCACAAGTATGAGAAAATGCCAACTAGAGAGGGACAGAAAGCCACAGAGAGAACTGTCATACATTTCTTCCTCTCTTAATGCTGCTAGCTTATGATTAATTACACACTGGTCTTTAAATAGGTCGCTCCTTCTATCCTTTCTGTGTGTCTTTCTCCTTCTGTGCCGAAGACCGAAGAAGAAAGATAGGAGGCTAGAGTACGAAAAAAGACAAGGGGAAAGATAGAGAAACTTGTCCCTGACATAGACACACGGAAATAGGCAGATATAGCAAAAGAGAGACATTTTCAGCCTTGCAGGTTTTCAACTTCCAGGGCTAAGGTCTGCGGTGTGACACAAATTCATACTCACAAAACAGATAATGTAAAGTCTTCATCCCTGACAATGAGCAGATATTGCAACATCTCTTCATTCCTCTGCAGAGTTTTATGAAATATGTTCTGCTGGGTGACATTTTACTGCTCCATTGGGTCATCTTTAGTTTTTTCTAAGCCTCTCAAGAGAGAGATTATCTTAGCGTTGTGGCATATTTGGGAAGCTACTCCTCGATGTGTGCTCGTACACACACAGGATTTAGAATGGACCATAAAAGAGGATTGCACTTGGGGAAATGTCTCAAGTCCTATGAAGTCTGAGGCTGAGTGGTTAGCAAATTCATCTGAATGGAAGCCTGCTGAAAAGGTTGTGCTGACAGAAACACTGAAGTCTGCATGAATAAATGTGTGACACGCACACCCACATGTGGCAAAACTGCACACATATGCACTTACATTTGCTGTATATACACCTGCTTATCACCCACCATTTAGCTGTGCTTGGACTCAGTGAACCTTGTAATAGCTTTGCTGAGACACAGATCATACCTCAGCCTGTTCAAGTGTTCCCCCTCTCTGAGCGTGATAAGCCATCACCTAGGCCCAAGAAAGAGCTGGCCCATAAAACTTTAATGCTACAATACATTCCGAAAAGGTACCGAAGCACACAGAAATGTTAGAGCCAGATGAATGCCAGGGCTAAACTGCAAAGTATGGGCTTCACTAGAGTTGTTGTCATCACTGTGGCAGCTCATCTGTGTGTGCAGTGTGAAATATTTATATAGTCACTTGTTCAATGGCCACCGTGAACATCTATTTTATCACAAGTTCATTTTTTGTATATGAAAGTGGCAACATCTGTGCTGTATAACTCCAAGAATTCCCCACACTTGGGGAGTCTAGAATTTAAAATAGAGTAAAATACGCAAAAAACTAGAAATGTTGAAACAATGCTGCGGACACGCAAGAAGAAGAGGGCAAAACGTGACTTCCTGGGGATGTTTCAGAAACGATGTGCACGTTTTTAATTTTTAGGTGCAGACTTGCTGAACTTCATAGTCACACCTTTTATGGTATACAGACACACAGGAAATGAGAAAGCAATGAAAGCCCATTTAACTTTTAGGGATCTCACACCTAAGTTCTAATCATTCTTATCTTCTCCTTAATACTTCTAGTGTTTGCACAGCTCAGCAATGAGTACTAGGCCAGATTGTATAAAACTAGAAGTGCTCTTTAAGATAATTAGGTGCGGCATGACTTTCCATGATGAAAAATACACCCATTGTAAAAAGTTGGCTCTACTGTATGCTCTGCCAAAGTCTACGGTTCAGTCAATAATCCGTATGACCTATATGACTTCAAATTTCCATCTCGCCTCTGACAGGAATGACATAGAGACTCACATGTCTGAACATTAGCCATGTATCAGTGTCCCCTGGGCAGGAAAGTCACTCAGTGCAGATCAGCCACAATTACTGCCACTGCAAGCTGAATACACACTGGGGAAATATAAAACCGCTTTGTGTTGAAATATAGATAACACGTCTCTCTAGCACAGAGATGCAGACCCCAATGCAATCTTAGATTACTTCAAAGTGATTGATTTACAGAGGTGAGCTACACAAAGGTGGAAAGGGAAGGTAAGAAAGTGGAAAAGGGCAGAAGAAGAGATAGAGTGAGACAGAGGTTAAGTTTACTTGTGGATAGGGCAGCTCTCGCCTCTTACTGATGTCGGTGCCCCAACCGTCAATTTAATGCACCCAAGAGCTGTCGGTCTGCAGTCTGGAGCATTAAACTAAACTTCTCAGGCCTACAAGTTAAGGGATCATGTACACAACAGCCAGTCTCAACTCCCTGGGAAAAAGCTGCTTCCTGCTCTCCCTTTACCAATCTAAAGCAGTGGTACACAAGATACGTGTGAAGACTGGTAGCCTTTTAGAAGAAAATTAAATATGGTTTAACTGAATGCAATTCATTCCATCCATCCATCCTCTTGTATTTATCCAGTTAAGGGCCATTAGGGAGCTGGAGGCTATCACAACTGTGGTTTTCAGGTTTTAAAAATTATCTTTGTACTTCCTCTTTCTTGGTGAAATGCTATATAATTGCAATATTTTCACTTCCTATTGGTTACTCTATTAAAACAAGTGGGGATTTAAAAATATAATCTCATGGTTTTAACGAAAAGTCAGTTGCATCTGTGCTACAAACTGAACAATGTAAATTTTGCACTTTACTCTTGCCAGCTACCAAGCTATTGCATACAACTATTTTCAAAACATCCCCTGGTAGACCTGTTCTGATCCTATGTACTTGTGTGATTTTACCACTGACCCCAAGGTCAAATACCAATTTTGTTTTCAAATGGCCTGACTTTTGAGTGGAGGATCATTGGTGGTAAAAAAATGCTGGATCTCCAGCTATGACTCAGAAACCAAACAGCAGTTTTTGCTTCTAAATTCTACTTTTTTCAAAACTTAAAGTGATGTGTCAAGTCAAGGGCTGGGACCAGGACCATTCTTCGCTATTTTTTCAACTTTCCAGATGTTGTGCGCCTCCAATTTGTCCCTCGGTGAGATGATCAAAACTGACTTCTTGTGTAACATCCTGTGGCCTTTGATGGGGAATATTCAGCAGAAAACACCTGACCTGCTGCATATACCATCATTTTTTGATCATACCAACAACTTCTGCTTAGTGTCTACCTGGGAGGCAAATGCCCCAGTGCATCCCACACGGAGAGGCGAAGGTAATAAACAGAAGACATTTCAGTGTACAGAACAGATTCAGTGTAATACACCATAAATGGTGCAAGGCAATATAGCAGGACTGCCAGTGGCAAACCTAACAACAGAAGCTGCTTAGTAAGCTGCTTGAACATACACAAAAAAAATGACCTTGAAGGGACAATCAGCTAAATGTTAATTATGGATAGTTGCATATGCAACTATGGACGTGCAATTTTCAGCTACTGAAGGGTTTGTTTTGTAACACCAGGCAACGTCTAGTGTTGTTGTCCATATGACCTCCAGGTACGGGCCAAAATGTGGTTGTTGTGGACGTTTTTTCAATGGCAAACTTCGACTCATTATAGAGATTGTTTTTATACTGCTTCTGAAGGCTCTGTAGTCCCATGTGTCCAAAGAGTGGAGGGCATGTTTCCTGTACACAAAAAGTTGTGTGTGAAGGAATGCAGTGATTGATAGGTTTGTAGCTTGAATCTATTCGCTGCTCTAAGCATATATAAGTAGATATTTCTAAGCATAAATGACAATCAACAATACAAAACCTAACAGTGATCAGCGGACATCTCCAAGATTTTGTGGGCTCTTAAGCTAAAACAAAAGTGAGCAGCTGCATGGTGGATTTCGACCAGATATGTCCCCAGCTTCTCAAAGACAGTTTGCAAAATGTGCACATCGACAAAGACTGTCGAGCAGATAGTCCAGTTCATACATACACTTGTACAAACTCCATCGCAACTTCTCTGTCCTGCTGCCGATCACAACAACATTGACTTCCTCTTTCAAAGCTCTTCACAATAAAACAGGGTACTCATAAAAAATAATCATATATAGTGCAAAAGCTCTTTTAAACTTAGTAAACACATTGTACTCCTTCTAAAAGGAATTTCAAAAAGTTTTTCTAAATACTAAATACTACTATAATTTTACATTTTAACATGGATCTCAATGTTTTTAATCTTTCAACACATTTTAATAAAGTTTTAGCCTGGTTACAAACAATTAAGTTGATTTATTCAACAAATAAATAAACCAATTAAGGAAAAACAAGAAAATGTAAAATAAGCACAAAAAATACATGTGCTGAATAAATAAATTGGCCAACACGTAATAAATTGTTTTTGTTTAAAAATAATCTGTTCTTTTGTGTTATTTTTCAAACAATAATGTTGATATTTATAAATAACAAAATCCAATAAAAAAATGATCTGTACATCTATCCAACAGCCAATGTTTAGTGGGAAGGTAAGAAAATAACGTTATCTTAGCTAAAGTTACATATTTCATTAGAATGAATTGATAGAGTTAGATTGTCTTGATGCATGCTCAATCATCCAGGTAAGTAAATCCCAAAAGGTTGAATCTGTTCATCTGGAGAAAGCGTTTTGGGATAGGGTTGGCTTATTTGAAATATCATCTTACCAACATCAAGATATCGTGTTTCGAGTTAAAATAATATTCACTGACGGACGTTATCATCTTACCCCTGTTTCCCTGAACGATACCATGAGGTTTTATATTAAAAAGTTTTACCCACACTAGACTTTTGCGGCAATGGTAGTAAGACAACAACTTCTACAACCTCATCCTCCTTCACAACGCTGTCAAATTACCTTTTTTATTATCAGTTTTATTGAGAAACCCCTAGGGGTGGAAATGACACAGTCTGCATTTAACTGGAAGACCAAGGGATAGCAATCAGGCAAATTCTGCAAAAAAAAAAAAAGTCTAGGAGCAGCTGCCTCAGAAGTGTGTTCTCTATGATTTAATGTCATTATTGAACGGCTTGTAAATGTACATCTAAATCTGTTTTTTGTCTCTCAAAAGTCAAAGGTTTCAATTGTCAGTGTTAATCTATAAAACACCGGAAAGTTCTCTGTGCAAAGTCACATTGTCAATGTAGTGATAAAACTGATTAGGGTAGGTGACTGTAAAGGCCAAAAAACTACAAACAGTGTGAAGTCATTTGTAATTCTATCGATCAGTCTCCTGACTTCTGATCTCGCAGGAGCTGATTGGATGATCAGAACACCTGATGCACTTCAAAAGCTGCAGACAGAAGCCGGCACCCTTTGGGAATGTGTTCACATCTTAGAGGCAAGGTTGTTCATGGAGCAGGTGTAGTGATGTGATTACTGCACTGAGTCTGACAAAATAGGATTTATGAGCACTGCAGGGGAGGGAGAAGCTTTTTCTGTCCATCTGACCACATATGATGTCCTTTGTCTAGTTGCCGTTACACACCTGTGTGTGTCTGTGAGAGAGAGAGTGTGTCCAGAGGTGAAAAGGGGTGAAAGCAACACTGGATCTAAACTGTAGTTCTAGATGTCAAACACACTGCTCAGCCATTCCACAAGTAACCATTAACAGTGCTCCATTAATTATTAATAAGAATGCTTAAAGTTGCAATCAACACTGGATTACTCAAATGACTCCTACTACCTTGCCAATATATTAAACTATTCCAAAGTATTATTTATTTAAATTGTACGGGGATCAATTTCAGTCATATTTCAATGGGGTAAGTTAACCCTGCTGGTGTATGTGACACAAAACAGACAGAGCTGTGGAGACGCATAAAGGAAAAAAGCCCAAATAAGATGTATTACCAAATAAAAAATTAAAATGAAAAACAAGACCATATATATACACGAGTCAAAAGGTTGGACACACCTTCTCATTTAATGGTTTTTAAAGCCACGCTTTGCTTTGATTACTGCTTTGCACACTCTTGGCATTCTCTCGATGTGCTTCATGAGGACGAGTTCCCACAGATGCTGAGCACTGAGGGCTCTTTTGCCTTCCCCCTGTGGTCCATCTCATCCTAAACCATCTCGACTGAGTTTAGGTCTGCTGACTGTGGAGGACAGGCCATCAGGGACAGCACTCCATGGCTCATTTACTTGGTCAAACAGCCTTTGCACAACCTGGAGGTGTGTTTGGGATCATTGTCTTGTTGAAAAATTAATGATGGTCCAACTAAATAAATAAAACTAGGATGTCACTGCAGGATGCTGTGGCCGTCACTTTTGAATAGATCCCCATCAGTGTCACCAGCAAAGCACCCCCACACCATCACGTCTCCTCCTCCACGCTTCGCAGTGGGAACCATGCATGTAGAGACCATCCTTTTCTGCGTCACACAAAGACACAGCAGGTGGAACCAAAGATCTCAAATCTGAACTCATCAGACCAAAGCACAGATTTCCACTGCTCTAATGTCCACTCCTTGTGTTTCTTGGCCCAAAATCTCTTATGCTTGTTGCTTTTCCTTAGTCATAGTTTCTTAGCAGCTATTTGACCATAAAGGCCTGATTCGCGCAGTCTCCTCTGAACATTTGATGAAGAGATGTGTCTTCTACTGGAACTCGTAGCATTTATCTGGGCTCTAATCTGAGATGCTGTTAACTTGCAATTTCTGAGACTGGTGACTCGGATGAATTTATCCTCAGCACCAGAGGTGACTCTTGGTCTTCCTTTCCTGGGGCAGTCCTCATGTGAACCAGTTTCATCGTAGCACTTGATGGTTTTTGTGACTGGGCACACATTCAAAGTTTTAGTAATTTTCTCCACTGACTGACCTTCAGTTCAGCAATGATGGACTGCTGTTTCTCTTTACTTAGCTGATTGGTTCTTACCACAATATGAATTCTAACAGTTGTCAAATAGGGCTCTCAACTGTGTACCAAACTGACTTCTGCACAACACAACTGATTGTCCCCACACCATTAAGAGTTCAAGAAATTCCACAAATGAACCCTGACAGGGCCCACCTGTGTAGTAAAAACTATTTCAGGTGATTACATCATGAAGCTCATTGAGAAAAGGCCAAGAGTTTGCAGCGCTGTCAATAAACCAGCAAAGGGTGGCTACTCTCAGGAATCTAAGATATAAAGCATATCTTAGATTGCTTTATATCTACACAATCTACACAATTTTTCTTTGTGTAGATCCCGAGAGTCCATTGCAATTTTATTTTCAAAATATAACACAAAAACAAACCCAAAACAAAAAGAGAAGCAAACAGGCTCAGATGCGTTACAGAAAAAACAATTAATTCAAACAAACTTGCACTTCACAATACAAGAAAAAAAATATATATACAAAAAGCTGAAGCTGATGAAAGTTTACAAATCTAGTTTAGCCCAATCTGGCTTTTGGTCCATTGCAAATTTAAATAAAACTTCCCACTTTCAACTTCATCTCTTTTTAACTATATTTAATTTTTTTTTCTCCAAGCAAACACATACACACACACACACAAGCGCGCACACACAACAACACAAAATATGAAAAAGCATGACACTTGCGATTAGCTACAGCACCAGCAGCCTGAGACAGCAGAAAGCAGCCGATGCACTCTTAGTGAGCACCTTGTGGGCCGAGCGTCACACCGAATCAGCCTGGATAGGACCGGAGAGGAGTAACATACCAGGGATTCAACACAACCCAATTCCACAGCCCTGTAAAGCGAGACTGACGAACAAATTGAGGGTCCATTGTTACAAGAGCAGCACTTGTAGCGTCTCCGATCGTGCTAAATAAATTGCATTATCTGGACTGTCAGAGTGGCAGCAAAATAATCCATCCTGGCTTATCATCACAAACACATTCGATCCACTTTGGGTTTCTTCCCCCTTCTCTTCAATTTGTCTTTGCTTTCATTTTCAGAGCTTTGTGAAATAGAATATTGAATCAACCACATCCTCCCATTTTTAACTGTCTAATAACATTTTATATACCCACAGAACTAAAAAGGGGCTTAAACACTGCCAATGATTATGAATTATTTATATTTTGACTTAAAGAATTTGCAGCGTTACACATGAAGTGATTGAACAATTCCATCAAGATGCACGGTCAATGAAAAATATGCTGTCAAATTAAGTGTGCAACGAGTGCAGTACGCTGTTTCATATTTTCAGTATTCAGTAAGCTGCACTGCAAAATGTGCCACATGAAGTGCAAGGAACATGATGGTATGCTTTGACCTTGAAATCCACAGTCCTCCTCTGATATTTTTATGCCCTTGTAGCACATGTGGTGCAAAAGATTTACAAAGGAGTTCCATGCAAATCAGAAGCAAGAGGTTGGAAAATGGTTGAATTTTGTGAGTTTCGGCATTTTCAGAATAATAAGGAGGTTTTAGCAAGAAAAAATGCTTTTGATGATTTGTTAAACATTGTTTCAAATAAGCTGTAAAACCAATTATCATTTATATTTCTGTTATATGTCATCTAATGCTGTTTGTACATGTTGACCACAGTGCTGGCATACATTGAGGATGTGCTGTCTGGCAAGGTGACAGCAGACAACAGCGTGGGCCGTTTCCTGATGGATCTGGTAAACAAAGTACCCACTATCTCACCTGAGGACTTTGAGAACATGCTCAATTCCAACATCAATGACCTGTTAATGGTGACCTACCTGTCCAACCTCACCCAAGCACAGACTGTTCTCAATAAGAAGCTGGTGCTGCTCTGAGAGGGTTTCTTTGAAGTCATTCATATTTAATTTTTGTACCTGTGTTGGACTGTGTTGGATATAACTCTTGGTGGGTGTATAGATCAGAAACATTTCACACCTAAAAGACACTGCATTTCTAACTGTGATTGTTAGAAATCATGGAACTAAGCACTAGGTGCACATCACTGAGACACACTAGAATTTGAAATGAAATTTTAAAAGGAACAACCTCCCTTGGAAACACAGTGTGATGGTGTACATTTGTGTCTAGTTAAACTGAATCAAAAACAAAAATACTTTCTTGCTTGGTGAAGCTTATTTCCACACTTGAAAATGACGAGCCATTTCCTCACTGCGATTGACACATATGCTTAAAAGAGATGAGGCTAATGCTGAGACTGGCTGAGAAGGCAATGATTAATCTCCAAAATACTTCAGTTTCTATTCTACTTTTTCCAAATCTTTTCTGCAAAAATCTACAAATATGCCAAGCATGCTTGGAAACACCCTCACTGACTTTCGACACACGACATTTTTTTTTTGCTTTAAATGAAAAGGAAAGGCGACACGAGCAGTTCTATTTCTATTCCTTTAGAGGACATTACACTTTTATTCGTTTCAGGGTTCTAAACCCTAAGGATAACTACTTCTTGCCTAACCTTATATTGAATGAGTTAAACTTTAGGGACTTGTTTTTTGTCCCTGAAATCTAGTCAGGTCTCCACAATGCAACTATCTAAATGGATTTAGGTCAGAAAATTGGTAATAGAAGGGAACGCACACACACACACACACACACACACACACACACACACACACACACACACACACACACACACACACACACACACACACACACACACACACA
>NW_005187457.1:616879-624094 GCF_000239375.1 Pundamilia nyererei
ACACACACACACACACACACACACACACACACACACACACACACACACACACACACACACACACACACACACACACACACACACACACGTGTGGTTAGGGAATCTCATCTTCCCCTGTGTGTATGTCTCTATCCCATTGTGGTTACCACGAGGAAGTTGTTCTGACAGCATTGCAGCACTATTACTACAAGCAAGCTGTGGGCAGGAGGGTTTGCCTGTAGAAATATTTAAAGCTCAACAAAGAAGAACTACTTTAGATGACCCCAGAGTGCTGCTTGCCAGCAGAAACTCAGAAAATTGTATAATTTACACCTTCATATCCTCTACCCATTTAGAGACCTTCCCCCTCTTGTGACTTGTAATTTTTCCTCGTCTCTGAATCCTTCTCGCTGGGACAGATCCGTGGGTGTGTCTGACATGCCCTACATGAAGAGACCGCTCAGCCCTTGCACCCGCTGTGGGCTGGCTGCTACATGATGCGTTGTGACTGATGCTGGGAGCCAAACACTGCTGCCACTGCTCTGCCTTTAGCACCACAGAGAAGGAGCAAAGTCAGTCAGGCAATTTGGCAACTCAAAACCCCCAGCTGAGTGCACTCATCCCCTCTGCTGCCACTCGTCTGTAGCTAGAAAATACCTCAATTCGAAATCATACATTTCGCTGTTAACCTTGATGGCAGGCAGCTCCATTTTTGACGGCAAGTGCATGCATGTGTGACTTGCTGAGATCCTGACAGGTGTGCACGCATGTGTCTGACTGCAAATGGAGTGCGAAAACGTGAGAGGAACACGCAAGGATGCTGGTATTCAAATCATGTTTGGCAGCCATTGTTTTTATGCTCTGCCTAGTGACCTGTTACCATAAAATTAATGCCTACATGCTCCGCATTTGGTTGTAATAAAAGTAGCTGATATTTTGTCTCATTTCTCTGACCTCGGAGAGGATAGAACTGTTACCTGTCTCTTTCAGCAGAAGGAAGCTGATTCCTGACATCTAATCTGATGGCACTTGAATGCTCCACTGTAACCTATATCATGCAACCAGGTGAGTGTTTTCTACTTTGCACAGTCACACAATGACTCCACATAAAGGATTTTATTCTGTCTGACAGCACCACGTCCAGCTCTCTGTCTCCATCCATCGCCCCTATCACCTCACAATTGGTGGCACACAGAGGTGATGTTGTTCTTTGCTTCACTGAAACTCTACAAACCAGCAGGATCCCAAAGTCTGTGCCTGACAACAAACACTCAGTTTTTCATTGGGTAAGAAAAAAAAATCCCTGAGTGAAATGCTCTTTGGTTTTTGTTCTTGTTTTTATTTTTCTAAATAGGGTGACATACAACCCAGGAGGGGTCTTCATTCATCTTCTTTTGAGCAGCTTCAAAATGAAAATGAGTACCATAAAACAGGCAGAGATGAGGTTGCCTGAATGCTCCACCAAGCAGCTGATGGCTGTATCTGCTGTGAGATTTTACTTTTAGTTGTTTTACTCCTCATTGAGTCAGCTGGTTTGAATGTGACTCATTCATAAAGGCAACAGGAGCAAATGTTTGCCATATTTTGGCTGGTATGGGACTAGGATCAATTATCGTAAACTTGCTGAATGGGAGAAAAGACCACAAATGGTCACACAAAGGGGCTTTGTGCATATGTGAGTATAAAGCTGAGTAATAAAAAGACAAATGCATGATTAGAAGACATATGTTGTGCCCAGGGACACAAAAAACTGAAGTTTAGTATCGATTGTTACTGCATTACTAGAGTTAGCGCCACACTTTTGTCTGCCTCCCAACTGATCTTTAGAGGGCTTTGAGATGAGAAAATATTCATAAAAACAACAACAAAACTTGTTTATCAATTCTGTTGCGGATTTGCTACCAGGAACAGTCAAGAGATGCAGTCATTCATCTGCCATAATGGGAGCTCTGGGTCACACAATCTAAAAAATAAAATACAGCTGCCTGTGATGGGGCTCCTAGGCTGAATAATCACCAGGTTTTGTTGTGGCAGCAAACATAATAAAGCATTTTTATGATGCCATAAAAACGCCTGTTCAAGACTTTTCTATGCTTTTCCAAGCTTGCTGCAGAATAATAAACCAAAATTTTTCACAGAGTATTAGCTTTACCAACTTAAGTGGCATGTCATTGTCTTTTACACGTTTAAAGAATGCTCTCCATTCCCAGAAGACAGTGAACACTGATAACAGATATTTTTTTTCGCTGGAGCATTTTGGCTGATGTAAAATAAAAAATTGCATGAAAAGCATGAAAATAAAAATTCCCTGGTGAAATTTACTCAGGATGGGTTTGAGTTTATTCATTGAAAACCAACAGTGCTTTGCAAAGGAGCAAGAATTTGTTTTTTATATCACTGCTGTTGATGTTAGATGATGACCTTGCCAGGCACAGCGTTTGGCCCTTGTGCTTACCCACTTCTTGGACGTTGCTCAGCAAGTAAAGCTCAGCTTTACTTGGGAAAGGTTAATCATGTTTGACTGAGCTCTCTGTACTTCATCAAGGCTGCTTTTGTTTTATTGCTCTCTTTAATCTTTACTCTTCTTCTTACGTACTCGGTTTATGTTATTCCTCATGTACTTTATGGTATATTTCATATTATCAATTTTCAAAGGAACAAAACAACAAAAATGAAAACTCTTCCAAGTTCAAATTAATGAATTATGTTCTTGCATAATGGAATGTTTCATTCTTACTATGATTAAGAATGAAACACAGTATGAGGAGATGCATTAAGGGGCAGATCCAACCATAATTAAAAAAACAAACAAACTGCACCTAAGTTGCACGTATAGCTGGCTGAGCAATATAGAGTTTAAAAAAGGGCTACATCCATCATGTCCATCCAGTCTATAGTTTGCTGGAGTTAATGCCATGACTAACAGTGTGATAGTATTGATGTAGTTTTGCTCTGTTCTGTAAGAACAAATGAAAGAAGGTTTTGATACCAGCTGTACTGATTGTCCTGCTGTCCAACATTCTCTTGTAAACCGTGATTTGGGGGTAAAACAGGGGTTATCGATTCACACTTGTAAGAGATCTTTCAGTTGACTGGAAATTGAGACCATCTCGTTTACCTGAGGATACGGACCTAAAGGCTAATCTTAGGGTGGTAACACTGTGTCTGACCATTGAGGGAATACAAACTGACAACATAACAAGTAACTGTAGCAAGAATGAAGAAAAAACTAGTTTGTCAGTAAAACAATGGATTTGTTTGTTTCTGTTTGTCTCTGCTCTCCTATCCCTGAGGGGCAAATTACTGACTTTTTTTTTATAGCTGTAGTAATCAGTAATCATTTTGTAGGTTAGTTCTTCATGCTAATTTCTGCATCTTACTGTCTTCTTTTTTTCCGTCTCCCATCCTCATTATTGTCTTAATTGAATTCACCTGCACCTTCTTACCCTTCTCCCTGGTGTATTTATTTAGTATGCATTTTCTCCCTCCATATTCGTCAGGTTGCTGTCACAAAGCCCTTCTGTTTCTGCATATAATTCATTTGTGATCTCAAGATAATCTACTACATTTGGTTGTTTTGATTGGGACTTTTAGTGTTTGTTTTTGAAAAATAGACTTGTATTGAATGAAATTTTGTTCAGTCATACTTGTGTGCTGAAAATAAAGGAGTGAATTTTTTGTAAATTTCCATTTTGCCTCCGTGGTTTCTGTATTTGGGTCCCGGCATGATTATTTCCTCAAAGAATGACATCCTCTCCTTAGTAGACTTCACCTGAGACTAATCACTGAGATATCCTCAAAGTTATACATCTGTTTACAGAGAAACTGACAGTAGGATTTGATGGAAATTCAGTGGATTTAAGACTGGTCTGCATTAATATCATTAACAGTTAATGATGTACACAAAAGGCTCAGCATAGTTGATCTGAGCTCATTTTCAACACTTTGGTAGTGCTGTTATTTCCCTGGTTAACGGGATACAAAGGGCCTATGCTCAGTCAGCACAGAGCGGTATATAACACCATTTCATCCCACACCACGATAGAACCAAAAGTCCCTTAAGGCTCCTCTTTAACAAAGCCCATTCATTTAATAAGCAGCAGCCAGTGGCGCTGGATTCGATTCGGCAGGAGTGTTTGATATGGAAAAATGGTGGAATTACACCATGAAAAGAAAGAAGAGAAACATGGAGATGGAAAGTAGAGGGGAGGATGACTGATTAGGCAATGAATGGATTTAAAGTGAGGTGACTTCTTTTTTAAACGCAAGTGATTTTGCTGAGGCAGAGGATCCTACAGGGGACAGATACAGTTAGACAGCAATTGACTGCCTTGTGTTGTATCATGTTGGAGTTCAAGAGGCTATCAAAACATTATGCCAGGGAGAGTCATAACAATGACCAGCAGAGTAATAAAAGACATAAAGTCAGGGAGATGGGTAAGGAGGGAGATGAGAAAAGCTAGTAGGGCAGAGGGAAAGAAGGATAGTCAAGACAAAAAAAAGATGGAAGACACAGGGAGCGAGAGGCAGGAAAATCAATACACTTCTATATGCAGCATTGAGAATGTGCCCTCTTGCTGCTCCAGACAGCCTATCCAAGGACTCCAACAGCCAGCAGACAAACTGAACATCTATCCACAGACCCACACTCATAATATGCCACCCCAGTCTGTCCCTGTCTCCATTTATCTCCGTCTCCTCCCATAAACACATACACACGCACGCACACATGCACACACTTCAACCTACTGGCTTTTCTCCTCCAAATTTAACACTCTAATTTGGTAGAGGGCTGGCTGCCGTGTTATTGATGTTGCCAGAGGTCTGATCCATCTAGAGCCTGGGACAAGGCTTCAGTCAAAATGGCTATAACTCAGAGGCATCCTACTCCCTGTTTGCCAGAGTATCAGACCAGCATTGGTAATTTAAAGGTTGGATAGACAGCCAATATTACTGTATGCACCTGCCTCGCTTCATCACCCTAAAGGGCCGGATGCCAGGGCTCCGAAGCATTTGGTAAATTTCCATGCTTGTTGAGACACGTTGGATTGGAAATCAATTTTTGTAACTTTTCGTAGTTGCAAACTTCAACAAATGCCGTCTTTAGGATTATACAATATGGAAATTAAGATAAAATAAAATTTAAAAAGAAAATAAATGTCTCTACTTTTCACAGTGTTCACAGAGAGGGATTAGCACATATCCTGTGTGTGTGTTTGTATATGATGGTGTGACATGTGGGATGGATTAGAGAGGTTTACTTCAGAGTGAGCTGTGCATGCTGGTGCTTCTTCACATATCTTTTTCCCCCTTATGTATGTGTTTGTGTTTGAGTGTGTGTGTCCACCCATCTGTGTGGGTTTAGCTGGAGGGCAAAGCGACAAGGGATTGGAAAAGCTGGGTGTTTCGTCATATACCATTGTCTTATCACAGAGATATATAGCCAAACAGGACACAGAGGGGCTGAGCCTGATCAGACAGCGATGAATGAAGATCGGAAGGAAGCACAGACATGTAAAAAAAATAAGGAAAAAGAAAACATGGGGAGGAACAATGTGCTCTCTGGATGCCCACAGGACTATGGTTAGTGTAGTCTCTGATCATTGATTAAAGAGCTTTATGTTCTCCTACCCACAGCATTGTGGAGGACACGCTCACCTCTCTCAAACACTGCCTCAACCCTCCCGCCCCCTATTCTTACTTCCCAGGGCTGTCCATCCTCCTGCCCTTTCCCTTCTCTCTGTCTCTATCTCTCTGAAGTAATGGGCAGACAACCATTGCTGTAATTTCCTCTGTACTAAAAACTGACAACTATAAAAGGTCACACAGAGGAAGTGGTCTCATGCTTCTAATCACTCAACAAGAGCAGGGCCACTCAGTCCATTCAAATATCACCATGATAAAGACAAAATGTCCTCTACTACTGACTGTTTTCTTTTCTTTTTCTGATGTAATAAACAGTTGAACACAGAGAATATAGTGTTTACATTTTTTTTTAAATGCCCTTGAGCTGCACTTATAGAAACAGTTTTTTCCTTCTCTGAATAAAATAATTTGGCAGGATTTACACGTTCACTAAATTAAATGATTGCATAATGGGTCATGGTCATGCTCCATGGAAAGCATTCATAAAATGTGAAATATATTGAATGCATGCACCTCAAGCAAACAAGACAGAGTTGAGCCTACGTTATTGGTTTGCTGTGGTGCATTCGACTGAAATCAAAATCTATCTCCTACTCCTGTTGTTATTAAACGGATGAAAGCTCATCTCCTGCTTTACAGCTCCCTGTAAACTAGAAAACATCACTCAACCAAATCTGATTTCTCCTGTGGGGATGACTTCATTCGATATATTCAGACTTTTTATTTTAATATATATAATAATTTTTAAATGTATATACCAGTCAAAAGTTTGGACACACCTTCTCAATGTCTTCATACTGAAAACATCAAATATTCTAAAACAAGATATGGAATTGGCGTATATTTTAGATTCCTCAAAGTAGCCACCCTTTGTTTTATTGACAGCGCTGCAAACCCTTGGCCTTTTCTCAGTGAGCTTCATGATGTAATCACCTGAAATAGTTTCCACTACACAGGTGGGCCCTGTCAGGGTTCATTTGTGGAATTTCTTGAACTCTTAATGGTGTGGGGACCATCAGTTGTGTTGTGCAGAAGTCAGTTTGGTACAGAGCTGAGAGCCCTATTTGACAACTGTTAGAATTCATATTGTGGTAAGAACCAATCAGCTAAGTAAAGAGAAACAACAGTCCATCATTGCTTTAAGAACTGAAAGTCAGGCAGTCGACAAAAATTTCTAAAACTTTGAATGTGTGCCCAAGTGCAGTCGTAAAAACCATCAAGTGCTACGATGAAACTGGTTCACATGAGGACTGCCCCAGGAAAGGAAGACCAAGAGTCACCTCTGCTGCTGAGGATAAATTCATCCGAGTCACCAGCTTCAGAAATTACAAGTTAACAGCATCTCAGATTAAAGCCCAGATAAATGCTACGAGTTCCAGTAGAAGACACATCTCTTCATCAACTGTTCAGAGGAGACTGCGCGAATCAGGCCTTTATGGTCGAATAGCTGCTAAGAAACCATGACTAAGGAAAAGCAACAAGCATAAGAAATTTTTTGGGGGCCAAGAAACACAAGGAGTGGATATTAGAGCAGTGGAAATCTGTGCTTTGGTCTGATGACACACAAACAAAACAGTGAAGAAGGCGCAG
>NW_005187457.1:624888-644436 GCF_000239375.1 Pundamilia nyererei
TGTGTGGCGCAGAAAAGCATGGAGGAGGTGTGATGGTGTGGGGGTGCTTTGCTGGTGACACTGTTGGAGATTTATTCAAACATGGCAACCACAGCATCCTGCAGCGACATCCCATCCCATCCGGTTTGTGTTTAGTTGGACCATCGTTTATTTTCCAACAGGACAATGACCCCAAACACAACTCCAGGTTGTGTAAGGGCTATTTGTCCAAATAGGAGAGTCATGGAGTGCTGTGCCTGATGGCCGGTCCTCCACAATCAGCAGACCTAAACCCAATCGAGATGGTTTGGGATGAGATGAGATGAGATGAGATGAGATGAGATGAGATGAGATGAGAGGAAAGGCAAAAGAGCCAACAACTGCTCAGCATCTGTGAGAACTCCTTCAAGACTGTTGGAAAACCATTGTAGATGACAACCTCATGAAGCTCATTGAGAGAATGCCAAGAGTGTGCAAAGCACTAATCAAAGCAAAGGGTGGTTACTTTGAAGAATCTAAAATATAAAACATGTCTTGAGTTATTTCACACTTTTTTCCATGTGTTCATTCATAGTTTTGATGCCTTCAGTGAGACTCTACAGTGTAAATAGTCATGAAAATAAAGAATAACCATTAAATAAGAAGGTGCGTCCAAACTTTTGACTGTTAGTGTAAATCTATCTATCTATCTATCTATCTATCTATCTATCTATCTATCTATCTATCTATCTATATAAAAAACTGTACAGTATGTGGGCCACGTGCAATGTGATTCCCAACAGCACCAACTCCATGTGATGACATAAAACTTTTAGAAATGCACTTTACTGAGCAGGATGACTCATAATCCAAATCATGATGTTAAAAATGCATTTTCAAAACCTAGAAGCACAGATCTGAGGATGAATATAAGGCATTAGTTAAGGAGCAATACATATTGCAATCCTTCCACATAGATTCATTAAACATTGAGCAAACACATTTTGGTTGTTAAAACCAGACAAATTTCAGAGACCTGAGTAGACTTATACAGCATGCAGCATTTTCCGTGTTCATTTACTTTGAGGTTTTCTGCCACAAGTAGCAGGTGCATTAACCCCTTAGCAGTCCTACAAATTTACAATTAGTCCCCTAAACCATCCAATGTACCGTGGGCGGTACGTCCGACTGCTAACAGGTTAAGTATCAAAAGAAATCGATGTGATTGTCGTGAGACAAAGAGCACAGACATTGCAATTATTGTGAGTGTATAAGAAAACATAGTTGAGCCAAAAATGGAAGATCGAGTCAAATAAACATGAACACAAAAGAAAATGAGACAGAAGAAGAGACCACAGTCTATTACGAGTTCCATCTTGTAGTTTGTGTCTACATTGATTTGTTGGGGACTAGGATCTCTGCCTCTTCCCAGCTCACCTAATTGCACTCACTGTGACCCGCTAATTACTTCACTAAGACCTAGCTGGTCTCACTTCACTGCACTACTTCTCTGTCTAAAGTCGTCTCCATACCAGTGTGGGAGGGTGGGACAAGGAATGAAAGTAAATGTGAAGGCACAAAGGGCAAACGAGGCTGGATTAAGAATGCATGATATATGTCAAAGCAGGAGACAGAAACAGGATGTAGAATGAAACAACAAGTGACAGACAGACCAAGTTGGGAGCATATGTTTTATATCTGAGTTAGTTTTAAGATGGAGGGTACTGATGCTTTTGTCTCCAACTAATCTGCATACATAATTAAATAAATCTCTGCTGATTAGACAATCACAATGATGAAGACAATAATGACAGTTAATTCACTGGGAACAACATGAAGCTAACCTACCTGATGGGATGAGCCCAAATTCCCAGCTGGGTACAAGAATGCCAAAAGGATTCTTTGTACCAGTATCTTCTGTTGTTGGCGGGGTTTTATGTTCCTCTGACTTTAAGCCCTTGAATGGCGTCCAATGGCTTCCCACAACAAAAGACTCAGAAACGGCAGATCTGGATTCCATTTCTGTAGCAGCAACCTTGATGTCTGATACGGCAGTAGTCAAGTGAATGACTCCAGAAGTGGTTGTGGATGCTCCTTCGGGTGAGGGAGTCGATGAGAGGCCCTGCATGTTGGGGAAACTTGTAGCTTTCTCCTTGTCTTCCTGAGCCCATGAAATGGAAATAGATGGCTCCTCTGTATAAGATCTATTTTCTATAGTGGCTGCTGTGGTAGCAGGATCCACTGTCTGTGCATCTCTGCCCAGAAGCTCTGCCGTCGTCATTTCAGAAGTTGTCAGCATCTCTATCAAAGCCTCATGTGCAGTAATCATCACCTCATCAGTGCTTGTATCTTTACTGTCTTTTCTATAAACTGGGGTGAATCCGGAGTTTGAACTAACTTCCCCGCTGTGTGAGGAGGTAGATGAGAGCTTGTCAGTAGGCCTGTGAATATAGAAGATCTCGCCCCTAGCCTCCTCTGCTGACTCTGTTTCCTGGGAGACCTGAGGTGGGGTGGTGGGCTGTTCCACCAGCTGCCAGTGGGACAGAGTTGTGCGCTCAGTCACAGTGGCAAAATCACTGTGGCTGAGTGAAGATTTCGACTCAGTAATCACTTTGATGCCACTGCTGTCCAAATTGTTGTCTTTCACTCCAAATCCATCCGCCACGTTGCTCCCTTCTCCACTACCCTCTATCACTTTCTCCTCTCCTGATGCGCTTCTGGCAGTTGGAGTATTGACATTCTCTGTATCCTGCTCTTTGCCTTCACCTGAATAATTATCTGTGTAGTCCTGTCGAAGGAAGGTAGGCAGGGTCATCATCTCAATGGGTCCTGCTTTAGCTTCCATTGGCTCCCAGGTGGGTTTTTTACCCACATAGCCCACATTTTTAGGAAGGCCTAGTTTGGGAATGCGCATTGATTTGATGGCCCACTGAAACTGGGAGCTGGGAGCAGGAACAAAGGTAGGGTGTCGCCTGAGACCCTGAAGACTGGAGAAGTTGACATGTTCACTGGATGGTGAGCTCTCAGTGGGATCCGATTCAGGGATTTCTATAGAAAATACAGAGACAGAACAGACTAATTAAGCAAAGCATCAGGGGATGTTATCTAGAATTAGCAATTTAAAACTCAAGCACAGACTACATCAACCCCATGGAGACTGTTCAGGGAACATAGTTAAAAAATGAATGATAACAGCAAGAACACAGATTTGCTGTGGCCAGTGCTCTGAGCTGGAAATGCTGTGTGTTAACTGTATCTGATTTCATTCATAGTATTTGCATATTTCCTTTATTCCTGCACACACATTGTACGCAGTTATGAAATAATAGAATTCTGCTTTTTTCCCAACCGAACTGGAATTGGATTCAATTTGCGGTAATGGAAAGGGTGGATATTGAAGAATGAGGTAGGTTCACTGGTTTGTGCAACCACTCACCCACTCACTGATCAAGAACGAATAAATAACACGACATAAACGATGCAACTCTGCAAATAAAAGTTGCTCTACTTTACGGCAAATAAACCACAGAGCCATGAGCAACCTTGTGCCCTTGGAGAGCAGTTAAGAACAGTGGTCCTTGTTCTGCACTGCACAGCGTTTGGTTAGAGACCAACAGTGAACTTTAAAAGCAAAGAATAGCATCATTAGATGCAACACAAGACAGTGGAGTTGGAATCTATCCAATGGAGGATTTTAGATACAGTGGCTGTCAGCCTGCCAGTAGGGAAACAGAAGTCAGAAAGGGCTTGCACAGCCAGCCAGTCCTAGCTAAGTCTTGGTGAGAGAAACACTCAAATAATCAGGTCCAAATGTGTAAAAATAATCAAGTGTGTGAAAATGCATGTAAATAATGAAGAGGGAGTTCACCATGAAACAATGCAGACTGAAATGCCATGAAGTCATTCCTTTTATGCCTTTCTTCACCATTTGATTCCTGATTACACAAGCAACAATTCCATGATCTCCATCAGTAATATCCCTGTTTTTTTTTGTTTTGTTTTGTTTTATAAGAAGTTAAATAAACAAAGAATAATTCTTGGTTACTTGACCAATCAGGCTGAGTGGCTATGGTTTCAAACTGATTTCATTCACACTTATCTATCAGGATGCAAAAAAAAAAAGAACAGCAAAATGTTCCTCGTGCTTGACCGGAGCACAGAAATATCCAACACTGCGCTTTCCAATTGAGCTTGGAAAGTACAGTTTTTGTTCATCATATTTATCATGTAATAAACTAAAGCTGTTAATAATTTAAACACATTATTTCAGAATGAATTATATCAACCAAGATCAAACAAAGTAAACAATCTAGAGTTCTCTCAGATGTGTTTATTGCCTATGGAGCCCATTTCCCTCAAAGCTGCATTCTCGAGTAGAATTTACTCTTCTTAGTCTTGGTTTGTAACACAATCACTTGCAGAGAACAATTGTAGTTTAGCCATGCCATCTTTTTCTATTATTTCCATAAAACTATATTTTCTACATTTTTATGCACTGCTGCAACAACTTAAAGTGTATTAAAATGTCTTTAAAATCTTAACTGTGCTTTTACACGTTTACTACGGACGCAATGTACCTGAGATGTAGGTTCAATTTTTTCTTCTGTGTGTTCCTTGAAGCTGTAGTCAAATGATAATTTTGGCAAACTAAAAGAAGCAGTTAACTGCCATTTACTGTAAGCTGGATGTTTTGGATATTTTTCTGCACCACTGGAGCTGATCAGTGTGGGTATTAAAGTTGCTGGAGTTTGTAGACAAAAATGGGAACCTCCTCTTCTGGAGTATATGCACACATGCCCACGAATAAACTCACACCAAAAGGATGGGAGGATGTATTCAAATGTAATTTCACACTTCTCTGTCCCTGTTTCTCCACTCCCTGTGGATTCTTTTACCTAAAACAAGTTCCTGCTGGTATACAGTTGCCTGTAGTGAGAGAAGCCATGTGGAAAAATGCAGATGCACTTGCAGCACGATAAGCAAATGACTGGCTCCACAACAAGCTCCATCTCGATCTGTTTATTTAGATGAAATGTTCCACTGTATGTTATCAGCTTACAGCTTTAAACCAGACTCTGTCTACACCATCAATAATTCATTCTGTCTGCATGTGTAACTCATGGATGATGTTCGTGGGTATTTTATTTAGGAGAGTGGTGCAGTCACATTACTGAGAGGTCTAGTTAGTGATCCCACCTTTATAATCATTCAGCCCAGTTTGGCTACCCTCAGTTCGGTTAACGTGCCAGAAAAGTATAGCAATACAGCACAACAAATTACCTCAAGATGGACAACATGCACAAATATGTCTATGCATAAAATATTAAAGTGTATGTAAATTATTCAGAAGGTTCGCTGTTGCCGTATGCCTAAGTGAGGTTTACGAGCCTGAGGTTCATTTCCATAAGAGCCATGTAGCCTGGTGTAATTGTCCTATTAATAATCCAAATAGCTAATTACATACTTTTACTACACACACTGATGGAAGTGAGAATAATTAAGCACATTAATCTGGTTTGATCATCTATGTAATGAACCATGTAATAAATAAAATGAGACAATTAGGCATAGGTTTGGGTGATTTCATGGCGCTATTTAGAGCATGGTTAGAGTTCAGCTCAGCTGCTGTAAATCTGCTGGTGGAGGGCTTGGTGGAAATGGCCAGAACTCAGAGCAAAAATGCTGCAAAATAAACTTATAATGAACCTCATTCAGACAGTAATTGTGTGCTTCCACTGAGTGGTTCTGCTGTGTTGACTCCACTTTAGTGGAGTAAACGGGCTGAAAGAATCCCTGCAGGTCAGGCAGACATGATATTAAATTGCGAGCGAGGAAACTGACAATGATAGAAAGAGAAGGCGCGCGAGACAGAAGATGGTACTAATGCCAGCTCATTCCATCTACAGATATGGCATCTAATAAAAAAAGACTGAGGCAAAGTTATTGCATGGCCAGGTGAATCATGTCAGGAGCAGCCACACTGAGTGTCAGTGTGAAGACCTCACTGTCTTCTGAGACTGGTATGAAGCTGGCAAATATTTCCTCAGCTGTGATTCTTGACCTGAATATAATTTGTTAACATGCTGTTTCAGTTTATTAAAATGTTCAAAATACTCATATATTCTTGGCAAATAATTTAACTGAATGCTCTTGATGCAAATAATTCTTAAGCATCTGAAATAAATGTGATCATTATATAAATTCCCATCTTAACAAATGTTTTCCTCCCCTCAATCAAAGAGACAAAACAGCAATGTTAATCGCTATCAAGTGTTGAGCCCTTGATGCACAACAACAGCTAATTTAGATCATTGGTTCTACTAGACATCAGCTGGGCAGTTTTCCATCACAGCAACATTAAAGAAAAAAAAAAACTACACCTCACAGTCCTTCCTCCATCTTTCCCTTTGTTTGCTTCTTCCCTCCTATACTCACGCTCCTCGTGTGTTGCTCACCCACACTGCAGTGATCATTACTGCCTACCTTCAAAGAGCTGGGGCCTAATTGGCAGAGACATGGATGGTGGTTAGAGTGAACGGCATTGCAGCCCAGCCTCCATGTTAATTGGATAAGGTTGTGAATAATGCATGCGGACTAAAGGATGGATTTTCATTAATACCTTGGGATTGGGTTGCTATGGGATTTCAGGTAGCACAGCAGTGAGTATTTATATTAATAAAGCCAGCAATCGCTAGGTGAGAAAAGCCTTGCACCTTTATTGAATCATTCTTTTGGCTGATGGTGTGAATGTTTGTCTTACTTTGGATCTTTCCTATTTAGCTGGCGCCATGGATGTGTTATTTGTGGCAGCCATTAAAGAAAAGCTTCCTGCTTCCATCAACCCAAGGTTGTAGTACACTTTCTTTTTAGCCTTGCTTGTTTACCTCTTTCTGATGTGCTCTAATTTAGTATTATAGTAGAATACACTATATAAGGCAAAACAGTTGATGTGTACAATTTTGATGAGCTTTAAAGTCAGTATTTGGTAACACCATATTTATGTTTTAACACAGCCTGAACTCTCTTAGAATTCTTTCTTGTAATTCCTTTTACTATTCTTCAGGAATAGTTCTCCATTCTTCCTGAAGGACACTCAAAGCTCTTCTTTGGATGTTGGCTACCTTTTTGTTCTTTTCTTCGTCAAGATGAGGCAGCGTTGCTTCGGGAGTGTTGCTCTGGGGAGGCCAATCCATGACTGATAGTGTTCCATTGTGTTTTTCCATCCAGGTATGCTTGTATGCACTGACCTAATCAATTAACTTATTTACCAATCAAATACTTTAAAGATGGTATTGTATGGTGGATCAAAATCTGATGGCACTTCTCTGCATTCATAATTCCATCAATTTTGACAAGATTTTCAACACCACTCGCTAAAATGTGGCCCCAAACCATGACAGAGCCTCCACCATGTCTTACAGATGGCTGTAGACACTAACTGTTGTGCCTCTCTTCTGAACTTGTTGATCACGGTTTCAACCAGAAATTTCACATTTAGAGCCATCACTCCATCAGACCTGTTGCCATTGATTTTCAGCCCAGCTCTTGTGTAATTTGGCAGTTGTCAGGCTTTTCTTGCTGTTGTCTATCCAAGAATGGCTCCTTGACAGCTACACTTCCACAGAGACCATTTCTGACAAGGCTTCAGTGAATGGATGATGAATCAACTGAAGGGCCAGCTGCTTCTCTCAAGTCCTCTGTCAGGTCTTTGCTGGATACTGCTCTTCTGCTGCAGATAGTTTTTTTTAGACCTGCCATTTCTTCTTTTGTCCTCTGTTTGTCCTGTTTCCTCAAAACCTTTAAGGACACACAGCAAACTATGCTAAAAAATGCCTGTTTTTGGCTAATAACTCTTTGAAAATTACTTTATTGTACCACAAACACTATTTTATGCCGATCAAACTGTGTTATTTTTGGCATTTCTGTAGATTCAACAGAAGAAATAGCAACAAATGACGTGCTTTTACAACAGGCTGCTATTATAAGGCTAGCTAAAGAAACAGTTTAAAAATTTTCTTTGCCAAGCTGTCTGTCACAACGCTGGCTCGTCCCTTGAGTTAGGTGCCCCTTTTTATGCTTGAAGGATTCGAAGGTCAGTCTTAGGTGGCTTAACAAGCAAAGAGGCATTCCATTCAACATGGCCACATACAGGGACTGGATGGAAAATGTGTGAAAGAGCGGCCAATGATCAAAGACAAACTTTGAAAGACCTTCAGACAGCTGAGAGAACTATAGCCCAACGCCACTTTAAAACAATCACAAGAAAATCTGGCTCCTTGGGATCAAAGCAAAAAGAAATGAGGGGCTCAAGACTTTAGCACAGTATTATATAACAGACTTTGCACTCCAGATTCTCATGTCTTCCTTTAAATCTCAGGATTTTAGGACTTGTATGTTTGGATTTTTTTTTGTATCCTTGTTAATCACTATGAAAGATGGATTTTGAAATGTTTCTATATTATTCTATATTATAATATTAGCCACAGGTATTCCCACTAATATAGTCTAATATAGCTCCATTTCCTAAAAAAAACAGGCTGTAAGTTGTCCTCTTTTAAACAAAAAGACAAAAGACAAAAAAAAAAACAATTTCATCACATTCAAATAGGTTTAAAAAAGTAAGCATAGCTGTTACTCTTACAGCCTGCAATGTAAACAAAGCGCTTTTTGAATAAATATGAGAATGAAGGCAGAACACTCCAACACCCTGCATTACTGTATGTGCTGTGCCCCCTTTGTTTGTTTGCAATTACTGTTTAATTAAATTTACAGCGATACTTCAAATTGCCCTGCGGAGGAATATATTATGGCATACTCGAGGGGAAAGAAGATAGAGTGGAATGGAGAGGCAGAGACTATTTAAAAGGCATGACACAAACAGATTCTATATTTACCAGAGATATTCAAATGCACCCCGCCTCCATTTGAAACAAAACAGCTTCAATTTAGGCTCATTTCTGTTTCAATTTCACGTGTAGTTATTTGTTTTAAAGGGTAAAGTTGAATTGTAGATAGAAATATACATACAAATTAAAAGCTGAACGCATACCTTTAACAGCAGATTGAGTGTGGTCAGCGATGGGGCTCGTTGTTCTCTCTCCTGGAGGGCTGCTCGTACCACTTGCCTCTGTGCTTTGGACTGCAGGTACTAACTGAATCAATGGCATCACCTCTTTCTCCTCACTGGAAAGACCTTCTTCTGAGTTCTGCAGCTCAGTCACCGGACTCCTGAAAGAAAAAGTGCCACTTCTGTGCTCCATAATGGCATTATCTATGCTGCCCTTTTTCCCACTGGGTTTTGGAAAACTTGGGTTCCTGCTGGGCGCTTCCCCCTGTGTTTGGTTATTTGTTGTCTTTTCGTCTGGCACCATGGGTGTTTTCTCTGTATCATCGCCTTCCTCACTCTGAGTCCAGTATCTAAAAGGCCTCATAAGAGTGTTAACAAAGTCAGTCAGAATACTATTACTGGTTTGAACTTGGGGCGTGGAAGTAGAAATTGAGGATAATGTTGGGGTCTCAGATCCAAAGTAGCTTCCATCTTCTTCCTCATGGGCAGAGCCTCCATGCTTCTCGAAGGTTTCAAGGTCAGAAACGCCCAGAGTCTTGCTGTTATTTAAGCTGTGTGACTCATTCTGGCTGGGTTCTGGCGTTCCAGGTCCATCCTGAGTTTCATCCCAACCCTCCTCAGGCCTTAAGTGGGTGATCACATGCTCTTCGGAGATCTCAGATGAGTTGTTGATTCCAGCAATGGACGGGACTCGTACTTCATCTAAGTCAACAAGGCCAGTCCAGGTGGAAGTCTTAGGAATAGAGGCACTATCCTGGGCTTCGGTTAATAAGGACATGGCCTCTGCTGCCAGGTGAGGTGTCTGATACAAAGGCTGTGGCTCCGCAGCCTGCACCCCTGCTGGCTGGTGGGCTGAAACACACAATCAAACATCAATTGACTTGTTTTGTCTTCTACGTTACAACACAGCCCAAAACCTCACATTCCTTATTTTTAAGAAGATTAAATCCAGAGTAGGACACACATGTGTTATAGATATCACAAGTAGATCTGTTTTTCTACAAAAAATTACAACCATTTGAAATCAGCAAATATATAAATGTGACTGTATCCACAATATTATTCACACGAACCATATCTATGTTAATAAACAAAATCCATTACCATTTTTATCTACTTTTAGCTATCTGAAAGACATTATTCTTGTAAATCTGCGTTCAGCATTGTTGGTGCTATGAAGAGGTTCATCTGTCAGCTGTTTGTTTTGACAGATTCACTGCTGCTCCGCTCTCACGCTGTTCTTGTTTACTTTAAAATTACTGGGTTATGCAGATGTTTCACTTCAGTTACATTTTCATGGGCTGACAATGTGAAAGATGAAATTGTCATTCTTTCTTTTTTCCTACCTAAATATTAATTTGTAGTCTTCTCATAATATCAGTTCTTATTCTGTGTGTGTTGGTGGAAGAAGTTGGCTACAAACAGTGAACAAAATAGTTCATTCGGTTTGAAGATGAGCCCAACTTATTCGTGTGTCAGCAGATAAGAGGACAAGGCCAGACACAGTCACTGCAGACCCCAACTAGACTTGCTTTAGTCATGCTCTCACTCTTATTTGATCCACATTTCCATTCTGTCTTGCAAGCGCAGCAACCCACAACATACAAGCCCTGATATCCATTGAGGGGAAACAAATGTCGCAGTCTCTTCACAACTCCTTCATGTGTGACACCAACATCTCATGTTAATTAAAAATCAGAAGGGGAAACAATTCCCCAGATACAACGCTCGTTACCATGGCAATTACCACAATGTAACTGCATCACCTTCATTATCGCAGAGGGCTTAGTACCTCGGTAGCAGTAGGCATCAAACAGAGCTGCGGTGTCAGGAAACCCAGTCCGGTTCGGGTTGTTGTAGACAGTCCGTACCCCAGGCTCGTCTCCGCCGCAGTTCTTCCGCGGGACGTTGATGGGATAGCGAACGCTGCCATCAGCGAGCCAGCCGGGATCACACTGGTCAAGACCAGCCTGCCAGGCGAGGAAGAGCTGCCCAACAGTAGCCAGCTGGGCTCCCAAGGAATGGCAGTGAGTGGAGGCGGTGGCAAGGCTCAGCTTCTCTGGCACTGTGGAGTGAAAAACCTCACCTGGAAGGTGTAAAAAGAAGCGTTGAGTTGTATTACAGAGCAAAAGCACTTCAGCCTCGAGAAAATTTTAGTTTTGTTGGTTGGCAGTTGCAGGATTTTGAGTGCTGGTTGATTCTTGGATCATTTGGTATTGCAAACTGATGTTAAGTGAATTTGAGTTTGTGTCTGTCTCTTCTTGGTTGAACCGTATTAGTATTTTCTTTTAAGGTGCTATAACGGCAATCAGTTCTAGACATTTTCTCTTTCTCCTTTGTGAACTGTAAAAAAAAGTAAGAGGTGTAGACTAGAAGTGAGGAAGCAGAAGGCATTTATTGTTGCCTGCAATAATAAAAGGAAATCAGTAATTCAAAGTATTGACTAAAGGAAATTGTTTGAAATCAAAGACATTTAAAAAAAAGAAGATCTAAGTACACAGACAGCGAATAAAAGAAAAGAAGAAAAAAGAGGCTGAAGAATGGTGCTGTTGATGCTGATAAAGAAGAAATTCAAAAACAGGCAAGACAGAGAGTGCTCAAGAAGAACATAGCACAAATGCATTTATATGATCGCTGGCAGCTCAGGGTGTGGTGATGAAAAATATATAAGCTGGAGGGTTGGACAGTAAGAATGAGGAGCAGAAAACAGAAGAACACATTTGATACGAGGATCTAGGAGATTTATGTCAAGAAAGAAGAATGTCACTTCAGTTTTTCTGAACAGTTAAAAAGGTCAAGATCCAAGCAAAATAAAATGGGAAAGAGCCAGAAAGGGGATATATGAGGTGTTATTTGTCAGAACTATTATAGAAGATGCTTAAATAGGCATTTAAAAGGTGCTGCAAATGTGCTAATTTTTATAGATTGCAGATTAAATTAGAAAAGATTGACAAATCAGCGAAAGATCTATATACTGTCATTTTTTTGTGCAAATCAAGCCCAGCTGAGCTTTTGTACATGTAGAGAAAGGTCTGTTGCTGAGTTTATTAATTCATCTTTTAGTTTTTGTTGTTTTCTTATTAATGAATGAAACACCAGCTATGTATCACCCAGGAATTTTGCTTTGACTGCAGACAATTATTTGCTGATTACTTCAATCAGGTTGTTAATTCCACTGAACAACATTCTTAACTGCAGGATATAAAGTCTAGAGGTTGTCGTACAATTTTCTCTTCTCAGCACATCAGTCCCATACTAGGTGTTAATATTGTCTTTAAATAGTGGAATGGCTTTCTTACTACTATGATGCTTAATGACAGTTGCACACCTCATACTGACAGACCTAGATAAAGTAACCCCTGTTGCAGGTCAGAATGCGGTGTTAAAATTATTAGAAAAACGGATGCCAGTTATTATAATTGGGCTTTGGAATTTGCACGAGGTTAAAGTATGACAAACACTTAATTTCAGTCAGGCATAGACGTGATTATGGTGTGAATGACGAATATATGCAGTGTTAATATTTGCCATTTCAGCACTGAGCCCATCATTCCCCTAGAGGAAACATCACGCTCAGCACAGTAGGGAGGAGAGAGAGATGATAATCACTTTCCCCCTTGAGGAACACATACTTACAATCTACAGTTGGATTTTTGGAGGTGATCTAATATTCTCTAAAAACAGCACTAACACTTGAAAGAAGGGCTTTCATAGCAGTGTGGCAACAAGAGAGCAATCAGAGCTCTGACAGCTTAAATATACTGCGTTACACAAAGGATACACTGGACGTACGGTAAATTGCACTCATAGAGCTTGTCATGTAGTATGAGCGGTAGTGAACTTGTGATGCCTGAGCACACTTGCACAGCTGTCATCTATCTAAGATAAGTAAGGAGTGGAGAGGCTTCAGTCACCAATTAAATCAAACGGGAGGAGCAAAATGTTAGATATGTTTGTTAATTTGACCTAAAAACAATAAAACTTATCAACTAGTTTAATTGATTTATATCCATAATTCCCCCTGGTGTTTAGCCGCTGCTCAGTCCTCATCAAGATGGCAACAAATACTGTGTATCCAATGTTGAGATTAAAGAATAGAGGGCTAAAAATGTAACTGAGACGTTTGAGAAGAAAGAAGGCAAATCTCAAAGCACATCAATGACTCTTTAAGAGGAAAAAGCATCATAAAGGTCACTGGCTGACTTGATGTCGTTCAAGCTGAGGTTGCATCATCTGTCATTGTGACAGACAGGGTCATAAAATGTCCATCATAATCTATTATTACCAGTCATTTTAATTTTAATTTATCCTGATAAAGAAATATATTCAATAAAAAGATAATAAAGAAACAACTCAGTCACTGTTTAATACAGAGTAGAGAACATGCATTTATCAGGAAAGGACAGACAGTTTCACTGACCTTGGGATCACTCCTCATGTCAACACCACAAGAAGCACATAAGTTTTTACTCAAAGTGACACTAAAATACTCCAACCATTGTTATTAAACAACCAAATGTGAGGAAAACAGGATGCTCGCTTGATAAAGTAAGATAACTGATGGGGCCACTGTCAGTAATCATATAATAAGCCTCATCATAACCTCATATATTGAAGATTGGCAGCCTGTCCAGGGCGCACCCCGCCTCTTGCTCTATTATAGCTGAAGAGAATGGATGGGTGGGATGGACGAGTCTAGAAACGCTGCCCCCAGGGAGGCGATCAGAGGTCAGCAATACTGTGTTTACATGAGACCACATGCGTTTCTTCTGTATCAGGGTGCAACAGAATCCATCTATGACCTGCAGTGGTCACAGATGCACCCAAAGAAATTGAGGGAGGATGAGGATATTTCTGTATAATGTTTGATGTTATGTTTAGAAAAAGAGAAGTCACCAATGCTGTGAGCACTGTTCTTGTCACTATTGCATATGAATTATTTGCTATACAAATACAGGCCATTCTTCTAATCTGTCAAAAATGATGGACGGCCGTCTGATTTTTCTGTCATTCAGTCAAAAAGAAAAAGTCAGACAATGACAGAAAATGTTTCATCACTGCAATATTTGATTTCAAGATGTAAGTACAAATGTTTTCTTTAAATAACGTTTAAATAGCTTGATCATGTGGCCATCTTTCTTCTCTAATCCTTAAAAATGGTTTGAAGTTCTTGTAGATTTGGAGGACTTTCATTTTGCACAGTAGCAGCTTTATAAGGTGCAGCCTACCAGCTACTCTTGCTATAATCGTCAGGCTTTGAGGTGATGCAGTAAACACTGACATAGTTGTCAGATCTATCATTCAAGATTTATGGACATTTGTGAGAGAAAACCAAAGCAGGCCTCCAATTTCTAGCCAACAACCATTGATTTTGATGTATGAAAACCAACTCTGTCTCCATCCGTCTTGCAATGCTTCCAGCTAACTGGCATTGAACAGAATACTCTGTAAAAATGCTTCAAACATGCATTCAATTGTTAGATATTTTATATGATGTGACGCTAACAGATTTAGGCTATAGGCAAAAAGTCAGCCAACTTGGAGAACAACTTAAAGGTGGAGCAACACTTTATGAAATCAGGATATGCCCCCTAACTTGCAAAGTAAATCTATATTAGGTCTCTAATGTGTAAAGAGAGCTTTCCTCTACCTTTTTGCAGTTATAAGTGTGCTGTCAGGGTTCTGAGTTTTCTGCATAATATTATTCTTTTGGCTTTGAGAATCATTTGTTTTGACATTTTTCTTGTAATAGCATTTCCTGGTCGGTTTCTTTATATTTATATTTTCTGTTTTTACTTTTACTTCAAGTTGGGTATTTAAGTCACTGAGTTCCTGTGTGTTCCTGCCTCCCTTGTGTTGTCATGGCTTGTTTAGTCTCTGTTTTGTTCCCATTTTTATTTTTTTATTCCTTCTGAGTCATTATGTTAAGTTATCCTCAGCTGTGTTCTCACCCGTTACCTCTCCACCTTGTTATCATGTGAGTATATGTCGTCTGAGTCGCCTTGTTGTTTGCCACGTCGTCCCTCATTGCTTTGCGTTCCTTTGTTCCTTGTTGTCTTTTATTTGTATTTTATGGCCCTGTTTTTAGGCGTTGTTTACATTTTGCAAGACAGGATTAAGGTTGTTTTGCTTTTTCTATTGCAGTCCACCTTCGACTCCCACACAGCCGATCTTTGACACACAGTCCATGACATCTTTATTACATCCTTGTAAAAATCTCACAATAAAGATTAAAAAGATAAAAATGGAATAAGCATGACACCAAATCTATAGATTTCCCGGTTTTATTGTGTAAGCTATTGAGTTTACAACATGCAGCAATTGGGGATGGGGTAAATAAGATTTTGGACACATAAGATGTGCCCAGTGCCACCTCCTCTTGTGGCGCTGCAAATCAGAGCAAACTTTTATGATAACACTACTGACCCACTTAGCTTCTGCCTTCAGGCCTCTGCATCTCCCTCAGTTGAACAAACTCTCCTCCCTTTCCTCTCCCACTGCTCTTCTCTACACTGTGCTAACAGAGTATTAAGGCCTGGTCACAGCCTTCTGGCACTGCGAACCCTCGGCTTAGTGGACCCATGCATGACTAAACTCAAATTTATGGTAGAAGCTCCTGACTCCTACCTTGAAGACGCTTAGCAAAACAGTAGACATCAAACAGCTCATCAGGGGACCTATTGCCGTAGTTACGAACTCCAGGTGAGTCCTCACAATCCCCATAGCAACCTGGCCGTGGTGACTGGATGGGATACCTGCAGAGGAACCCAAGAGATAGGGACAATGACAGAGAGAGTGAGAGAAGAAAAGAGAGTGAGATTAATATAGCCTGGCCATGAAAAAAGCAGCCAGAGACTTGGCTCCCCTGGGATGAGTCTGTGTTCACACGCATACAAAATAAGATAAAAGGTACACTTTTATCATTGCCTGCCCTGAAATACAATAAGTTTAAACATATCTTCCTCTCAGAGTTGACCAAAATATATTTCCCAAATACTAATGAAAAATAAACACAGAGATGTCCTCTCTTGAATCTGGTTGGAAGCAAGAAATATAGTAACATTCACAATATGCGACAACAACCGCGGGAAAATAATTGGCAAGCACTTCAATGGATACACTATCTTGTTTGTTTTAATTGTTCTGCCCTCGGTGTGAGTTTCACAACCAAATCGTTTCATTTTAAATCATTTGAAAATGCATTTAGTGCTCTAGCAGTATAAGACTGTCAATGCTCGAGCTTTTAGAAAGAGAAAGAAAGAGAGATAGAAAGTCAAGAAGAGGTTAAAAGAATCAGGAATTTGTGTGGTGGCTTGGCATGCCTGTGGGGCTAAAAAGAAAAAAACAACATCAACAATCTATATTTAGGCTCCAACTGAGCAATTATTCCACAAGAACATTGTTTCCTGCAGCACCACAGCGCAAACAAAGAGGCTGATTAAAAGATTATGCTGGGCATACAGGGACTTTATGAAGCACTTGGAAAAGATGCGCAATCAAATATACATGAAGAAGACAGACATGCTTGTGATATAAGAAGAGAACAAAATCTTTTAGTGTCTCAGGCCGCAGCTACTTTCTTTTTGCTTGGTGTCTGATGAAATGGCGGTTGATGTCTATATTTTTTCACCAAGTATTAATTGGACACTTTCCTCCTGGCTGATGTGCAGTCAGAGCCTCCTGGATCTGGACCAATTAGGTAGCTCCCGAGTGAAAACAACAGGAGTGCGGGATGGAAGGCGAGAAAGAAAAAGGCAAGGAAGTCGTGCCGCAGGAAGTCTGTGAAAAACTGTCAGGCAGACAACAGTCAGTGTGCTTGCCAAGTGGAGCAACGGCAATTTGAAATTAAAATGCTGATATGGAAAACAATGTGGAGCGGCAGGCTCTGACTGGTAATGTAAAAAGGGATTTAACAGAAAGTGGCAAGCTGAAGTACATGGCTGACAGACAGCTCAGAGGGGGCTGATGTAGTTAAACTGCCTTTCCAGTGTACAAACAAGCTATTAGGTCCAATTATGTTGCACAGTATCAAGTCTATGAAAACCCCCAAAATATCACAATGACTTTCAAACTTTGATACTTTATACTTATAGATAGTTCATTAACTTGTGTTTTTGTAGACGTATTATTTAGAGATTGTCTTTTGTTATAATGTTTGATAGTGAAGAAAGCAATCAGAAATATTAGTCTTATCTACGGCTTGAAAGAGGTTTTATACCATAACTCTCTTCAGCAAACCGTGTTAGTATGAGAACTAGATAGATAACTTATTTAAAAGTCAAGTTCAGCTGCAATCTATGAGTCAGTCAGTGTCTATAGGATAAATAATGTGTTGCCTGTAACTGAAGACAATTTCCTCACAGATTCTCTAAAACTTGAAATTTGGCACACTGACTGATATTTTTCACCGAACCTCATGACTACACCTCGAGCATAGCAATCCCAACCAATGGGGCTGGGATTGCTGTAAGTAATTTTGTGCATATATCTTTAAACCACATAAATAAGGATTCAAAAAGGATCAAGCAAAGCGTTCAAAGCATGTTACAAGGTCAATTTCCACCATACAAAATCACCAAAGTAATGGATGTTTTGAAGACCTCTTCCAGTCATCCCCAGAAATACCTTCAGTCAAATGTTGTTGGGATTTTTTAAATGACTCATGTGCGTTCTTAAGTCACAGCCAATGAAAAGCACCAATCAAGTGACATAGATGAACTTCAGACAAAGCCTTATGAAAGTGAAAAGACAGAGCTTACAGAAAGTGATTGTGCTTTTTGGCACTATTAGATCATTATCCCATAGCGTCCTGCCTAACTGCTCACCACTGTTTTTTCATTTCAGCTATCATTAATGACCTTTTAAAATTTACCCCAGGTTTTCTCAATTGGATTAGCAGAAAACAATTCAAATAAATTGAGGGTACCAATTCTTACACATGTTATGAAACTATGCATGAACCCATGCCATTTCCCATTACAGTGGTCCCTTGTTTTTCACGGGAGTTACGTTCTAAAAATAACCCGCGATAGGTGAAATCTGCAAATTAGCCAATTATTATAGATGTTTTAAGGCTGTAAAAGCCCTCACTACACACTTTATACACTTTTCTCAGACAGGGATGAACATTTCACACTTTTCTCTCTTGTTTAACACTCAAAGTTCAAACCTTGTAGAAAAATAAGTCCAGTATTGTAGAATGAAACCAAAGACACCTGCAGGTGACGACGTTTTGTCGACATTGTTGTGTTTGTTGGGGAGAAAATTTACAGACATACAGAACAAGACTTCAGAGTCACACAGCTTATTTGTTGCCATTTCTAGCCAGAGGGAAAATATGTCTTTTTTTCCACATTTTTCTCCTGGATTTGCTGATGATACCCTTTATTTAATGGGGGTTTGTTGCACAGATTCCACAAAAAGACTGAGTAGTCACTTGGGTTTGTGAACTGGCTATGAACATCTTGTGTTATTTAAAGCAGACTCCATGAGTGGGGAGTTGATTTGAGTGATTTGGGGTAAACAAAAGGGTAATTAATGATAGAAGCAAAAAACATCTAAATTTAGCAGCGGTGAGGTGGGCGGTTAGCCAGGCCATTCTACGTTGTGCCAGAATTTTAAAAAACGGACATTGTGAATAAATAACTTGAAACCAGTGATTTGGACCATCACATCATAAGAAAGTAATGACAGAGGAGAAAGAATGCAGAATTAATGCACTTCAAAACTGGATTAATTTTTTTAAGACCTGGAAGCTATTTACATTGTTTATATACAGTTTCTAGAATGTAGTAATTCAGCCAGTATATTAACTAGTCATATTGAATAATGTATTCTTGAATTTTATTCCAACAAAACCCAAATAGCTCTTGTACCCAGCTTGAAAAGCCTCACCGTACAGTCTGGTCAGAAAGCCAGCCAGCGTCACAGTTGTCATAGCCATCAGCAAAGGTAGCCTGCAGCTGACCAGGTGTTGCGATGGCCGCTGAGTTCTCCATGCACACCCTCTTGGCATCAGCAAAGGTCAGGGCATAGCGGTCATGAGGGGCCCGGTAGTGGAATACCACACCTGGAGCAAAGAAATTGTGATAAGAAATAAAGAGGAAGCTCAAAAAACACGAATACATAACATGCAACCTTCAATTCACCAAAGTATTTATGAACTATAACCTTGCACCATCGAAACATGAGCATGTACATGCTCACAGGCATATGTGCACAAAGCCCCCTTGACATCCTCATCAGGTGTTGACATTGTTCCATCTGTGTGATATGAAACTACAGGATTCAGATTCAGGAACCTCTGTACGTGAGTCTCATTTGCATCGGATAGTCGGTTGGCTTATTTGAGAAAAGAGATGTTGCCCTTGGATACAGAGATTGACAAACAGTGGTGATGTTTATTTGACTGATTTAACAGTACAAACACAGTGTCACCCTGCTGCACGCCGCCTGCCTCTGAACCCGTGATGGAATGACAAAGAAGACAGACAAAAGAAAAGGAAAACCATGCGTGTATTAAA
>NW_005187457.1:644514-647832 GCF_000239375.1 Pundamilia nyererei
TGCAAATCTGCACCTGATCAGTGCACGGTATATTCTATCGAACCTGGAATAGAACTGCATCAGAGGGTCTATCCAAGTTCAAGTGTTTATCCTTCAGTTCACACCTCTGGTTGCCTTTCACACAACACTGTGCCCCTGATGTGCATCCAGCAACATGAAAGCTAGTGGCTGTTTGGCAACTAATACATCGCCTTTATCTTCGCTGGCATTGTCTGGGAGAGTGACAGATATTCCTATGTGAGACGTAGGGCCCTTGTGACAATTTGAGCATTAACACTCCAGGCTTTAGCGCAGAGAGTAAGCAGGGCCATTTGTAGACAGAGAGAGTTCCCACAGCACCAGCAGTGCATCTGCTGTTGCGGGCAGAAGAAATGTTTTGTTTCTTTTCTCTTCTCCTAATTTCTCAGCCTCCATCCCTTCTCTTTTGAGGCTGCGGGGTTTTGTCCAAACATAGATGCTACTGTAGCTTGCTGGCTAACACATGCACCAGAAAGATAAATGGGTTTCCTCTCAGCATGGGAAACCCAGTGCCTTTCCACAGGGAATGCACAATACCTCATCTCATCTATTTTTACCACGATGCATCTTTGTACATCCCCACACAGTCTCCTAAGGGAAAAACAGAAAGCCACCATATGATGCCCTCGTTGCTACACTAATCAGGAGCTGGTGTCTCTTGACACTTGAATTATTATATGGCGCAATGTGCTTTAGTGTTTAAAAATGTATAATTATTTTTCTTTATTTAACCCAACAAATACAATGAGGCAATTTTGAATAAATGATCAACCTTTTTTGTTTAAATTACAGAGCGGTAAGAGCTGTTTCAAAGTGCTAATTCTTTTAAAAATACAATCACTTACTTGCTTTCTGGCCATGGATGAGAGAACCACTTTCAAGTCTGACAATATAAACACAGCAAATACAGAAACAGCTAGTCTGACAGCATTTGAACATTTTGTGCCATTCTGAAAGGAGCAACAGTAACTCTACTACATTGGGCCAAGTGATATTTACATATCACTTAAACACATATGTCTGAACTGCAAGCAATTGGATTAAAGGCACAACATGTAAATAATGAATGTGTCACAGTGAAGTTAACAAACTGAGCAATGCATTACAAGTCTAAAGATAGTTTACTCCCACCTCTTGGTTGTATCATCTTTCTGCAACTGATGTATTTTAAGTTCAGAATATGATTTCTAAACCACACTTTCATTCGTAATTTGTGACAACGCAGAAAAGGTGACAAAGGAAACAACAGAACATAAAGTAAAATTAAACAGTCGCAGTGCTGACCTGTAAGTTACACAAGCGCTATATGAGGAAACATTTCAAAGCAGTGACATTTTAGACTAGTGTGTTAGACACTGCTGTTCGATGCACTACAATCATCATCCACAAAATAAGAAAAAAACAAAACAAAAACAAACTTTTGGAAAAAAGAAAACAACTTCAATCTCTCCAGTAAACGTTCAGAAACTTGCAGAGTTGATATCAGCTTTTCTACATGGTCGTCTTATAGCTGACATGATCTGGCCATTCAAGTAGTTTCCTTCCATTCAGAGGTTACATTAACAATAGTCAGTGCAGATACACTATGCACTGCTCTTACAGCAGTGAGCTGCCATATGTCACCACACAGAAAGTCTGACAAACACAATCAATAGCACTGCGTTGTAATTGGTGAGACACAGCCAATTGGTCAGTCAATATGTGCCAGGAGAAAGGAAGACGATGGAGACAAAACAAGGAGGAAGAAAGGCAGAGGGAACAAGGGAGAAATAAAAAAAAAAAAAACAAATGGCAGAAGAGGACATCAGGGAACACACAAATTACTCTATCAGAAGAGTGGTGTGGATTAATATGATATTAATACAGCTGAGCAGTATCAATACCTGCTAATTAACATGTTGAGCAGTTGGTAGAATTAGCGAGAGGACGGCTGTGGTCTGCCATGTACCGTGACTTCCAATTAAGACTAAGCCCTGGAGAAGGCTACTCCTCGCCAGCTACGTAATTGGCTTCTCTCTGAAGGAGTGGTTTTCATGGTGTATTAATCAATTGGCCAAGAATGGGAGGACACAGGGTCTCCCAAGCATAGTGGCAGGGGTCTCACTTATGAAATGTATTCTATGAGCACCTATTAGGTGTTCTTCATACTTGACAAAACCAGATGGCATCCTTGTTGAAGTACTGAAATTAGGCATTAGGCATAGTGGTCTTTACAAACAGGCACACACAAATTTCCCACAGACATTAACAAGCTTGCACGTGTTCACATTTGAACCATGTGCAGAAACTGAGTGCAGTCTGTCTCTATTACTATGAAGAGTGAAAATGGAGCCAAAAGTCCTCTGAACTTTTACAGCTTCTGTTGGTTATGTTAGCGGTAGCATGGCTTCGTAGTAAGTGGTGGCGTGGTGTACAGTGCCTAATGCATCAATCAGTTCCCCGCAGTCATTATGATAGTAGGTTATTATTAAAAATAGTGAGTGACCTGACAAAAACCTATGATAGCTTTGCAGATAAAACACCCAGACACAGTAATAATAGTTCCACTAGAGCGAGCTACCTCCAAGGAGCGTGGTATTCCACAAATATCGGTTTCCTGGACAGAACAAATGGTTTGCCTATTTAGTTAAGCCACCTAGAGCCACAGAGAGCTCTTGGTGCAATGCTATTTGACAACACTGTGCACTGCTGGGTTTCTACCTTATTGGCTTCATTAGGTTTTCAGTGCATGAACAGCACCTGAATGGCCCAGGTCAATGATGTTTAATGTGTTTGAGTTCCTTCACCTTTTCCCTATCATCATACATTCTACATAAACAGTAAACAACCCTTGCTGTAATGATTGTACTAGCCTGACACGGAAACAGGGTCATTATTATTCATAGTGGCAGACCTTGAGAGCTACAATGGAGCTATACACAACCAGTGCGGCAGTTATTTGCTGAGACAGTTCTTTGTGTTGGTTAAACACTCATAACGCATACATAATGTAATCGCGTACATCAACACACACTGAATAGAAATAATCGGTTTTTATGAGGATACTTCCTGCTCACTACCTTTTTTCTTTTTCTTACAAAACATTGAAAATAGTGTTAATAATTCGTCTTATAGCCATCAAATTAAAACAAAACCTGGTCACGTCCTAAGTTTGTTACATGTACAAACTCTGATTAGGATGAGAGGAGGCAGTGGTATAACTGAACACTACAATAATAACACAAACAATTAATGAAGATTACCCCAAATATGCTGTTTGAGTTTCTGAATCTTTTTATTAGTTTAGTTCTTGATTTTTTT
>NW_005187457.1:647852-669582 GCF_000239375.1 Pundamilia nyererei
CATCTAACCAGATGAACTAGCAGTAATTTTAAATTGCTACTGCGTTGTATTCCAAGTTGTTTCTTTATATAACAGATACTACATCCTGAATCAGTTGCACAGATATTGTACACACTACTAAATAATGAAGTGTAAGCTTTTAAATAATTTTAAAATCATCTGGACCGTGACTGGGATCATTTTGAAATGAAACTGGAGCAATTTTAAAACAGAATCAGTCATCCAGTCACAAATATTATACTGTTGTTTTATTGTAATTCAGCACTGCAGATATATTTATTTTGCAACTGCTTACAAAAAAAGACCCTGGAGCCTACTTTTGCCTACCTCACAGCTCACACTGAACGCAACATCAATGCCTATCCCTGCAGGTGGTGCATCCACAGGATGGGGTAGATACATGGACTTTGCTAGACAGGGGTTCATGCTATTTCTTCCCACTGTAATTGACCAAGCATCATGGTTACAGATCTGGCCACCAAATGCTTGGCGCCTAGTTTTCTTCCTACTAGCTTGTGGATGAGGTTATCGAGCTCTAAATCTTCCACTTCTGGAGTTTTCTGCCTTAGAGGTAGGGTGAGGAGCGGGTGATGTTAGTGTGACTATTCACTATATATTACCAGCAGTAATTTAAATGTAGGTGAAATGTTGAAAACTTTACCTTAAATTTAAAATAACTATCACAGTGAAAGAAAAGTTTTTTATTCACCTGTGACCTCCAGAGGAACTGTGTCCTGCTCATCATTAATGCCCACCACTACCTCACACCGATATAGACCAGAGTCGCTAGAGCGCAGCCCAGTCAGAGCGAGACTGGCATTGTAGCGGTTCTTATTATAACCAGGCAGTGTGACACGACCCTGGAAGGCCTTCTTCACCTGAGGAGCAGAGAGTGAGAAAAATAGTGAAAAAAAAATGTTTGAGAGAAATAGCTAAATTACAGGTAAGTCAAGCATTTACTAACGGTAAATATGTTTACTGTACCTTGACCACATTGTCTTTGGCCACCAGGACTGACTGTTCCTTTTGCAGGCCATCAGAGCCTCTTTGGCCCCAAACCTTAGTCCACTTGATTCTGGGCGGCTCATGGAATGAACCAGCACTGGGGCGGAGGGTGAAGAGGCAAGGGAGCAGAACTGTTTTAGAAAGCTCCTCACTTATGGTCTGATGGGTAACCTTCCGCATATTCACCACTGTATCTGCACTGGTTAAGCCTGAGAAGAGGAGAGGAGAAATAAATCAGTGCTTGTCATTTGTAAATGAAGTAACAAAATGTTTTGTCTCATTAAGCAGGTTTCTCTTAGTTGCTTCTTTGAGAGTCAAGCATGTGCTTTCCCTCTGAGTTCCGTTACCCCATCAGATCTTTCTTGTAGTAGAGTAGAAGGGAAAAAACACGAGCTCATTGTGTCCCTATGATTATTGATTATCCGTCATTGATCCAACAGACCATTAGCTTGATATCTAACACTGGGAGGCATATATATAAAAGATTTCAAAGGTGCTTTCATGAACCATACATCAAATGTGGATATGAATTATAGGATCAATATTACACACCTCTTTTTGCAGTTTAAGTCACCACCATCCCCACCGTAAAAATAAAAATATTTTATCCTAAATGCAGGGACAGGATATTATTAAAATGAATGACTTTAAGAAAAGGTAGTGTCTTGAGCAAAATCCTGCAAAGTTCTGTTATTGATATTTGTTTTCAACCAGTGTAAAACTCTTTTTACAATGGTAGAGTTTCTTTAATACACATCATACATTATCTTTATGCGCTAATCCGGTGCCACCTTCACAGAAAAGATATAGGTAGCTCATTTACATTGTAGAGGGAAACAAAACAACACAGTGATGCAGTTTATCACTTCTGAGCTTTATCCACTTCTTTGTTTCTCTTGTGCACAGTGTATGAATGAGGTTTACCTGTAAACGCTTTCCCCTCATCTCACTTTTTTATAGTTCGCTTATCAGTCACTACTTCCTTTCTCTTATTTCTAAGAATGCTGATAAAAAATGTTGCTGTCTTATCTAATTTGCCCCAAAGACAAGAAACAGCCAAGAAACACATTCATTTTCAATGTACAGTTGTGTGTACGCAGCAGCTGATGGGTGGCTTAATGATATTTCTTGCAGCTGTGCCTGGCTGAGCTCCGTGACTCCAGGGGGGTTCAATCTTTTGGGCAAGCAATTCTTACATGAAAGGTTCATTGTATTTTTTGTTCGTTTAATTGAAGAGAATTGTTCCCTCCAAATCTGAAGTCATGACTGTGAGATGGACAGGTGGGTTAGTGTAGGGCTGCAAGTGATGAGGGTTGTGTAGCAGACTTATGGTGAAGAAAGAGCTGAGCAAGAAAGAAAATCCTTTGATGTATTACTTATGGTCATGAGCTTTGGGTAGTGACCAAAAGAATTAGACTGCAGATACATTTAGATGAATTAATTTCCTCTGTAAGCTGGCAGGGAATAGCTTTAGAAATATAGAGCTGCTGCTCCCTTGTGTCAAAGAGAAGCCATGCGATGTGGTGCAGGTCTCTAATCAGCATTCCTCCAGGGAAACTTCCCTTGAAGACCTCAGGGTAGACCTGGAATTTCAGGGGTGATATCTATCTGGCCCAGCAGTGTCTCTGGATTCCCCAAGAAGAACAGGAAACAATTAGGCTGACTAAAGTTTTGTTAGTTGCTGGAAAAATACATATGGAATACCCCGATTAGCTTTCTGCTCTTGTAATTGTTTTTTGTCATTAGCAATTGTTATCATGTATTCATTCTACAAGGGCACCATTGAAAGTGTCCTCGCTGGCTGCTGTGTGGAACCGAGGCTGCACAACCTCCTGCCAGAAGACCGGCTGACCGGAAGACCCAGCAAGCCATAGTGAGTGCAGCCAACAAGATTATTTGTGCCCTCCTGCCCTTCCTCATGGACATTTTCAACACCCATCTCTTCCATCTCTTCCACCCTTCACACTTCCTTTTCAGCTTCTTGCCTTCGGGAAGAAGATTTCTAGAGCATCCGGGCTCGCTCTGCTAGACTGATAAACAGCTTCATTCACCAGGATGTTAGAAGACTGAACTCTGTTCACTATCACCCTGCTCTGCCCTCTAACCCTAGACTGTAAAACTATCTCACACGAGTTGCATTTAAATCTTTAATGCTGCTGTCTGTCTTTGGTAAACAAAAGTCCCATACAGAATCCAAGATCGTTCAGGCCACACGAGAACTTAACACAGGGAGCTAATAAGATAGTGAGACAAAGGCTGAGGAGAAGATGGGACTATTTATACAGATGGGCTAATCAGGGAAGTGGAAACAGCTGAGACACAAGTGTGAGTCACTTGAGTCACTTGTGAGGACAATCAAGACAGAAGAGACAAGTAACTATAAAAATAAAACATGTTAAAGTGTTCCGGAGTGAGACAGAGTTGCCCTTGATGCATCCATCAAAGTGTGAGCGTCTGAATGTTAGGCTAAAAGTCTTAGCCATAGATAAAAGTGGTTGTATGAATGTGAATGCATTAATAAGGCTTGTACTACTAAAATGATTGGAATAGCAAAGCACTATATAAACACCAGTTTCATTTAAAATGAGGAAAGACACACAGGCATTAATAAATTCATGAATGTAAACAGTATCTATTGCTAAAAGATAACAAGCATTATAATGGTCAGGAATAATTGAAAATAAAACCTCAGCACTAAACAACAATATACTAAGAATAAAAGAAACCTTAAAGCAAAGAAACAGAGAGTACCTAAAAATAAATAAGAAACTGAGACTTCAAAAACTCTGGGAACAGACCAGGGTCCACAGTAAGTTACTTTATTAATAAAACATGTTTTAAAACTGGCCTGTAGTGTCAGTCAGTCAGCAAATAATTAGAAACACAATTTGACCTGCAGAGAAGTTGAAGATCTATATCAAACAGGTACAGCTGCTGCTAAGAATGAGTGACAAAAGACAAGTAGAGAGAAAAAACAAATAAAGAATTTAGCACAGCCAAGGATTGTGAAACAGACAGTGAGGTGGGGAAAATGAGCCTACCCGATTTCTTTTATTAGTGTCAGTTTCCGCTGTCATGCTCCATTCCTATTTGTCTGAATCCATGTTAAAGTACTACACGCTATAAGGTCAGCCTGTCCTGCCTGTAATTAAATGGCATATTTCTAGAACAGTGCTTTTCCAGTGATCACAGACGCATCGCTGCGTGAGCTGCTCAACCCCTTCGTCCTTCTCCCATCCTTGTCATTTTTCTCCCCATTTCCTGCCATTCTCTTTTCCCTCTTCGTCCCCTGCAGTACAACCACCTGCCAGCTTTCAGATGAGCTTTTCAACTCACTTTTTCTTATTTTTGTATTTTTATTCCACCTATGTATAAAGATATACTATTTTTTTTATTATTATTATTGTTTTCAGGACTTAATCCTCCTTAGCCCTTCTGTAAAAATTCACTTATTCCACCATTCTGACTCAACTTTGAATTAGTTGCCTTATCTTTGACAGCCACTGAATGCAATGCTCCCAACAGGGGAATATGATGTGCATGTGTGTGTACTTGCAAGTGGAAAAAAAAGTCTTATCTCTTATTTACTATTCATGGAACATCAAGTGCACACTCTCTGCTCTGCACACACAGACACACACACATAACACACAAACCTTGCTGCCACATTTCATCCCTTACTAGATAGTTAATGTGCCTTTGAACACACATAAAAAATGTGCATGATTAGCTGTCATTGCTCATTCCTGTAGCCCTTATCCTGTTGCAGTTGCTCAAGCTAAGAGGATGAGTGCCTCTTCCCTGATAGCTTAACATCAGCCCTCCCATCACATTTTCACCTCCCCACAGACGCATAAACACACATTAATACCCACTTCTCTGCTTCTCCCAGTGACATCGCCTTAGACAAATGCTACTTGTTTAACTCCCTCACCGACAGATCTGTGTTGCTTGGCATGGCAACATCAAACAGCATTTGTGCTCTGAAATGGCCTCTCGTTTTGCACTCGAGAGGCGTTCAGCCCGTCGAGTGAGGTGACCTGTGAAACAAAATGCATGAAGCTTTCGAGAGCAGAACGATAAGACAAGAAGGGGAGGTGAGGAATAAATAAGCAAAGCAGTGTGGGTTGTTACCATGTGGCTACTTAGAGAAGACACCTTTTTCTGATTACTGTTTTTTCTCGCCTATGTATTAAAAAAATGTTTTTTTAGTTAGATGAATGCTCATATTTATTTTCTGGTGGCTCAATCAGTAAATAGCAACAAAAGTTGTTCCTCTTTAGCTTTACGTGTTGCTGGAGTTCCTGCGTTGTTAGGCTCAATCAATAACAATATTAATTTTATTATCAAAATATAAAACATATATATGAAACCATACATCTCAGCTGAACAGACACCACAAGTTCATGTAAACCATGGATACCACTGTTTTGCCAGCATGGCTGTTCCAAATAGCCTCTTGCCATGTAATGAATGCTTGACTTTCTCAGTATTTAATGCTCCCATTGGGGTTTATGTCAGGTGATTTCGTAGAAAGTAAAGCATATTCCCACAACCATGTTTGTTGAGGGTTTATTGGACTGTGATGTCATTCTCTCTTCTATTCATCTAACTTTCTGCTCATCCCATCTCTACCATCCTCCTTTGTCACACCACCCCTCTGCATGTCTTCCTTCACTGCTTCCATAAATCTCCTCTGTGGTCTTCCTCTTTTCCTCCTGCCTGGCAGCTCATGTGGTCACTGTTGGTCTGCTTAGCTGCACAGGCAATGCATCTGATTAAGTTTTTGCAAAGTGTTTTAGAGTGCCACACATTTTAGACACCCTCAGTCAAGGCAAGCTGTGACACTGAGAAAGTCCCTTTTTGCAAATAATAATGAAATGACTTCAGGCACTTTCACTAGTCCTGATTACTAAGCAATGTTTTTATATAATGAGCAGCTCACATCGGCTGAATGTTGACTCAGTGGAAGGTTTAAGTTTATCAAAGCATCAAGGTTACCAGGTGTATTGGGATGCTTATAATTTCTAATAAATTATTCATATTCATTTTGTCAATAACAGCACAGAAAATACTTGAGCTCTCTGGTATGATAGGAGTAGACGTGCAGGAAATAATTTACTTCTGACTTCTGTTTTACTTGATGGCAGCAACAATATCATTTTGCATTGATAGAAGAACTTGCAGAAGTAATGTAAAAGATACACAACTCACTCAATCATGACAGAGTCCAGGATGATGAGTTTGGAAGGAGGTAAGGAATGGGAGAGAAACAAACCCAATATCCAAACGAACAGAAAGAAAAGGAAAAAAGAAACAGGGGGTATGTGTAACAGGAAAATTGAAGTGATGTGATGTGGAAAGGGAGTCAAGAGAAGATGATGGAAAAAGTAGACATGCACTGTTATGATTCAGCAGGAGATGTGTAAAGATTGACAAAGTGAGACATTCATGCTCATACACACAAACACAAACAGAAGCACACTTAAAAAAACATCTTTCAGAAGAGAGGCTATCAGATTCCACTACCTGCTGTCACACTCTTTGCTTTATCCCCCTTGAGGATGTGGCACTCGTCTTTGATTGTCACACACTCATGCACGTGCCCCTCCTCCCAACACACATGCCCGGACACACACAAATAGAGTGAAACGCGCTCCCAGAAGACAATCAACCTACAAACTTCCTTGCCTAAAGCGTGCACAGAACAAAAATAGGCAAATTTATTCTTTTAATTGGCCTGCCATTTTCTTGCCAAGTTCCACCTGCGTAAGCGTCATTTGGGTAACAACCCCAATGTTGCCAAAAGCGATACAAAGCTTTAAATGTAGCCAACCAAGCTTCACAATCAAAATCTCATTCACATTCTCCCGCCCACTCTTCACTCTTTCCGTCCACTTTATTTGGACAAATGCTTATCTTTGTTACATGGCCAGTGCTGCAATTTGCTCAGAGAAATTAAATAAAATAAATTGCCGATTCACTTGTTGAAAAGCCTAAATTACATCTCGAAGGGGACTGGGGGAATTTTGAAAGAAAAAAAAAAAACAAGACAAACAACAACATTGCTCTCTTCCTCCATGGTAATGAATGTAAACAAGCAAGGGCGCCAGTGCCACCTCTATCTGAAATCTGCATTTAGATGGAAATGTTGTCACAGGCATAACCCACACAAGGCTCTTTTGTTTTGTTATCTATCCTTGTTTCATATTTCTCATTGTCATTCTTTTTTCTAAACAAGGCTTGGCTGGCTGTGAGGTGGAAAAAAGACAAGAGGAAATCCTGAATGTCAATACAAAGCAGAAAGGTGCTCAAAAAGGGAGCGTGTGCTCAGTAAAACTTGTCCACTGGCAACATTGGATAGCAAAACCCAAGGTGATATGGAGGACTCTTCTAAATGTCACCGGGTGATCTTTTATTGACCTCATCTTGTGTCTTTGCCTGCATGGGTACGAGAAGGGTAAGGTGTAACAGGACACATCGTGCAACTCTTCCCAGAAGATCCACTTCCAGCAGCCTGCAGGTAGAGCTTAGATTTTCCCATTTTCTCTGTTGGTTCACAGAGGCATCTGCGTGATCATCACCACTGACCCATCTGTCTTTCCATTAGAGGTGCTCTCGAATTATTAAACAGTCGGAGAGCCTTTATGTAGCTGGCACGGAGCTGCACACAGACACAAGGTGGGCGGTAATGGCATTTTCACTGTAATAGGAACACAATTGAGAACATCATTCCTTGTTCTCGCCCTCTCTTTCTTATTCTTCCTCCTTTTCTTTCTTTCCATGGGGCTTGCAATGGGTTTTCCAAAGATAAAGGCAGCATTGTCTTCAATTTGCCAACATCACAGCTGCCAACCTGCCAGTCAAGAGCTCCCGGGACTGATCGAGTATATCCCTCTGCAGTCGTCGGCACTCCACTTCTGCTGCCTGCATGCCAGCTGATTATATGTTTGTGTAAGTGTGTGTGTGTGGACAAGTGTGTGCAGGTCATAAATCATGACAGACGAGCTGTCTGACAGAGTCACGCCGCTATTTGTTGATTACTGTGTTAAGAAATGACAGTCGATACAACACATACAACTGCACAGCAGCAGGCACAGCTTGAACTCTTTTGAGATTTTGCTTTCACCTGGGAGGTGCTACATAAAGAGACAGTTCACAGGAAGCGGTTTATATTTATTTAACTGCAATAGGTAAATGCCTTACTAATAATTCATATATGATTATCAGAAACATAATTGTGTAAAAATAAACAGATTTGCAACTGTTGAGTTCCAAGAAATTTTCTGTTACACTTTTACTCAAGTATTTATTTATGATACAGTTAGATTAGTTCTGATTATTTGTAGACTGTAACAGTTTTGTATGTTTAACTGGCCTCCTGTGCACTTGGTGCTCTGATACCTCACTAAAAAACACAGAACTGGGTTAAATAATCTGCCAGAAATGAAAGTTCTGTGTTCAAAGACATCCGATAAAATGCACTTAATGCACATGACAAGTGTTTTAATGATGCTGTTTATTTTAGATGCACATTACCGCTCTGCATACTCAAATACTGCTCAGTTGTTTAATTAATAATAATCAGATTAACCATATACTTTGCAAGTTAAAAAAAACAACTAACAACAACAACAACAAAATAAAAAAACAGGTACTCCTGTTTAAAGTTAAAAATCATTAGACCTCAAAGTGGCCCTCAAAACTGACTATGTAGCTGCTTAGTATGAGGTTATAGTTGCATTTAAATTTTTTCACAAGAAATTATTCAAATTAACACACAAGGAGAAATATTTATATGTATTTTACTGTGGTAAGTTTCTTTGGTAAACAGGGAAAACTAAAGAAAGAGGGTAAAGTCGAACTTTTTAGAGCAAGTGCAAGCTGTATAAGTTTTGCCTTCTGTGTGAACAAAACACGTCAAGGGCAATGGTGGTAAGTGGGGGTTAGTTTTGTTTTCCTGAGCATTTCGTTTGCTGTCTTTATTGTTTTGGGGTTTTCTTTGTTGGTTGTGAAGAAATGCATCCTTTGAAAAAGACCTTGGATGATGCACAAAGACAAATGGCGAGAACAAGATGAATAACATGAAAACGGCGATGGCTGATCCTTAAGCACTGCCACGTTATCGCTTACGAAGAGCACAGTAAACGACGCTGAGGCTGATGCCGCCCTGTCCAAGCCAAGAAACCATAACCATGGCAACAGAGTTAGGCGCCACAAGTGCAAAAAAAGGCGGGAAGAAGCTTCTGATTAAAAGCACACTCACACGCGCGCTCACACATGCATGCACACTTTAACTGTGTGCGTTGTGGGTGGCCTCCTCAAAGCGCAGATCTGATGCTATGTACTGTATAATGTAAATTAAACGAAGGGCTGGTTTCCTCATTTTTCCATCGTGTTTGATCAGTGGTGTGTGTTTCACTGCAGTGCAGCTGCACTACCCCTACAGGAAGTACACAGTCTCATCTGCAGAGACGCACACTGTAAATATACAAAGTTACACAAACAGTTGGATCTTCTAAACCAAAGACATTCAAAGACACACTAAGTTTTCTGTGTCTGTGTGTATGTGTGTGTGTCTGTGTCCATGCACATTCATGTCACCTCTCTAAGCACACCAGATCTGCCAGGCGGACATCATGCAGGGTTTGGAATTAATGTCTTCTTGCTGACATTCTCTCTCATGATATCTTCCACCAAAACATCCCTTCAACTCCCACTTGTTTCCAGGAGTCCTCCTCAGCTTCTTGATGTTTTCTTTCCTATTGCGCTCACGTCTTTCTTCTCCATCCATTGGGTATTTTGTGCTCTTATTATATACCACCTATGCTTTTCTGCCTAACCGACTTCTTTCTCTCTTAACGCCTGCTCCTCATTTTTCTCAGTTTGGCTTTTCTTCATATAAATCCTAATCCTATTTCAAAGCTAGACTAAAATTAATGAAAAGTAGCCTTTGGAAACAAAACCTAATGTGACAGACAGGAGAATGTACACATGCACTAATTGCAAATTCCTGTCTTACTTAATTGACAGCAACCATATGCAGACATGTATTTTGTTATGTTCCTGATTTGTAAAATGTATCCTCTGCAAAAGGATTTCTTTTTCACAAACTGTTTCTGCCACTTGACATGTCACACTAATGAGCAGCATTTTGCATTTTAGCTGCTTTATGTCTCTGCCAGAGATGTGTGCTAATGTTACCAGTTGTGCGAAGGAAAAAAGATTTACAGACGGAAGAGAGCGAATCCACAGTCTTAGCGAAAACAAGACAGAGCAGATGAGACAAATCAGGAAAACATTTCTGATATTTAGACTGAACTGATGCTGTGCTATGTAACAGGAATATACAATGTGGCTATACAATAAAGTTAAGATTATGCTCAGTTTGATATACTGGCTGAAATCAATGGCCGACTGACGTTGCGTCTCAGACATTTATTCCTTCCTCTAAATGTCACCTGCAGAAATCTTTCTACTTGAATCTTAACAGATATTTTATCTGCTTGTAACTAAACGCAGACAGTCGGTGCTTTGTTGAGCAAGTCAGCCTTCTGAATGATCACACTGCAGCGGAAAGCAGAGTTTGCAACAATCAGATCAAGTGGGAAAGAATAACTGTGACTTGTGTTCGAAACTATAATAGTGTTCAAACAGCCAGAGTTTGGATTAAAGATGGATTTATTTTGTGCTGTGAAATTTGCAGGGTGGGAATTTATCTAATGCACGTCTGTTATAATTAAGCCTTGATAAATGAACACAGTGCTTATTGACCTGGTTAGAGCCAGGCAAGTTTTTTTCTGTACAAGAAGCATAATCATAAAAGGCAAAAACATATATGATCTAAATGTGACCAATCGCTTCTTCAAGTCAACCTTCATATGCAATTCTGGACTGCTTATAGTGCTGCTGCTATTTTCAGACTGCTCTCTAGGGTCTGGTTTTGAAAAGCTCTAATTTAACAGTCCCATCCTGAACCAGGCATGTGGTCTGAATACAGTTAAAGCCACGTGAGGGTAGGTTTGAGGCACAGCCTGCAAGAGTACCACTTCTACTAATGTTAATGTACACCAGTACATTAGGAGTGTGAGCGAGATAAAAGACAAAAACAACGTTACCAAACATGGCACCCCAATTGACTCTCAAGGCTCACATGTCCCAAAAGAGGGCACTGTAGAAAAGACGGAATATGGGAATGTGGAGGCACTTTGGCTGTTTAATGTCCAGCGTTGAAAAAGACTATCATACACAGCAAACTGTGTCACTCCACAAATTGTTCTTACCATCTGAACCAGTGCCATCCTCTAGCGCTCGTGCAATGCAGGACTTGACGGTGCCAGACACTCTCTCCCATGCCTTGCCTTACCATGAAAACAACAGCTCAACTTATTGCACAAGTCACGATGCCAGCAAGCAACAATCAAATCAAACAAATCTATTTAAGCGGGTGATTAAAGTAAATGACCCTCGTTACCAACTCCCTGGGTATTTTGTGATCAGGTATATTCCCCCATACCTACTGTAATCTTAAATCATGCCTTAAATCCTTTCTAAATCTGACTACATGCTTTGTCTCCTCCGCCTTCCTAGGTGACAGTTATTAACCCTCTCACTGTAGCTCTCTGTGCCTGAGCTGACTTTTACCAGGCCATGTCAGGCTTCACACTAACTTCCCTGAGGCTGCTGCCATGACTAATTTTGGACCTTCTGAGGCATAATGATACCTTTATCTTGCTTGGCACACTGCCGACATTTAAAAATTCATAAACATGCATATATACAAGTATATCAGCGTTTGTACAGGAGTGCAAGGCAAGCTCACACTATCGCCAACACACAGACAGACACATGTGCAAAAAGCTCACACCTAATCTGTTCCTTCCCCACCATCTTTCCATTTCAGGGCTGTCAAGCAAAGTGTCACAGGGTGAGCTTTAGTGCCACCCCTCCCAGTAGTCCCCTACCATTGACTATTTCCAGAGCCACTCAAGTGGAAAAAAGCACAAAATGCAAGGAGGAAAAAAAGAAAGCGAGAACAGGCGATGTTGATGGCCTCAAAAACTCCTCCAAAACTCCAAAACAGAAGCAGGGAGTGTCTTCTCGCATGACATACACACTCTGAATTGTCACGAGTGTGTTATCAGACTCCTTGGAGATGCTCTGTGTGTGTGCGGGCTACAGTTCTCTGTAAGTTGGCTGCAACTACCTGGCAGATGTAACCTGAGGCTTTCACACAAACAAATACACACAGAGAAAGACAGAAGAGTTGGCTGCATTTTCATCATCTCTCTGCTGTGGAATCAGAGCCCTGAGTCACAGAAAGGCCCTGCTGCCAGGACAGTAGATTTTTTTTTCTTGCACAGAAGGCAGAAACAATGCAAGCAGAGCAGAGTCTAACCGTCTACACTGAGCAGACGGTTGGGGAGGCCACTGAGAGCAGTGAGGGGGCGTGCAGTCTGTCCTACATACACACCAGCACATGCAGATACACACAGATACACAGCAGGAGTGTACAAGGAGAGTTTGGAGAGGGCAAAGAAGTACCGTGGGTTGTAGATCCTTGTATTGCATACTGTGTCCTTGTAATGGACAGATAACACTACTAAACAGACAGATAAGATAGCAGTTAACCAGATTAGGCGTACAGGCTGACAAGACTTAGAGTTCTGTCTTAACTGTATGGATGATTTCTTTTCATACACCCAATTACATGTTTCTCTGTCACGATGTCCTTTTCTCATCCAAATCAAAGGTTTAGTGAGTCAGTAAAACAAACATTCAAAAGTTTGGCTAACTCGCTGACACATAATGAGAGGATTAGGATCGTAAAGTCCAGCTTTTGAGCCCAATCAAAGAAAAGTTTAATGAGCTCTGCAAATTTATATTAGAAATAAATATCTCAGAGACTTATCAAATCTCAATCAAAATCATTTCAGTCTCTCTAAAATGGCTGAGAGGGTGAAAGCGAGCTTCGGAGATCTCAGATGTGATTTCTGTTGTACTTCTCATCCTTTCAAGCTCCTCTTGAATGAGCCATTGGGGTAATTACGAGCAGATGAAATGAAAGTAAGTGGGCTGGTGGTGAAGGTCTGCCAAGCATTCACATCGTGAGCGCGGCTACAGAATTAGAGGCAAATGGACACACTGACAAAGAAAATGTCAGCACGACCGAGAAGAGCTAATGAGAAATGTAAAGAGATGTGGTTTTTTAATCTCCTTGAAGATAGCTGCGGAGGGTTACTGCTCACAACACGCAATATTTCACAAATTGGCCACATCTAAATGACTATAGCTATTATCCATATTATATTGTCCTTAATTGGCACAGCTAGCCATTATCAGCTACTGCTAAGAAACAAAAGATATAAAACTCGGATATAACTTCTGGGTCAGAAAAGTGAGGCAAGAGTGGTCTGTGTATCAGAGAACCTAAATCTTGTGATTTAATTGTTTATAATTAATCTAATGCACACTGTAGAATCATACACGTAAGAGAAAATTTGTAGAAACTTCAGCTTCTGGGAAGATTTCCAAGACACAGGTTTAATGGCTATGTGTGCAGATGGTTATCAGAAAGTTCTGTATTACATGCACTCTAGGTCAGACGATGGGGACTGCCCACAGTTTAATGAGGACTCACCCCAGACCGCAGTTTGAAGCAGAAGGAGGGCCAGCAGGAGCTGCGGTCCACAAACAGGCAGTAAGCCCTGCATCCTGCTGCACCTGGAGACAGAGATGAAGAGAGAGGGAGGAAATGTGAGTACACAAAGGAAACTGTAATCAACACATTGCCCTTGTGAAGTTCTTCTAATACACAAGACATGCTTGGATGAGTCATCATTAATAATTCCTTTTCAAGGGATTTTTTCCCCCCCTGTTGCTCAGTGAAGGCCTTAGGACACACATACAGTTCATTCTTCAGTTTAATTTGCTGTTTCGTAATGTGGGTGGGATAAAGTCTTCTGAAGCCTTTTCAGACAATGGTGATTAAAGGCTTTTAAAGGCTATGTAATAAATACCTCGACTTGATGTGACCATTGTGCTTAATCCTTTTGAAGTACAATAAAGAAATAGACGTTTATCTTTACACTTCACAAATAGCTATTGCTCAGAATTAAATGTACAGGCTGAGATTTACCTTTTATCTTTAAATCTATCCCAATATGTGCTTCTTTCTCAGAATATTTCATGGCATAAATTTTCACCTTATATCCAAGCTCTCAAAAACCATGCCATACCATCTTTGCGCACTAAGCCATCAACCAACTGGCAATAGATGAGATGAAAATTCTGGTAAAAAATATTAACTATATAATGTGCCTAATGGCTTGCTTGATATAGCAAGCTGTTCAAAGGTTTAATGGAGGGGGGAAAAGCAAAAGAGACTTTTTGGGGAAAATGCTGAAGAAGAGGAAGAGATGCTGATGGATTTCAAGAATAAAAATAGATAGATAAGGATACTAGAGCCACATCTAACATGATGGACCTCTGGGTTCGCTTGTTCCACACTGCCTGCTGAAAACTCTGCTGAATCAAAGCAGGATCGAGTCTGCCACATTCAACAAAAAAAGCTATGTATTTGAGAGGTAGGTTGACAGGAGGTGTCTATGGTATGTCTGTATAAGTTTATCTGGAAAACATTTTTTTAAATAACTAGGGATATTTGTGACTTACACCGATGCTGGCTTAGCTTTCACTTTAAAATTCAAGGAGTATAGGAAATAAAACATGCTGATAATGACTACCCAATGCCAGTGTACATCACAGGACTGAATATTTTTTCTCTCTTGCCAAGATCTTTGCAACCTTTTGTATTTTTCATCGTAGTTGTCCGAGAGTTTACAGCAGCCAACAAGAAAACAAGAGATGGACGACCATACAAACAAGGCTCAAGTAACACTATTATCTGAGCATTTATTTATGTATATGTGACTATAACATAATGTCTTTATTAAGTCACAAAAGCCAGGGGATGGAGACCAAATGAGGTAAGTCGGCCTCCTGCTGTTGGGTCCCGGGTGTAAATAATGAGTATGGCATCTCTGGAGACATGGCAGGCCGAGCGGGGCCTGAGGGCAGGAGAGGAGCTGGGTGGGAGGGATGGAGAAGGATTTAGTGGCTGGTCGCAGAGATGCAGGACATAGATAACCAGTGTCAGTTACGGCAGCGCTGGTCTCTCTGACTCAATCTCAACGTTACAGCCAAGGACAAAAACACTGACCTCATACCAAATACATATGCTCTGCAACACCTCAATGTCCACGGTGGCAGCACACGTCAAAACAGCAAGTTTGCAAAAAGAACATTTTTGAAGCTGAACCTTTGTAAAATCCTGCTTGATAGCAAATGGTTAAGGCAAATAAATGCAGCTATTTTACAAAACTCTCTGAAAGTAATTATTAAAAGCCTGCAGCCTTAATTATGTGCAGGACAGGCATGACATCACAATACAAGTTCAATTTAACTGAACTGATCTGTTTTTTCTTCTTTTCTTTTCTTTTTTTTCTTAGAAAAGCTAGATCAGCATCAGGTATTTAATTTCAACTTTCATGAGAATATACACAGAAGACTCTGCAAGTCCAAACAGCATGTATTAAAAGTCTATCTTAATTGCTATTTTGGCTTGGTGCTGTATTTTCTAACATTCGGAACTTTTTTAATGAATTCTAAAATAAAAGCATATTGTTTTCAAAATTGCTTAAGTAATTACACAGTCACAGTTTAAGCTTCTGCCACAGCAGGTCATCTGCCTCCATCTCACCCTATCTCTTGCATCCTCTTCATGTATACTGAGCCACATCTTCCTCCAGTGCATTCATGAATCTTCCTTTCCACCTCTGTTCCTTCTGTCTTGCAGCTCCATATTCATCATAGTTTGATATTGTGCTTTATTTTTCCTTCACTGGTTGCTAGGTTTGACTCTTTCTTGTGTCTTTCCCTCCTCAGTTTATCAAAGCTGTTAATCATTAGCAGCTACTCATGTGCACTCTCCGGTCACAATTTTGTTTACTGTGACCAACCAATTTCATCGCTTCCTTTTATTTTACCCAACCATCATCTCTACATTTAGTCTACTATCCATCGTTCCTTCACTGTTTTCATGGTGTTTGCTTTTCATTCCCTTTACATTTTAAATTTAAGGCCTCCACAAAGCTATAGTAAATAAAAAGTACAACATTTTATCTTAGTATGCCCTTTTCTGCAAATTGTGTATTAAACTCTTCCAGGACAACGGTAATGCTTTGCATTGGTACATCACACCTTCCTATTGACCTCTGTGCCCTCCTTTCTCCTCCTCTCTCCTCTTTTGTGATGCAAGGTTATCTCTTGTATATACACAATAGGACTCTGGCTGTTACAAGGATTCTAGGACAATGTTGTATAAGTGAGAGCGGTTTTCTACATCTGTATTCTAAGTGCTTTCTACAAAGTATGTTCCAGACAACATGCTGAGACTGTCCTTTGAAAACATCAGCTCACTTGAGTCAGACCTGACATTAAACTCCCACATCGAGTCTAAATTCAGCAGCGTAAATTCTCCATCAAGAGTTTGGGGGATGCAAGAAAAATATTCTGATCTATGTGAATTTGGCTCACTTCTTGGCTCCACATTTATATATTAAACTCAGGCAAATTCCAGTCAGAATCAGGGCTGTTTAATTACTAAATAGGTGCAGCAGAGTTCACTATGTATGGAGCCTGAATATTAGCTGGTCTGATAGTTAAATATTAAAGACGTTCTGCTCCACTCTTCATTTTTGATGAACTATAATACTGCAACATAATATACCATTTAACTGGCTCTGCCTCACAAGAATCATACCATACATGTTGATGTAGATTTTTGATCAGCTTAGGTCTTTTATCTTGTACCAATTTTCTGATCCTACCAGTAGCACGTGCTTTTTAAGTATCAGCTGTGGATGGACTCTTCAGTATGCTTACCACTGACATCAGGCAAACCATATAAGATCTGGTATTTAAGTCTACTTTTATTCTACTTCTACTTCTTTACTATTCGACTTCTTTTATTTAAGTCTCTATTTAAGTCACTGCTAACTGACTAGAAATGAGAATCAGTTAACTATCCGGTGCAGCTGACATTAAGCTCCATTGTGCAGTAAATTGTAAGGATGTGGCAACATATTGTCGAAACATTCATAAAGGAAGATATCCACTTTGTTGACACCAACTGAAAAATAAGATTACAATTGCTGTGTCACATCATTTTGTGCTGAGTACACGTTAAGAGATGCTGAGAAACTGAAAGACTAAAAGAGTTCAGCTACTTTTAATATTATTTTTTCCCACCAAAAAAGGAGAATAAATGACAAGTCAATGAAGGTTTATTTTTTGAACTATGTGACTTGAATATGTTATATGAGATCACAGACAGGAAGTAATAAATCTAGCATAAGAACCTACAAATGCTACCTTTACCGCCCAGCCCCTCATCTATACAGCCTCAAAGCTGACGCTTCACTTATCTAGGTCCCCCATAATATAAGTGCGAAGTGGATCGCGTGAATAGCTAATGAGATATGCAAAGAAAATAAAGGCAGAAAAACATACAGAGATTCCTTGATTTATTAATGCTATTAGAAAGTCTTCCAACCGAAGCTGACTAATCGCAACTGAAAGTCAGTATGATCTCTCCTGCTGTGTGGTAATATCAGCAGGAAAGATTCAGCCAGATCTCAGCATGTCAGAGATGTGCCCTGTTCCCCACCATGCCTGTCACAGATACTGTAGATAAGACAGACAGCTAGATGGTTACAGACAGACGGACAAAAATACAGAGACATCCTGAAAGATACAGAGCCAAGCTGTCGCATTTTCCTTTCAGTTCCAAAGACCTTGGTCCAACCTCAGCCTTTTATGGATGACTTGCTCAATCCATCTGTCGTTCCATCTTAATCTCACCTTCTACCTTTTTCTGTCTATCTATATTTGGATAAAATTAGCTGCCAGTCTATGTCTGCCACCATCTTTACCCGTGGCTCAAAGAAGTCTTTTTTTGTGTGTGTTTTTCTCACACACAAGTTTGATCTTGCTTCATTTATTTGCTTTTCTCAAATTGTCGCAACACTCTTTCCTCGCCATGCTGCATTATTAAGGAGGCACATTAATCACTCGGGCTGCCTGTCACTCCATCGCCACACACTTCTGTTGTCCCCGCAGCACACATGCACACACATTCACGCACACATTAATGCTGGTTTCACAGGGGGAGTTAGTCCCATCAGTGTCTGTGTATAAGTCCCTTAGAGTGAAAAATGAGGCTACCCTTCGAGTGACAAAGGGCTGTTTTCCTTCCAGGAGGATATTACCAAGGTTTTAGCAAGCAACCTGTCACGCTGTGTCATACATAAATGGCTTTAGCACTTCACATTTTCTGCACAAAAGGGGACTGTTCTGTGTTTGCACCTGTCTTGAAGCATGTGTTATCCTTGGGTGGGTTTCTTTTGTTGCTGGCGAGCTACAGCATGAAACACCTAAATAAAAACAATGGCTGAGTGGGTGGCTATATTCCAGCTTATAAAACCTGTATGAGGCAAAACAGCAGGACCGTACGGCTGTTCAGACAAAAAAAAAGAATGAAAGAAAAAAGGAACATACTGTGTGCTGGAAGAGAATAAGTTGTACAGCTGACAATTGAGATGACTCATTGATAACTCCTCAATTACCATCCAAATTGAGAGAGGAAGAAAAATGGGCAGGTAGCTGAAATAAAAGCGAAAGGAAGTGAGGTAAACAAAGTGTGAAAAGGCACAGAGAAACAAAAACGGTACTGAGAAAGCCAAGGCTTATTTCAGCCCAACTCAAATGCCAAGCCTGAGTGGATGAGAGGGGAACTTGAATCTTAAGCAGCCATAAATTTCCCCTGATGCTTTGCTATGCCTGCACTCTCTGTATATGCTTGGAAGGGAACAGAAGCTCATAGACCAGGGTGAGGGAATATGGCAAGACTCCCAAAACGCAAAAGTTGCCATGAGATTAAGAAAACACCATATGGGCTTAGACACACAGGTTAACTCAGAGACAGGTTTATTCCATCTCTCTCTCTCTCTCTCACACACACACACACACGCACGTATGCATGCCAACAGTGCAAATACAGGCAATAAAATTTTCCTTAGAACCTGAAAGTCTGAAGAAGGCACTGTTTATGAGGGAGGAGAACTGATCTGCATTAAAATGAAGCCTGGAATATTATGAACACTGAATAAGTAATGTTTAAAATACCTATGGGAATGTGGATATACCTGTGTGCTAAGAGTGTGAATGAAGTGTGGATGACATGAACAGATGCTTGCTCGCACGCACTCGAATGCAGACATGCACTTGATATAAACTCATTAGTGCATACACCTGCGCATACATCTCAACTCAGGACACACTTGAATGCTTTTTGTAGATAATTTGTGCCTTTTTTTTTTTTTTAAACAAAGAGTTTCATGCTTTTGTTTTTCTTATTGTTCGCTTTTCTTTTGATATTGCAAGTGAGGCATTTTATTTTACAAAGAACTCTGTAATTGTTATATTTAAAGGTCCCACACGAATGCAGATTATTTTTTAATAGGCTCTGTAGGACATGAATGAGGAGCTCCTCGTACTCACATGAAAAGGTGCAGTTAATCAGGAGTTGGGACAAGAGGGACAGAGAGATAAAAGCCATGAAGGAAGAGGGAATAAAAAGCAAGGATGAGACTGCGCTTCCTCCACCATTGTGTGCCTCAGAGCTGAAAAGTGTTGTCAATTACTGTGTTTTACTGCACAAAACTGCGTGCGCACACTTACCCAAACCCAGACAGGTGTTTTTATCAAGTCCATTTGTCTGTCTGAATGTTTGCATTTAGATGCTTTTCTGCTGCGATTCCTCAAATTTTCAATAAACACGATGGTCTGAGTGGCAAAGGACAGGTTAAAAAAAAAGAGAAAGAGCTTCTATGCTATAGAAAGCAGGGCTGACACTGCTGAGCACCCTGATGGTGCCGAGTGGGAATAGGCTTCAGGGCTGCCCAGAACCATACAGAAAGCCATTACTTACAGCTGAAAGCCACCCTGGTCTCCCTCATTCATACAGCGCACCCACACACAAGCCACCACAACCCGAGCTCCTGTTAAAGAGTCAGCTGGAAGTGGAATATCTCCCATTACTTTCTCTAAAACATATTACCTTGCTCTCTGTGGCCAGAAAAGGCGAGCTCATCCTACATGTGAATAAAAAAGGGCAAGAGTGAACGATAGAAAGAGAAAGGTAACGAACAGAGAGAGGGAGGAACAGAGTGAGAGATTCTCCTGAAAAATGAGGTGACAGAAAGCTTTTTATGTGCGGGAAGGGTGGCCAGGCAATTTTCAAATGTCTGAGGCTTCTCATTGGCCTGCCTGCAAAGCCACTTTATATGGTGGCAAATGTTAAACTTGTTCTGGTGACATCAAGGTCCCCTTGGCCGCCTACTTGCCTTCGCCTGGAATAGTAAATGTAGCTTGAGGCAGGGTGTAGGAAAGAAATGGTTTCAACACCTTGAACACGAGAGGCAAAGTTGCATCTGCCGTCAGGGCTCGTTTAGACTATCTATCTATCTATTTATCTATATAAACCATCCTCCTCTCAATATAGCTACTAAACACAGGCTCAAACATATTTTGTATACCACTGTACATGGCGGTGCTGAAAGGATGTTATCAGTTTATTACAGCAGGTCTTGGAGAAGGACATACTTCTCTGGGAAAGCTGCCAAGACTTTTCCTCTCTTTACTTCTTTCACTCTCTTATTCTCTCTTTTCTACATTGTTTCTTCTCTGTCATCTGACTCCAGCTCGTACGTCTTTGTGTTTCCTCTCTCAATTTGTCCCTTTTTTGGTCTGTTTTCAGGATCCAGGGACGAATGGGATACAGTAAATCCAGGATGTTGACTGCAGGTTGTAAAGACTCCTCAGTTAATCAATGTCAGCGGAGCAGCGGCACTAAATCATGCTGAGGCAAAGGCCAAGGAGCTGGTCAGTAAACCAGCACTATCAACTGTGCACCAGATTCTCCCATTAGAATAAATAGAGCAGCAGTCTACAGATCAGCACAATCATACAGTATGTACAGTAGCATGAGTTGACTCGAGTTTTGCTTTTCAACCACCACACCACAGGCATGATGGGTTACAGAAAAGGGTGGCTGGTGTATTCTCCTCTATTTTTAGTATTGTGACATGATGTAATGCTATCAAATCTGCAAAAGTATGCAATGCATATGAAGAGTTGTAGAGCAAAATTAGCTGCACTGAGAATAAATTAGATCATTTTAGATGTGATTTTCTCATCTGATCAATATTCATATCAATACTCTGATAATTATTCCTGTGATACACATTTATTAAAGTTTAGGATTTTAATGAACTAAACCCAGTACTGCCATCACAGTTGTTTCAGTTGTCTATGATGGATGAGTTTGAATACTCCATCCTTCCTCCCTTGGTGATACACATGCTCCTTCTCCTTCCTTCATTCCTCCACCTCCCTCATCATGCAAGTCAGCCACACAGAGAGAGCAGACTAATTAACAGAGGGATGAGAGCTGCCTGTCGTTTAGGGACTTATCTAATTGTCCCTTGTATTTTCAAAAGGAACCTGAGAAGCCATTCTGGGAGGGTTGACCAAAATAAGAGAAATATTTATATAGAAACACCCCAGTATGACACAAAATCGGTGTATGTGTGTGTGTGTGTGT
>NW_005187457.1:669648-681044 GCF_000239375.1 Pundamilia nyererei
CACACACACACACACACACACACACACACACACACACACACACACACACACACACACACACACAAGCCCTGTGGCAGGGGTAAATTGCTGCTTTGATGTGCAATTAAATCAGGCTACATCTCATCACGATTGCTGCAACTGCCAGACACAGACATCCATCTGAAACACACATACACAAACTTAACCGTGAAGTCACCAGGATGCAGATGGACAGATGGTGTGTTTGTATCATGTTCACAAGGGTTGGATGTTTGTGTGTATGACTCAGCTAACACTGCAGCCCCCTGAGCGGGAACTGGACTGGACTGTGACCTTTGGTGTCACAGTTTCTGGCTGACTGACGGTCAAACCATAGACGTTATAAGAGAGAGAGAGAGAGACATCACTGAAAGAACTGAATCTATGGGATAACAGCAATAGCAGTTATTATAATTCGATTTTTTAGGATAAGCTAGTCAGACTTTTTAAGAGCTTTTTCTTTTTTTTAAGATCCTACACGAGCAAATATAAATGTTTCTTTTAATTCACAATAATATTTTGTAGTAAGTTAAAGATCATCTCTCATTTAAATAATTGAAAATTGCTCTGCTATTAGAAAGAAGGTACACGTAATTAACTGAAAACGAGCTGCTGTGCACCCACTTTTAGACAGATTTATATAACAAAACAGTGTAAGTAACAATAATGTAAGTATCTGACATTTGTTTTTTTTTCTCCAGCTTATTTATTAATTAATCTTTTCCCTGTGTCCCATGTCTTGTTACTTTCGTCTCTTCGCTTTGTGTTCCTTCTGTTCCAGAGTCTGTCATGTTTCCATGTCTCTTTCTAGTCTGCGTCTTTGTGAATGCCTTGTGCTTCCTGTTTTACTTTGACAGTCTGTGTCCTATGTTAGCGTATTCTGCTTTGTTTCCTTTGTCTCGTTATGTCAGATTAGCCCCAGCTGTTCTTTCCTCCTGTTTTCCATTCCCTCGTTACTCACTGGTATATTTTAGCCCTGTGTTTTCCTCTGTCCGTTGTCATGTTGTACTCTCACTAAATCAAATCAAATTCAAATGTTATTACTATTTTATTACTATGCTGTATTTTCCCCCCTCCGTGTTCTTAGTTAATTCCTAGTTCTCAGTTCCTGGTTTATTTCCTAGTGTTTGAGTTTCTTGATTCCAGTTCCTAGTTTCGTTTTGTACTTGACGTGAAGTTTTTCCAGCAATAAAGTTGCCGTTTTGAGTTTATTCCTTCGTCTTGAGTCTTGCGTTTGGGTCCACATCGTGCCTGCCACACATAGTCACCTTGACACTGGCGTACAGTGGGCTCTGAGGTGGATATCTATAGCTTTGGCCATTTCTCCTCTTTAAGCCTTTTAAAATGTGATTTAAGTGTCTGATTAGGTTTCTTGTTGAGAATGTTTTCATGGCTAAGTTTGTGTCTTTGCCCACAGTGAAAAGCTTCTACACTAATCACCTTTTACCACTTAGCTGTGATTGCATATGCAACTATTTGCTTGGTTTGCACATGGATGAAACGTATGATGCAGACTTGCCAGTCATGATTAAGAACACTGAAAATTGGCCAATTCTGGTCCCCACCCAGTTGAAGAGTGCAGCTCTACTTTTAGAGCATGAGCGTTAGCATCATTCTTTGCTAATCCAGAAGATAACATTATTTGGTCTGACAGTGTAGCAGATATACAAGGGCTTTGTAAAATATTAAAATATAAATATTCTTCTTCCTGAGTTGGACACTGAGTGTTTGTGACAGAAAATTTGAATTTAAGCCATACCTTTGATGTTATGGCATCACTAGAGGAAGTCGGGCATTGAGAGAGTATGCCACATGAGAAATGGAAAACAGAAAATATCATGGCAGGACTGACGACAAACTGAAACTATTAAAACACTACATTCAGGCAAAAACAAGGACGTGAAGCTAATGAGCTGCAAAAAACATAAAAAAGATTGTGTGTTTAAGAATACACCCACCATTTGTGAATGATTAATGAGTAATGTCTGTGACTGCTGAATGAAACAGCATACCGATGATCCAATTTAATCTTTTTGTGGTGCTTCTTAAAATAAAATGCAATAAAGTGGGTTTTGTTCATCATTAGTTTTAAGAGTTTGCAGTAAAATCTGCACTAAAAATACATCCACATTCTACAACTCTGATCTAAAAGCTATAGCCCCTAGAAGAAAATTCTTAATTTTTTAGACAAATAATAAATGAGTACAGTTAATAAGAGCAGTGAGATGTGACTAAAAATGTTCAGAACTAGAAACGTGAAGTTGTGTTAATCTCAGTCTAAAATTGAAGTGCGACTGAAAGAAACAGGGCTGATTAACAAGTCCGAAGTCTTATAGGCAACTGAAATATAGAAGAGTGACAATGAGATTGCTGATAAGATTCTGACAATGAATCAGCTCTGACAAATTGTACCAGATAGCGGATATATAGGAAATAACATGGAAAGAAACTGGGAAAAAAATGGAGGTTTAAAAAAAACAAACTGAGAGACCAAGACAAGATGAAAAGTACAGTGAATAAATTGAGCAGAAATTGGAATTGGAGCATACTCGGGCCATGAAGGGAACCTGATTTTGACAGGGTAGACAGAGAGTGTAAGAAAAGAAACCGCATGAAGGAGAAAGACACTGAGCTGTGATAACTGTGTGAGGCGGAAGAATCGAAGTGTGAGAATAGAAAGGGGGGGAAAAAAATCAAATACTCAAAGCACTAAGAAAGGAAATTCTGTGTGGGGGGTGGGGTGTAAAATGCAAGGTGAAATGAAGCAGGCACATAATAGTGGGAGTAGCTTCACTGCTCTTAAATGCATTAAAAAGTCACATGCAGAAGTGTTAATGAGTTGTAAAAATGTACAGATGTCTCCAGTCTTTCTTTAAGCGTGGCAAAGGAGTATAATTGCTGTTAACGTGTAAACAAGCAGGTTGAGGAAGGTGTGAGGCACTGGTGGGAGTGAAGCCATGGGAGATGAAGAGAAGAATGGAAAGTTTGGGCAACTCTGTAAAAAAGTAGAACAACTGAGGATGGAAAAGAGCGATAGAGAGCAAGAGGCGATGGTGCAGTCTGGCTTATTTCAGGCTTTATTGCAAAGTGCCACAGTGCGGTCTCAGTCCAAGCACGAGTTCTCGGTTTGAGATGGAGATGGACCAGGATCCCCTAGGTATATCGATTCTCAGGCACACTCATTTGGGAGAATCAAAATTGATGAGACCTGCCTAAGGCAGAGGTTTATTTACCTATTTATCTGGTGTCTGCTCTAGCCCTGCTCCTGGCTGTCTTGGAATAAAGTGGCTACCTGCTGGGGCTACCAGCAGCCCTCCACGTCCAGGCATGACAACCAATTTCAGAACATGTGAGTGGATGTGAAAGAGCGGGACACTGAGCATGCAGCAGAACACAGATCTAACCCATGAGCTGCATAAAGCAGAACCAGGTAGGCAACACAAATTGACATTTCTCAGAGGTGTGTAGTTCAATTTAAGGTTCACTTGATTGTTAGTTTTAGGCTATTTGTTGTTAGGCTCACTTATCCTACATACAGACAAGTCGATTTTTATCATGAGCAACATGTCACTCCCTACTGCAAAGTCGATACTCCTTAAATTACACCCTGTCGTCATTTAAGTTCTTCGTCAACAATGAAGATATCTGGAGACTTCCTGTCCATTTGACTCCATCTTTTCTCTTGTGTACCCGTTTTTCTCAAGAAATAGTTCTAGATTTATACTACAAAGATCTCCAAAGCCTTAATTTTGTTAGCTTGTTACTTAATCTGTGGGGCTGCTGGTGCTATTCCTCAGTCTTTGTGTAAAAAAAGACAGTGTCTTAATTAGTGACCTTTAGAGGTGTTAGTAGATAGATATTTGATGTTGTTAAACAGAGCCCATGCTAGTGTTTCACCCCAATTACAGAGGCTAAGCTAATCCAAGCTAACCAGCTCCAGCCAGACAAACTATTGCTTGAAGCCTTTTGCCTATTTGGTGATTTGAAAAGCAAAAAGAAACACAGTCACCATTTCAAAGTAAACAAGCGTTTAAAAGCATCGTATATAAAGGATTGCTCTGTGAGGTTCTTCATATCTCACAAGCAGACAGTGTTTCCCCTGTCCCTGTTTCTCTCCCAGCCCTCCAATTTCTCCCCTCCCCTCGTCGCCGCCCCAATCTTGTAAGCTACACAGACTGCCTGATAATTGGATTTCATCAGACAGTTCAAACGAAGGCATAAAATAATTAGCAGCAAAAACCAGAATTAATCTCAGGCGCGGCGATCATCTTTCTGGTCAGGCAGGTCTCTCTGGGAGGGCGACAGGAAAACATATGATATCATTCTAACGCAGTTTGGGGCAGACCGTGCACCTGTACAGGCGCGTAGCTCTGATGTGACAGATTGTCGCTAGCCATTCTCATGCTCGGGTGAGTCAATCTGTACGAATACTGTATGTCTGTGACTGTGCATGTGCGTTGGTCTTCAGCATATGCATTGAATTTCTGTTTGCTTTCTGGTCTGGAGAGAAGCCTTTTGAATGTGAAGTCGCAGCAGAGCATCAATACAACCCCTTCCCCCATCCCTTGAGAAAGGAACAAAGAGGCCAGACTACATCAGGACAGCCTTTGATCAGTTCAGTTCTATCACGTTTTTGTCAGTAATTGACAGACTTTGGATCCCAAAAGCTTCCCGTGCAACCTGCAAAATTTAAGCATGGAAATACTTTATGCCCTCCAATATATAAGTGCCATTGTATTTCTCTTACACTACAGGTGGTTGTTTCAGTTATATCCTTGAGGCCGTTACTAATATGTAATTTTTTAAAAGTGTAACATGCTGTCATTTGTGTTGCTTTTTCATTTTGCATGCAACACATGAAAAGTTCGGGCTAGGTAAAAGGCTGTGCTGCAGCACTAAACACTCCTTTTCCAATTTCCCAAGAGGCCTTATCACCTGAGTTAGTGTAATGAAACTGATTAGTACCTGCAGCCTAACACTTGACCAGGGAAAATTAGAGCCAGCCATGAAGTGCTTATTCATCTCCGCTGAATACACCTTCAGAAAAAAGTCAAGAAAAAAAACAAAAAACGAAGGCACTCCAGCCTGAATCTAAAGTAATAAAGCGATTTTGTTCCGACTGCTTCTTTATTGGAGACAAATTAACCTGCTTTACAGGAGAGAACACTGTTAGCAACCTGTAAATTTGATCACATTTATTATATTTTTCCCTGTACATGAGAAGAAGAAGTGGAGTAGGGGGGCTTTAAAGGTTTTACTCTGTGAGCTGACTAAATGAAAGCATCACAGAAGCAAAGCCATTCCATCAGAAAGATGCTTCTTGCTTATGAGTCAACAGCGCCTGTGTTCTCCCCAGTAATATTCATTCCAAGCACACAGGCCCCAAACGAGAAATGCACAGCCTCTGCTTCTTTTTAAAATTTATTACAATACCAGCCAAACAAATAGAGAATAAACCAAGCTGTACTAATTTTCCATTACAGTCACTCATTTTTGTTCAGTTTTCTGACAAGCTGCCACTTTTGTTGAATTGTAACCTGTTCTTGTAATCTTTTTGATAAAAGCTTAATGGTTCTTATTGTTGTCCCACAGCTTTGGTGCTGGAATGGAGAGCTATTAGCCTGTCATTTATCAAGCCCTCGGTGTCATGTGTAATGGCTAAGTGTTTTGAACCAACTAGCACATGGCAGCATGAATCTTTCTGAAGGCTGGTGATTATTAATGACAGTGGCAGCGCAGAGCAGCCACCTTCAATCACACTGCAGGTAAATCCCAGCTCCTCCACAAAGAGGATGGCAGGGAAGAACCCTTTAATTCCTTTTTGCCAGGAATTAATCAGCCCCGTTTCTAATTTCTCACCTCACCGACGTTCCCGTGGGATACACTAAATAAGAGATGAGACGCAACGTACACAAACATGTAAGCACACGCGCGTGCACGCAACATCGAACAGATGACAAATGAGGACGCAAAAGCTCATTTGAATAACAGAGAAAAAGAGTGCTGGTGTGGCAAACGTAACCTCCTCCAGCCTGTGCTGTAATTACTCAGCACTGGAACCCAAGAAGAAACACTGGATTTACAGAGCAGGCACTGCTGAAGACAATGAAAGCAGGTGAAGGAGCTCTAGAAGCATTTTGAAAGCGAGGGAGGAATAAGAAAGCGATGAAGAAAAGGTCAAGACAACTTGGGAAGTAGAGGAAGACTGTAAGAGTGAGAAATTATTTAAAAGTTGAGGTAAAAAATGGCTGGCTAGCTTTGCTTGGACCATCTGTTGCACGAAAACCTACTTGTACAGAACAGACAGGGATGGAAAGCCTTTTCTGGATGACACCCCACTCACTGGGTGCTTAATTCCCATTGCTCTTTCTCTATCGGTATTTCTTTACCCAAATGCTTTACGCAACAACTCAAAAAATAGTCTGAATTTGTGAGAAATTATTGCTTTTGTTTCTTACAATCTAATGAGAACATCCATACCACTTTGGTCTCCATTGTAAAAATGAGCTTAAGCCACAAATTGTGGTTATCTTATTGAAACGTTTCCGATTAGATGTGCTTACAACAAAACAAAACTTAATTAGAGTTCAGTGGATTTCATGTGAGAATTTCAGTCTTTGCAACCTTTTGTTTTTGTACCGTTTAACCACAATGACCTAGTTAAAATTACAGGGAATGTTATGTGGCCTCTATTGTGGCTTTATTATAACTATTTGGGAAGCAGATTTTACAGAGTTTAAGTATTTTTTTTACTTGAGGAGCTGAATTTAAATCAAGATTCCAATCAGGAAAGTCTCATTTTATAATTGCGCTTTTTCAGAAGCCTAAAATTATATGTATTTTTTGTGCTATTCTAAAAGTCTTTCTGCAGATTAATAGCTACGCCATCTTTTTTTTTTTTTTTTTACTTTTTGCCATTTGTTCTCTTTGCCTAGATTTTCTTTTGTACACATTTCTGCCTCTCCTCTAACTTTTTTCTTTCTCTCTTGCCTTCCAATTTTCTGCTCTGTTCCTCCCTCTCCGTGGGATCACTGATGAGTGTCTTGGCAGAAGCAGAACCAGTGAAGGTGTCACTCCAGGGGCCTGTCAGAATTTACCTCAGTGGCCACAGACCCACACACACACACACACACACACAGTAACCACCTATGAACTGCCACTGAATTTTAAACTGCAGCCAAAATGAGCGAAATAACAAATCAATACAGTTTTCTTGTAGTAATATCACTCAATTTACGAGAATAGGTCATTTGCATTCATTTTTAGCTTATATACTTTCCTTTATTTTTAAAACGATACAGTCACTACCTTTCTCCTGTCCCTCCATCCCACTGTTCCAGTTCCCCCTATCATTTCTCTTTGTGACTCTCTCAGAGACCCTGCAGGTGTCAGCTATCGGTTCCAGCTCAACACTTAATGACTAAATTGGAGCAATTAATTACCCTGATCGGTGATGTTAACCTCCACCTCTTCCACCTGGACTCTTGGCAGTGCAAACAAAGTACCTGATTCATACTGTAGCCTTGATATTCATCCTCAGCAGTGGTTATCAAAGCACTGTATTTCCAGACTGAATGAGAAATGCTTTGACTCGAGCACATAGCAAGAGAGTATTGAATTCACTGACATAAAGACTAAAAAACAATATATCATTGCATGACTTCACCAAACTGGATCAACCTTGAATTTTGCAGGCTACAATAACTACTCCTCTCCTCTTTGCCTGACCTCTCTCCTGGCTCATTTCCTTTCATCTCTCATGCACCTGCAGCACTTTGTCAGGCTGCTTTGGATAATTACACATCTCATCACGACCACACACAGCCACAGGCTCTCAGCTGTCCTCCTGCATTACCACTGTAGTGGGACTTCATAGGCATGATCTGCAATTCCGAGGTGGAGTCATGCATCAAATAATAGTTCCCTCTACACCAACTGAGGCAAATTACGGACATGGTTGGTTATTACCTTCAGGATAAACAACCCACATTTCATATTTCACAAGCAATGATGGGTAAATATTGGGATAAGATTTGTGAATGTGTGTTTGTCAATGCGGCCAGCTCTTTCACTCTCTCTGGGCTCGTACCTGGTAACTTGCCGTCATCCATGAAGCCCTGATGGATGCTGTCCTGTCAGTGCAGCCAACTGTTCAAGCAGCGGATGCCTCTCATCCCCCCGACCGCCGCCCATTACCTGTCTTCCTCAGGATACAGCACTGGCAGCTTAGGGACACATTTGATTTTAACAGCTGCTCCACATCTTCAATTATTCTATAATTATTCTCTAACATGATTTTTTTTTCAATAACTGAAAATTAAAAGTATGTATTTTCCATTCGCCTGTATTGATGTGTATTGCCCAGTTTCTGGATTCTCAGCTATAGAGGTGTCTGCCTTGCCTTGATTATAATGAAACTAAGTCCCCTTGCTTTGTGTTGCTCAAAGTACCCAAAAATTAAAAGCTCAGCAACATTGTCTTCTGTCTTTGTGCAGAAGTTTAGCATTGCCACGCTTGTGTTAGCATGAGCTTCTTTTCACACTAATAGTTCATGAAGCTAACGTAACAACATTTGTGGATTTTTTTTTCTTCTTTTGAGGAACACAAAACTTGACTTTTGGTGCACTGACATTGCTGCCAGTTAGCTCTACTACATATCAGAGGGAGCACCAACATTTAAAAAGACGATATCGCCAATGCTGTACATCTCACGCTAAAACAATCTAAATGTAAATCTGGCACTACCACTCAGAGGGAAAACATTTATATTTGATTGTGGGGTGAACTCAGCAGTTCCTCAAAATCTCGTTGCAAATAACCATTTCTACATTTTCCCATTTTCCTCCTTTTTGTTCCCTTTTTTCTTTTTCTTTTTTTACTTCTCCGTTGATGGTTTTGACCCACCGCCTGGTGAATGAAAAGTGGTGAAAAGATTAAGTCAAAGGGGAGGTAAAGTTACAAAGAAACAAAGCTACTGTATTCTTCTGCTTTTGGTGGGAGTAATATGGCCGTGATAGCAGTTCAAGTTCAGCGACATCTCCTTCACACACAATTACTTGAGGGGAAAGTGTCACAACATATCATAACAGCTGACTGAGAGAAAGCCAAAGTGTTGCAATGTTGAGAGGCACAGATGGAAGGAAGAGAAGAAAGTGTGATGCCAATAGGCTTGTGCAACAAATGACAAGGAAGACTATAACATCTTCAGAATTTCAATCACAAGGTTTATGTATCTTATACTACATGTGCCCCATAAATACTGTAAATGCTCAAATAGTGGCTAGGTCTTTATGCACCCTATTTGCAGAAAGAGATCCAAGTCTTTATTTGGTACAGGTTTATATGAGAGACAGCATTTCATTTCTAATTTCACATGATTCCCAGTTGTTGGCTTCTTGATAAATTGAGTATTTTGCACATTTGAACAGCACTAATCCCATCAGAGTAGTGTCAGAACAGAAATCCTGTTTCATAGGTGGATGAATTTCTCTCAAAAAGAGTAACTCTGGGAAGCAGGTGGATGTTGTAACCGTGAAATAAGCACAGTAGAAATGTAAATTATACACGAATTGCATCATATGAGTCATTATTGTTGGATACATGTAATTTCATGCTGCTCTTTGAGGGTGTTTCCTACTAACCTGTATTTGTCAGGAGACAGAACTAAAAACGTATTCCGGCTCAATCCGAAGAGTTAAAAAAATTAAGTATATGTGGGATTTTCTCTATGCCCATTATTTTGTTGCTGACCACTTATAGCTAGTGGGCATTCCAGGCTACAGTTGCCTGGGTAATCCTCTAATGTATTTACCACCTGCTCATGTCAATCATCAGTATCCTTGGGTTGAATCATATTTAGTTTAATCATTATAAACAGATTAAACATATGGCTACACTAGATATGTGGAGACACCTGAAGCTTTCCAGTTTCCACATGCAGTCCCTTTGCAGTCCAGGTTCTCTTGGCCACCCAAGTTTAAGCCGCTGTGGTTTGTGGTTATAAGAGCTAAAAAATGATTATTTAGCATTTCAAAGTCCTCATGCTTCATTTGTTTGGACAGAACTTGAAGTCCTAAATGAAATTTAGAAGCTTGTAGCAATTAGAGGTGAAATAACATTTAGTTAAGTAACTTAGTACAACTTTGAGACATCATTGAAGAAGCTACCAGTGAGCATTATTTAAGATATGAAGTGGTGGCAAATACATCAGAAGATTACCTACATAACTGAGCCTGGACTCTCCAACCATCCCACATGTGTCATCAGGGTTTTTGTCGCGGACTAACCAGTGGGTTGCCAGAATGTGTTTACCTGTACCTGGAAACAAAATATGAGGTGCAACCTTCTTCCAGTCTAATTGACTGTATCCTAATCAGTATTCTCATCTAACCTGCAAGCAGCCACCTCAGGTGTATTTTCCAAAACACCACACTAGTCCTTCAACTATACTAAGCATGTTAAGTGAATTTGTAGTGATGCCCTGGACTCAGGAGTCTTTTGGCAGTTATTTCTTTTGATGTTTCTCTTACTCCCTAAGTAAAACTTTTAGAGCAATATTTTTTTTCATCCTTTAAATATAATATTTATATGGAAAAGATTGTCCAGATACGGACTGGACATTTTCTACCTCAAACATATGTTTCACCTCATTCATTCTGACAGCTACAAGATGAATCTCTATAACCTGACAAAAGAAAAAGTCAAAGAGGTGGGATGTGCCATGCTGTCGGGCAATGAAAATACTACTTGTCTGAGTTATAGACAGTGGTAAAAGATTGTGAAAACTAGTGGAAAGATGCAATATATGTTGCGACAATAATATTTATAGAGAAATAAGATCTAAAAGAATGAAATATATTTAGATTTTGGGAAAAGTGCCTTTTGAAGTTAAGGAACTATTTTTACTACATCATTTTCTTCTGTAATTTCATTCATTTACAGTGCATAAGAGGTAAATAACACAAGTGTCTTTCTTTATAACATTTTGTTTTGCATCTTGACAAATAACTCCCATATGGAACAGGAACAGCAACAAGACATTTCCATGTTGAGGCTGTGAGATAATTATGCACGGTACTTACGTAGGTACTGTATAATTAATGACAGTGAACATAAAAGTAGGCACTCCAGCAAAATGAGTCATAGTGGAAGCTGGCTGCAAACCGAGGTTGGAGATCAAGGAAGGAAGATTTACATGTTACACAGTGGCCACAAAAAGCACTGAGGAAAGAGAAGTCCTAAATGAGACACAAGAGAAAATTCAAAGCTAATCAAAGGTGACGGTGATCTGTATGAGGGAATTTAAAGCTTCACGGAGTGTGTGTGACGCACTCTTGTTCCTGTGGCGTACCTTTGCTCTAAAGAAGAAGGCATGGCAA
>NW_005187457.1:681274-690053 GCF_000239375.1 Pundamilia nyererei
GGGGGGTCTGAGTAGGAGCTATGTTAAGTAAATGATCATGGGAGGATTTACTTGAAAGAATCAGAAGAGGGAGGGCAAATACAGAGCTGTCTATAAATGGATGAGCGGAGGATCGGTGTGGTAGAGAGAAGTAAAAGAATACAAAACATTTGCCTACTGAGAAAGATGTGCAGGCAGAAGGCACTGGCATAATAAAGAGATTTAGTGTATTCCTTGAGACAGATTCGTGAGCTGGATACACTGGGCTTCGACCAGTCTGACCCATTAACAGAAAAGATATCCTCTACACATGTTTGTGGTTTTGTATATCACATTTCTTTTCCTTTTCAATTTTCTGGGAGCTTTGAATCTGACTTCTGAAGCCAGAGACCGATGCTGCATGCCAGCTAACTGCAGTACATGAGCAAAAGAAAGCAAAAAGCATAGTTTAGACAGACATCTTACAGTTGAAATGATTACAGCAGAGGAACATAATTAGAGTTTGGCATCTAGGTGCCAAGCGTGTCGCTGCAAATATGTTACATATAAAATTGGGGATTGATGAGTAATTATTCACATGGAGCCTGAGTGGATGTTGAGGTGGTAGAGGAGCTGAAACAGCAGCCAACAATGGATGGTAGCAGCACTGGCATGTCAAAGGGAGAGATGAGAAATTTGCAGCTTTAAATTTGATATGTTTTGTGTACATAAGGAGACTTAGACATGCTACCTTTGTCTGGGGTTGCTCAAGTTCTCTGCTTGAGGTTTTTTTTTTTTACGTGAATTACAGATTCACATTATCTATAACAATCCGTAATAACTGTAATAATATAATACATTATATAATAAATGTTTTTGTCTGTAAGACATTCATCAGACATCAAGGTAACTATCTCGAATCCTATCCTGATGTTTTTTCTTTTAAGACTTTTTCTTTTAAAACTAAACACTCATGTGCTTTCACATTAAACTTCTTTCTAAACTTCTTCCTAAACCAGTACACCCTGTACTTTGCCTTGGCTTTGCTTGTATGACTGTCAGAGCTTGCTATCATGCATTTCCCAGTCATATAAAAACAACAAAAAGCACATACTTTTCTAAAATACTAGCAGCTCTGCAAGGCTGTTCATCAGCTGCGTTTTGAGTGTAACGTTGACACATTCACAAAAATGGTAATACTAGACTGCTCCTGTTTGTGGGTATAATTTTTTCACCAGTAAAAGCATTTCCTAAATGGGACAGAATGAACAAACTGCCGCTAATGCCTGGTCTTGACGCCTGGTGAGAAATGTGAATACTGCATGTTACTTAAAGTAATGGTCAGATATCGAAGAAGCTTTTCATTTCCTTTCTTTTAACTGAAGTCTCCAATAGAAGCTCTTTTGATCTTGAAAACTTCACTTTACTGTGGGAAGGGACTACAAACTTGTGAGAGGGGTAGGGGATTAATCATTCTGATAAACTTGAGAGGATTGAGAATTCTACTGTATTTCTGGTAGTTTTCAGTAGCTACAAAATCTACAGCCTGCAACCTTCAACAAATGGAACAAAAGAGGTTGGACACAAAGAGGTTTCATGAACTTAATGCTCACCCTGATGGATTACTAACATCAAGAAATATTCACTTTGCTGTGGGATAGGTAAAGCAAAGAAATTTATGTAAATACCTAGTCGCCTTTGGGAAATGGCTGGCAGTAACCTATAGCGTATATGATTTGTGTTTAATGGGCTAACACATTCAGAACTACTTGTCCTTAAATATCAACAGTGTTCACTTTCCCTGGTGAAATCACCCTTACTGACCTTCCAAAAGGTACTGATGTGCCAAAGAAAAGCAAACACCTCATTTATCTGGCAGCCAAATGCAAAGAGCAGATGTCACTGGGGGCCTGAGGAGCTGGCAGTTGGATCCACGGTAGTGACAAGATGAGCAGCCCGAGCTCCTGGCTTTAGGAAAAGGCAAAGCTGCTCTGACAAACACTGGTGTTGGACAGCACACAGGCAAGCAGTTTAAAACAGAGCCCGGCCAAAGCTTAAGGTCAGCCAGGTCAGGGGGAACAACATAAAACCCATAATGAACTGGAGCAAGACCTTTTAAAAAAACACAATTTAAAATCAAATAAAACAAAAATTGCAGCCAAGCCATAATCTTGAGAATTCATTTACAGAGCTAATTTCAGAGTCTGCATTATGAAAAAGGGCTATTAATCCTGAGTGACTTCATCAGCAGCAGCGGTAGCGGCAGCGTGGTCCAGGGAGATACAGCAGCCAATTAAGGGTGTTTGTAGTAATAGACAAGAAATGACAAATGCTGTGATTGCTGTGAGGTGTGATGATGGGCTGTTAAAGATGTTGGCCTTCCTGAGATCTTGATTGAGAATAAACACCCCAATCAGGAAGCGTGATTGCAGGATTGGCCTCTTAAACGTGCTAAAGTTCAAATGTGACCTTGATTCAGCGAGATGCAAAAAAAAAAAAAGCAGGAGGAAGAAAGAATCAATGATTTCCTTGTGTGGAGATGTAATATGTTTGTAGTAGTCGTACTAAACACAACACACATTATGCATAATCAGGTAGACACATTCTTTACAATATCCATTAGCTCTCCATCTATGTGGAAAGGATTATGGGAAATCAGTAGCAGGTTATAACAACTATTGGTCATAAATTGTGCATTGGCAGTTACTAAAATATAAGTTTATATAAGACTTCTTTCATTTGTAAACAATCAAATGATAATTAATTATAAATAGTAAGCATGAGTCAATCTATGTTTATGTCATAAGCAAATCAGTAAACATTATTAATTATAATTTGATTATGTGTCAACAGTTTTAAAAAAGCCTTACTATTTATTTAATTTACAATGCCTGTTATAAAGTGTTAGCAATGTAGAGACTACAAAGACTGGGAATGATACCAGAAATACCAGCTGATACTCGTACAAGTAGAATTACACATTACTCAATAACCAATTCTTTTACCAGAATGAAATATAAAGAATCATATTATCCCATGTTCTTTAAACCACTTCAAGGTCACTTTAAATCTCAGTTGTAAATTGTAAAGCTAGACTGTGACTGATCCTTTTTAGTTTAAGTGCATATTGACTCCCCTTACCTTAGTCTTAAAGAGTATATTTATTTCTTACAATTAGATTTATTGTTGTTTTTTGCACTGAATGGAACCGGAGCCTTGTCGTCTCGTCTCTATATATACTGTACTGTATATAGCAGAGATGACAATAAAGTTTACTTTGACTTTGATAAACTCCTTCAGTAAAAAGTTTTAAATGTTTAACCATTCAAAATCAATGAGACGGTGATGGAAAGCCATAAAATGTTAACATTACATGGTTCCTGGATAGGCTTCCATTGGTTGATAAAACATTATCCATTAAAAACCTTTTAACTTAGGAATCATGCATGATTTCACAATGGCAATGCCCTCTGCCTCCAACGAAATGGTAACTTGTATTTTGGGATATGAATGACATCCAGGCAGAGCTATTCTGAGAGTCCATGTGTAGTATTTCTGATAGTCTCAATACCAACATTGAACTGGTGTCAGATTGATGCTAGCACGATAGGATCAATGCTTTCGTTTGTTTCTCTCAGCTATGTTCAGTACGTTGTTCCCATTTCATCAAACAGTACACATGTCTGTGCAAACTTCCCTTATGCAAGCACCCTTTCCCCTTCCCCGTCCTCGGCTGTGTTTTGCTATCTCCATGTGACTCAGTTGCACTAAGCAGACAGATGCAAGCTTCAGTGAGTGAAAAAAAGGAGCATCACGTGGAGATATGTTGCAGCTGTATAAGAAAATTTCCCAAACGATGCAGAAAGAAATTCTCTACTGAGGTAGCAAAACCAATTTATAGAAATATACGAAAAAACATGAAAACTTTGGAACTTTTTAAAAAAATTATTTTTTTTTTTGCTGGAGTGAAGAAAATCTGAGGAAATCTTTCAGATAAACCCAGGTCGACCCGACTGGGTTTATCTGCCCACTAGCAAAGTCCTTTAAGAGAAGCAAAGAATAACCAGGTAGCTCATATAGCGGTGAAAATGATGATTCAGTCATGACTCATGTCAGATCTGCATTAATCAAAGGTAATTTTCAAAGTGTTATTAGTCATCATAATTGGTACTTCAGCACACTGATTATAAAACAGATTCAGAAATTCACATAATATATTTAGCGCACTGACATTTGTTAAATGAATTATATTATTGGAAGTGAAAACCATACATAAACATGAAATATGAAGATATCCAGATATAATAACCCTTTTGTGTTAAACCTAGTTATTGTTATTGTTATTTTTGCAGGAGACACACCACTGTCTCTTACATAAGCTGTCTTTACAAATTAAAAGTTTTTTGTTTTGTTTCTTGTTTGTTTGTTTTTTGTTTTTGTTTGGTTTTTTGGGGGGTATCTATTATACTGGCCCTGTATTTACTTGGTATTCAGTCAGCCCAATTTTGCAGTAACACAAGCCAATCCAGCTTATCCCTGATTTGCAAATTTCCTTCTTCTTCAGGATGTAAAGTCAGACAAGAACACCTGTAAACTTATGCTGCCCCCAACAGCTCTGGAGGAACTGCAGACTTGGTATGTACACTGCTAATGTCACCTACAGTACAAAAAACAGTAATTAAAAAAACAATTCTGAATGCTGAAATTTAGAAAAAAGTTATTGTAAGAATTGGTTCTGGTAGCATCTTAACAGACACGTGCTTGGAGTATTACCCAGCAGTGATGATGCTACCCACTGGCTGAAATGGCAGTTGGTCTAAAACTTGGAAAGGGAACAATCATAGCAGGAGTAACAATAAAGACAAAGAAGATAAAAGAAACAAAGACCGAAAGATTATTGTGGAATGAATGAAAAGCAGAAACAGTGAACAATTTTGACTTTTCAGTTTCTCACCACTGCAAAGAAATTAATGAACATTAAGACATCTGTCTTCTCCACAGCACAGCAAAAGCTAAAGGATCGACGGGGGAGCACAAACGAAAACAAGAGTAGCTCACATTAAAGGTTATATGATATATTGCTGTACCCCAAGTGGGAGTAGACAGCAAAAACATGTAGATATTGGCACAAGCAGCTCTGTAAAGCACCTACCAAAGCACTACGATGACAGGACATTTAGAGCTCAGAGAAGAGAAAATCTAGTGATTTACTGTGAATCTCCAATGGCCACTTAAAATCCGCCCCAAATTGCTCTCCTGCTACTTCAGCATGCGAGCTTGCGATTGTGTGCACACTCTGCATCTATACGTTCTAAGGCAGTGAAGTGATTGCGGGTGGTCTAAAGAAATGTTTTCCTAATAAATCACAAGGGAGCTTTTAAAATCAGTGTGCAGTGCAGTGGGGAGTATTTCTTTTCCCATTCCCTCTGAGAACACCTGAAGCATACCCAGCTTGACTGCTAATGGCTCAGTGGTAAATCACATCACGAACTCGAAAGCCGACTCACTATTTGAAACTTGCAATTCTTGGGTGCTTGTCTTGTTGCAGTCGCAGGCAAGACACACACAAAATGTGCATATAACAATCAAAAGACACACACACACACACACACTGAATACCTACCGAGGAGAGTGCTAAGAAATAAACTCCAAAGCTTCAGACAGCGCTGACCCTTTTGGAGAAGCTTTGGGTGGCAGCTAAAGGTTGCTTTAACATGCCTCCTTACTGTTGAGCCTGATAGTTTGACATGGAGAGGAGAGGAATGTCTCTCTGCGATCTTTTCTCTGTGAAAACAATGAAGGTCAGACTAAGACAAGGTCCAATTAGAGCTTGGCCTCAAATACCTGAAGTGAGCAAAGAGAATCTCTGTGTTTTTCTTTGTCTAGAGGGTTTGCATGTGTGCTTCTGACCACGGGAGGGGGTGGCAGGCATTTGGATAGTCAAGCATTATGAAACCATATGTCCCAACACACATTAAAGCAAAAAGAGGACACCAGTGAGAAGACATTTTACTACAATTATTATGCACCGTTTTCCTGGCTGCTATCCACAAAGCCAATGGACTCTAATGTAACGGCTGGAGCAAGTCAAAACAGATAAGAAGAGTCAGACTAAAATGCGGATGATCTGGTAATGAATGTGTGCACATAATCACACACAGTCCTCAGTGCAGCTGCAGCAACCCCTTTGCAGTGCAAACAAGAGTGCACACAGAAGGGTCCATCACAAACAGCAACCCCAATCAATCTCTGCAGAGAACTGAACGCTTGGGGATACAGTGGCAGTGATCTCACACCAACCTTTCTATCACACACAGATCCACCAAGTCACGGGCATTCACAGTCACTAGAGGTGCCCCAGCAACAGCTCTGGGAGCAGTTGCCAAATTTATCAAAGAGGTCCAGGAGCAATCCGGAGGGCTCCAGCACTTCTGCACCAATGTGTAATTATTAGGACAGTTAGAAAGTCAGAGAGACAGCCCCTTTAATTACAGCTGTGGGGAAAAAATCCCAGAAAGAGTGGATGGGGAGAGAACATAAGGGGCACAAACTGAATGTGGCTTTTTGTTGGATGCAAGAGGCAGGGATGCAGGAAGCCTCAATGACAGAGAAACCAGATGTTGGGGTTGAAGATTTACACTTTGACATAAAGAAAAACGGCTGATTAATGTAATTCCTGTCTGACTAAAGATTGAGTGACTGCAGCAAGGGCTCTTCATTTTCTGCATTTTCCATGCTTTATTTTCTTCTCTATTAATTTAGCAGTGTGACAGTTAATTACAAAACAGTACTGGTATGCACCCCAGCAGCTCATTTTGAATTTGCCAGAGCAGAACTGAAAAGCTACTCTAAGCGCTGAGGGGAATTGGCCTGCAGAGAGTCTGTGCAAAGCCACAACACGGTAATTGTTTAACAGCCTTGTACATTAAAATGTGCAACCACAAAAATGGACCTCCACATGTAGTGTGACAAATTGGATGACCCGGTGAGTAACTTGGTTTCGTCATGATTTGGACAGCAGACAACAGAGATTTTATTTCTTTGTTTGATCAGTGCTTTGGAAAAATAAACAGGAAAAGCTATTTGAATTGAAAATTGTTCTTTAAACAAGCTGTGATCTTGCTAGCAATCCCACGAACACTGGGAAAATGAGTTCTTCTCTTCCCAAAAAATTGATTAAATCAGTTCCTCTAAACCAGGAGTCCAAATGCCACCTCCTCATACTGTACACTTACTGTATAAACAGTATTATGCTTTCAGTGATATAGTAATGCCATGCGTTATGTTCCCTACTATCCACAACAACAACACAAGCCCAAACATGCCTAAGAGCGAGTCCAGCATTTCAGCATCCAATTACCTAAAATCCAAGTACCTAAAAAAGGGAGCTACTCCAATAACAGGAAGTGGCTGGGATACAAGAGGTCAGACCTCCAACAAAGTTTGATACTTTGCAAAATATGAAGGAAACTGTTAAAAGTGGAAACTAATCTGTTTCACCACACAGGCAAAAAAAAAAAAAAACATCATCAATTACAACCAAGCTGTGAAGGAGGAGATATGAGCAGCAGGTGATGTGCAACCAAAAAGTAAGTGAATGACTCAACCGAATTTCATATTAGAAGAAGAGCAAATGGTGGATGCAAAATTACTAAATAGTGTTATGGTGGGAAAAGGAGGGATTTAAGTAACTGGTACATCCCAGGTAGAAAGTATTTTTCAAATTCAATGTTATGATGTCACAATATAGTGCATACATAAAATTTCCGGGGAAAGCACTACCTAAGCTGCTTTTTACTTACATATGACTTATGCTGTGTCACTACTATTGCACTATAGGATGGAAAACGCCATTCATTTTGCTTGCACTACTAAATCCTGCGGGCTGCAATTGCTGATAAAACTTCATTTAGTAATTCTTTCTACATATTTATTTTAAATATCATGATATAATTTTGACACTGTATTGTCCACTCCTATTAGCCACAGTCCTTGACCAAAGGTTTAACCCCCTGACTTCCTTACCCACACACATGCACAGTTGCCGCTACCCCCACCATCACTTCTACCATCGACTCTAATACCTCAGGGCTTTGAAGGCAGCATGCGTCATAGCTCAGTGTAAAAGCCACTTTGGTGGAGCATTGGCAATCTTATTAAGAACTGCCAAATAACTACGAACTCTACTGGCAGGACATCTGACCCGTTATCTGCATTGCAAATTCAATATTAGGTTGGTGTCTCCAGCATTTCGTTCAGCACCAACGAAAGAAACAGAGAAGATGTGAAATATCACCCTGGAATCTGACACTGACTTAGACATAGACAAAGACTTTATTAATCCCACCCTGGGGAAATTCACACAATATTACAGCAGCACAAGGGTCAGCAAGAGGAAGTGAATTAGAGATATATTAGAAAAATAAAAACTAGAAAAACAAATAGATTAGAAAAATAGTGTACAAATAAAAAAAGAGTCCTTAGTATTATTTACAAATTGTTGCTTTATGCAGTAAATCCAATTACAGATAATTTTTCACATTTACTTAAAGTGCAGTGAAAATGATAATAATATACAGGTAAATTTTAGCCGGTTTCTGTACACTTGTGTGCACTGTACAGTGTGACTGCTGTCGTGATGAAGGACCTGCGATGGCATGGCTGTAACGCCTACTGCTGATGGAGCTGCTCGGTGCCTCCATAGTCTCCTGCAAGGGAGTGAGAGGTGCTGTCCATAATGGACATTAGCTTCACTAACATCCTCCTCTCATGTTAGATGTTATGATTTTACTATCATATATGATTATGAGATAACTTGTAA